>NC_140178.1:52088550-52418555 GCF_963971535.1 Notolepis coatsorum | reverse complement strand
GAGAGAGAGAGAGAGAGAGAGAGAGAGAGAGAGAGAGAGAGAGAGAGAGAGAGAGAGAGAGAGAGAGAGAGAGAGAGAGAGAGAGAGAGAGAGAGAGAGAGAGAGAGAGAGAGAGAGAGAGAGAGATTAGTTGAAACGTCCAGGGCAGGAGAGCTTGATAAACGTGTATAATCCGCGTTGTTAGCCAAGTGTTAGCTGAGCTCGTTAGCACAACACTCAACAAGTACATTCCTTTGTCCATTTCCGCTCGAACAGACTGCAAACTACCTGGCGTTCTATCGCCATGCTCTAAGACAAACTCTAACCTTAACCAACTTTGAAAGAGTGCCTAAGCTTAACAGTCTAAAGAACTTGCAGTCACGGCACGCTCGTCTAAGACAAACAGCTGCATGCATCTCACAACAACACAACTATCTCCACCGACCAACCTAGGACCAACCTAGGAACCAAGCTAGAAGCTAGAATTGGAACATTAGAAATTGGATTCGGCCAATCAGAGATCGTCTCTGTGAAATTCTGCCATGGAAAAAAATACTGGCGTCGGCCAATCAGAGAGCGTCTCCGCGAAATGCGGCTATGGAAAATTCTTCAAGGAAGTTCACGCTGCTGGCTAGACCGCTTCAAATCGCGCTCGGATTCCAACATAATAGTCATATTTCAACGCACAACGCCGTATGCACTGATTGGCTGTGACGGAGACAGCGATCAAACTGTGACGCGCACTCAGAGCGCTATCCCTTCTAGCCCGGGCGAGAAATACGAAAAAATAAAAAAAAACGTCACTTCCTGTTCAAGAAAACGAGTATTTCTTTTTTAATATAATAACGTTATATTGTGCATTGGAAACACAAACATACTTAAAATGAGTAAATATTATTAATTTTAAACATGTTTATATTATTTATAGGGCTTTAAAACAAAAAACTAAAAACTTATTTTTCTTGTTCTCTCATATAACCAGGGTAGGAGCTGAGGGGGGGCGGCGCCCGAGCGCCCCTAGTGGTAGAGCCGCTACTGCTGCTGTGATTCTCTAGTATAGGATCTGTGTGCATTATTGAGCTTGACCTTTTGATCCATTATGTGTTATGCCGTGTGTCTTAAATACAGTGTGATTTGTTTTGCGTGCTAACATAAAATGCCGTGTTTTGAACTACTGCTTGTGAGTTTAATTGCGTGCTGTGTTATGCCGTGTATCTTCAATCACTGTCATTTAATTACGTGCTACACCTTTTTGTGGATACAGGGAAATTGGAGTTTGAACCCCAGGTCGTAGGAACGGTGGGTGAGTTGCTTGTGTTTTGGATACTGAACTATATCCCTTGTTGTGGATTAATTGTAGTATTGCCTTGTATTAGTAATTAATTAATTGGTTGATTAATTACTTTATTAGTAATTAATATTGTTGTATCTGTTTGTTGTCGTTTACTGTGAATAATAGACAATGACGTTGGACATTGATGACTTTATTGCAGAGCCAACACTGGCTAAGGTAAAAAAATTTCAAAGGATGAGTTACTACAGGTGGCAGCAAGGTTTTCAATAGACCTCGATGCAGGCCAGAAAAAGGAGAACTTGGTAGGTCAATTAATTGAGGAGCTGAGTGCACTGAAGGTTTTTGGTGTGGCTGCAGGTAGAACTCTGGAGGAGGAGGGAGAAGGCTTTGAGCTACCGCGTGGGCGAGATGTGGAGCTTAGAACAGCGCGTGAGCTTGCAGCCGTTAACAAGGCAGACCGTGAGGACCTTGAAGCTAGTGAGATAAGGAGAGCAGCTGCAGCAGCTACAGCAGCAGCTACAGCAGCAGCTACAGCAGCGGCTACAGCCAGGGAGGCTATTGAAGCTAGTGAGGTGAGAAGAGCAGCTGCTGCCCAGGCCCAGGAGGCTATTGAGGAGGCTGCTGGGGTGAGAAGAGCAGCTGCTGCCCAGGCCCAGGAAGCTATTGAGGTGGCACAGGAGGTACGCGCCCAGGCAGCATATGACCGGGAGATGGCGATGCGTAATGCGGGTGGTGCTGGTGCTATACATGTGCATCGGGAGCCGGGTTTTGATATGGCTAGGCAGAAAAGTATGGTTCCGGTTTTTTTGGATAGGGACGTCAATCGTTTTTTTTTATTATTTGAGGACATAGCTGGCAGTTGCGGCTGGCCAGTGGATAAATGGACTATCCTCATGCAGAGTGCTTTGCGCGGTAAGGCACAGATCGTGTATGCGTCGATGTATCCTGATAATAAAGATTATGCTTTGGTGAAACAGGCTATCCTTAAAGCCTATGAATTGGTCCCTGAGGCTTACCGCCAGAAATTCCGCAATTTGAGGAAACAGAACTCTCAGTCTTTTGTGGAGTTTGTGAGGGAAAAGCGGTTGCTTTTTGACCGGTGGTGTGCAGCAGAAAAGGTCACCACAGTGGAGGGGATTAGGGACCTAATCTTATTAGAGGAATTCAAGGTGTATGGCGTATCTGAGGATATTGCTATGTACTTAAATGAGAGGAAAGTCAGGACCTGTTCAGCAGCAGCGGTCCTGGCTGATGAGTATGTTTTGACCCACAGGACGTCTTTTGAGAGACAGCATTATCCTGTGCATGATGAGGGGAGGCCAAAATGGACTCCTAATAGGCCTACAGGGTCCAGTGCTGGGGGTAGTGGTAAGTTTAATGGGGCATGGGGAAGCGATGATGCCCGGAAGTGCCAGGTTTGTGGGAGTGCAGGACATGTGATGGGTAATTGTTATCGTTTGCACCCAGAGAAGCGCCCGTCTAACCCACCCAGACCAGTGATGTTGATAAATACACCTGTACGTAACCCTGTTCTGTCTCCACTAGATGGCAAAGGAGTGGATGACCTTTACACACCTTTCAGGAGTCCGGGGTTTGTTTCATTGACAGAGGGGGGTCCTAAAGTACCGGTGACAATTCTCCGTGATACTGGCGCATCCCAATCTTTTGTGCAAAGTAGTGTCCTGCCCTTTACGCACCACTCTGAGTTGGGTGCAGGGGTTGTTATTGAGGCTTTTGGAATGCACACAATGAATGTGCCGCTGCATAATGTCTTTCTTGATTGTGCCCTTGTATCAGGACCAGTGGTGATCGGAGTGACGGCTGGCAAACTCCCTATGCAGGGGGTAACGTTGCTCTTGGGCAATGACTTGGCTGGAGGTAAAGTACTGGTGAAACCGGAGGTGACATGCGTGCCAGATACTCGAGTGGCGGAGCAGTATCTCGTGGGCTTCCCAGCCTTTACAGTGGCTGAGGCCACAGCCGAATTGGAGGAGGAGAATGAGGAGGATGAGAGTGGGCAGGGTGTTGCTACTTCATGTGGCACCGTTTCTGACATTTCATGTGGCACCATTCTGGTTGAGGAGGCTACAAGGCCAGAATTGGGCTGCCGGCCTTCCTACGGTAGCTCTGACGTTCATGATGTCTCACTTGTCAGCAGTAATGATCCCAGTATGGTCAGTAGTTCTGATATTGATTCATGTGACCACACTGACTCTCTGCCAGGCACTGGGTATGCTAGTCAACCTAGTTACCTGTGTCCTGTGCAGCAGGAGCAGTCTTCACAACCTAGTCTAATGGGTGACGACCATTTTGATCGTGACGAAGTTGGTGTGTGTGCCACCATTTTGTGTCATGACAATGTTACTGTGTGTGCCACCGTTTTGGCTTGTGACAGTAAAGAAGTTTCTGACACCGTTTTGTTTCATGACGAGGTTGATGTGTGTGACACCATTGTTGCTCATGACAGTTCTGATTTGGGTGACACCATTTTGGATCCTGACCACGTTATTTTTTGTGACACCATTTTGAATGGTGATCCAGGTGCTTTTGTGACCGATGTGTTGCTATTTTCCAGGGACGGTGAGGACGTGCCTGAGGCGGTACATCCTGCTCTGGATGTTCGTGAATCACAGTCTCTTGTACAGCTGACGGGGGTACAGCCCTCAGTACGGTCTCCTGTACTGACAGTGCCAGGTGGGGAGGAGATGGGCGCTGTGATGGTACCGGGGAAGTATGCTGGTGGTTTTCCTGTTGGTTGTCCTGAGCGCAATGAGTTTGACTTTTGTCAAGGACATAACTTTGGTTTGTTGTCTCTATTTACCAGGTCGGTATCGGTTGAGGTAGAATTTGTGACTTACGACCGTGCAGACTTTTGTGCCTCCGTTTTGAGTCATGACGTTGATTTTTGTGCCACCATTTTCTGTGGTGGGGATGTCGTGTCGGTTTCTGTGAATAATGGTTTACTGTGTTCCAGCGGTGAGGACGACATGCCTGTGGCGGTTCATCCTGCTTTGCTATCTCCTGACCTGGTGACGCCAGGAGTGGGGGAGGCGGACTCGGTGGCGGTGCCACGGGAACGTATTTCTTTTTGTTTTCCTGTTTTGTCTCTGTTTGTCAGGTCTGTATCGGCGGAGGGACCTGTTGTCATGAGTTTTTTGTTTGGTGGTGATGTGTCGGTGGGTGGATTGACTTCTAGGCCTTGCGCCTCGGTAGGGGCTGAGTGGGGTTTAGTTGCCCGGATGTTTCCACCAGCTCCGCACCATCCAGGCCCAGCTGGATACATTTTGGAGGGGTCTCGCTTGAGCGGGTATCAGGACGGGGTTGTTTGTGCTGAGCAACGGTGTCGAGTGTTCCTCAGTAGGGAGCATTCGACGGAGTTAAGGGTCATGTTCGACAGGGGCCGACCCGTTATCGCTTTGTGGTAGTGACTCATGGGCTGTGGGTCGCAATAATTTTTTTATGTACAGTTGAGTGTGACTCTTGACCGGGGCTCACACTCAACACAGTACAGGCGCTGCACATGTTGGAGTGTGTGGTTGCATTTTTTTTGGTAAGGTTGGTAAGTATCCCCTTATTTATTTATGTTCGTTCTCTTGGTGATGGTTTCTTTGGGCTATAGTTGGGAGAAGAACATAAATCTTCGGTGTGGGGGTGTTACGTATTACTTTCACATGGTGGAGGGATACTTACTGTCTGTGGTGCATATTCACATTGTGGTTAAGTGTGCTGTCACTAATTGGTGGTTTGATTGACACACTGTTTCTTCCTGTTTTTGCTTGTGTTTAAAATGGCCGCTTTTTAATTGATCACAGGTGTGGTGATGAGGCACCACGCCCTACAAATGCAGAGTGCAGGCAGCAGTCAAGTCTCCCCCACTTCACAGGAGATGTCTCAGCGCTCCAGCGTCTCACCTGCTCTCATTATTTTGTTGTACATTCGGCTTGTTCTTCCTTTTGCCTTTAGTTTTGTTATTTAACTTTGGAGTCTGGAACACCCAGCTCCCACAATTTCTGTCCATTTAGTTAGTTGTAAATAAATAGTTATTTTTGATAAACTTTTGTCCTGTGTCCACCACGTCGCATTCAAGGCCTTGACGAGCCATATTTTAGGCTTGAATGTAACATCCTCCGTCTTCAAAAAGGCTATCTTGAGCTCCCAGCCAGTCGATAGCTCGGGCCTTAGCTTTTGTTTTGCTAGCTTTAACCTAGTATCCTCACCCATTTCACTATTTTTAATAGTATCGGCGTGCTCATTTTTACCGTGCTTAAGTGCATTAATCCACTATGTATGTACTGAATGCTTAATTTACAAACAGCACATTGAAACGAATCGTTGTTAAGTACTTTCGTTCACCTTTTCGACACAACGAACTTGTACCGAAATATGCTCCAAAGTCTAAGCTTCGGTGAGGCCCCCCTTTGCATATTTTTCCCCACGTTATATATCTCGCGACCCGTAATGCTACAGAACCATTTTGACTCCCCTTCTTTACACACATCCGAATTCGTGACCTGAGCAGTGCTGGACGGTGCTGGATGGTTCAGATGTCCGCCCATCGTCGTCCGAGAGACGGCCACAAGCGGAGATCCTGCCCACAAGCGTACACCTTTTATCCCCCATTGTTCAGGCACGAAAAATATCTCATCTCACCATGCACCTATCCGGAAAATACGACTTAGGTTTATCCATTAACCGGAATGCATTCCACCGGCGCGTTCCAACACCAAATCTATTGAGGCCACGATCAACGACCATCTTGTTCAGTGAAGCCCGGCGCTACCAATTTGTGAGTTGTACCGTCCTAAAACGTCCCCGCTTGCCGGTTGGATGCAGCCAATATGATTCTGCGCGCTTACGCACCCCATCGATCTCCCCCCTCGAGAGACACTACGACCATCTCGCCCAGTGAAGCCCGGCACTATCATCCCACCGGGCATTCCAACACCAGACTATTGAGGCAATCATACATTTCAAGCCCAGTGAAGCCCGGCACTATCATCCCACCGGGCATTCCAACACCAGACTATTGAGGCAATCATACATTTCAAGCCCAGTGAAGCCCGGCACTATCATCCCACTGGGCATTCCAACACCAGACTATTGAGGCAATCATACATTTCAAGCCCAGTGAAGCCCGGCACTATCATCCCACCGGGCATTCCAACACCAAACTATTGAGAGATACATTTCTAACTCAACCCCAGTTCGAACAGAACGCTCAACGTTTTCAGCCATCACGGCTCGTGTCCACTCACCTATTTTCAGGATCCTGTCGCGATGAACTTCCGCGGGCACCGATTGTCTCCGGTGCCGAGTGTTTGTCCAACCGAAAAAAAAATCAAGAGCGCTTCAGGTTCAAGGGGTCAAGGCACCATTTGAAGTGACAAGGGGCTATGGTTCTGTTTTGATATACAGAACCAGCTTAAGCTACTCTGCATTGTGATTTTTCCGGTACTAATTCCCTTGTACTTTCAAAGACCAGGAAGTGGCCTTGTTCGACGGCAGCTATGCAGGAGAATGAAAGAGGAGAAGTTGTATCAGCATCTGTTTTTAATTCAAAGTAACAAGTGAAATATCAATGATTCTCGTTCAATTAAAATAAAGAGTGCTATAGTCGTGATCACTAGACCCTATGCCGTCTGCAATCAAAACTAGACTAAAAAAAGTTGATTAAAGAATAATACTCTTCATCGTTGAGTTGTGGATCGTCTTTGTTGTCTGGTGACAAACAAAGAGATTCTATTCTCGTTCCAAAAAGCTTCTTCTCCGTGTTCCTCTGCTCGCCGTCCTCTCTGTGAATGGGGAGGTGTGTTCTTGTGTCCGTTCCGTTTTTGTTGTGTCTCCCACCTTCCCATTTTATCCATGAGAGAAATCCCGGCGTGACGTCACCAAGTGACCTCACCCCTATGATTTTCACCCAATCGCAAGCCTTCATAGTTGGTATTTGAAAAGGAGGTGGCCTCTAAGCAGACCAACTTACTTACACCTTTTTTAAGTCAGAGAGTTGAATTGCCTAAACTAAACTTAATACCTTTTAGTATTTACGCTTCAAGATATATCTAATTGATTTGAGATTGATTTTCTAAACACAGACATAGTACTTTTAACTAATAGACTCTTTATATGAAATTAGAATCACGGTCTGTTACCATCAAGGCCAGTTTCATAAAAGGCTTGATTGTAACCTCGATGATATTCTGTCATAAACACAGCATTTTCATATCATTCTATTCAGCATCATCAGTCCAACATAATAGTAATCTTTACAGGTATTTCACATTGATGGTAAGCAGCCTAAATCAGTAAAAACACCTTTAAGTTATTCAACAATAATTTCTATTTGAAACTCCATACTAATCAGACCAGTTGGGCTGCACCTGTGTCCCCAGGCCGCGGGGCAGGAGATAACGGCTACATGTGATGCGGTCACCTTTTGTTTTAGCTGTTTGCCCACACCCATTGTAAACAGTTGCTGTGTTGTCCATCCTGTAACTAGATCTCCTAGTTACAGCTGCTTGAAGGAAACCTGTTCTTTGGCCGTTCCCAACTGCTAACAATACTTGTATGTAAATCCACCTTTGTGGTGAGCACAATGTTAATCAATCTCTGTAAACACATACACCCTATGAACTAAGTCACTATAAGACTAGACACATGATCCATTCATTTTGCACATGACTTAATGATTAGTTACTGAGTTCCTTAACCTAGAAACAGACATCCTTTTCTCTTATCTGTATGAACACAAGTTTCAGGCAGGATGTAGCTTTGAGGGTTTTTACAATCTAGTGATTTTTTATGACTTGCAGAGGATGAATGAATGAATGAAAACTTTATTTAACAGATTGCAGAATGGGTACAATACAGTACGGCTCAATACATACAATTGTTAAGGGGATGCAGACCTGAGAAAGACGTTTGTCTTGTTTCCATCAGGGTCCCCCATTTTCAATTCATATAGACATTTATGACATACACAACATACATGACATAGGGACATATAGGTATTTAGTACTGATACATTTGTGACATAAACGGTATTCAAATATACAGTACTGTTACCCCTAGATCCTGACAGAGTATATACATATGATGGGGAGGGGACTGTACATTAGGAGGGGGTGGGTGGGTGGGAGAGAAATATACATACGGCGGGGAGGGAATATATACATGCGGTGGGGAGGAGACTGTCTATTAGGAGGTGGTGGGGGTTTTGGGCATTTACGGTGGCCAGTTTCGAATTGCAGCCTCCCGTAGGTGCTCTTTAAGAGCGGTTTTGAATGTGGGCAGGGATTCACATTCCTTTACAGCTTTGGGTAGGGCGTTCCACATTGTTGTGGCATAATTGCGAAACGTGTTTAGTCCCTTGTTTGAGCCGAATCTGGGTTTAACATGATTTGTTGAGCTTCCTCTGGTGTAGTGGTTGTGGTATTCACTGACCTTTGGGAAGTATTTTGACATGTACATGGGCACCCCGGTCGTATAGTGTATCTTGTAGACCAGGCCCATTGCAAGTTGCTGTACTCTGTCGTCTACTCTAAGCCATCCTAGGTTGTCAAAGTGGGCAGGGGTGAGGTGGGTTCTGGGGTTCAGGTCAAGTAGTAGTCTGACCAGTTTGTTTTGTTATGTTTGTAATTTTGTTTTAAGCGCCTTTGAGGTGCTTTGGTACCATGAGGTGCATGCATAGTCATAGTACCCTTGAATGAGTGCTCCTGCCAGAGTCTTCAGGGTATTCTTGTTTACCAGAGAGGAGATCCGGTACAAGAATCTAGTTCGTTGGTTGACTTTTATTACATTGGATGCCATTTTGTCACAGGAAAGATTTGCCTCTAGGATGGAACCCAGGTAGGTAATTTCGTCTTTCCTTGTGACAATATTGTCACCCACTGTAACTGAGAAGCCGTCGGTCTTGCTGAGTTAGTTATTTGAAACGAAGAGAATGGACTCTGTTTTGCCCATGTGTAATGATAGTTTGTTATCAGCGAGCCATATGCAGATTTTGCCTAGTTCCGTGCCGAGGGTTTTTTCAACCTGCAACTTGTTCTTGTCCGAGACCAGCAGGGCTGAGTCGTCCGCAAACAGGAACAAGTTGCAGTCACAGGCTGACGACATGTCATTTGCATAAATTAGGAAGAGTAGCGGTCCTAGTATGCTTCCTTGTGGAACACCACAGCTCACTGTGAGGGGGGGGGATAGAGTACCGTTTACCTCTACCATCTGTTCTCTCCCCTCCAGGTAGGATTGCATCCAGCTCACTGATAAGCTATCAAAACCAATTGCTTTTAGCTTGTCCATTAGAATCGAGTGATTGACAGTGTCGAAGGCCTTTTGTAGGTCCAGCATGACCATGCCGCAGTATTTGCCCGCGTCCACCTCTTGTTTGATGTGGTCGTTCAAATAGAGGAGGCATGTGTCAGTGGAGTGGGACGGTCTGAAGCCAGATTGGAATTCGTAGATTAGATTTTTTTCCGCCAGGTACTTTTTTACCTGTTCGTAGACTATTTTCTCCATGACTTTCGAGATGGAGGTAAGAATAGAAACAGGGCGGTAGTTGCCTGGGTCTAATTTGCTGCCCTTTTTGTGCAGAGGGGTCACTCTCGCAATTTTGAAGTCCTTGGGGACGTGCCCCTGTTTTATAGAGAGGTTTATTATGTGTGTGATGACTGGGGTGATGGCGGCTGCTGCGTCTCTGAGGAATTTGGAGGGGATGTTGTCATGGCCAGTGGCCTTGTTAGGTTGGAGGGCGCTCAATTTTTTGAGTACCTCATCGGTTGTTACCATTTCAAGTTTGAAGTCGTCTTTGTGGACCCCTAGGTTTTTGTAGTATGCTACTATGTGTTCTACCCCATAATGCCCTGAGTGGGAGGGTAGTTTCTTTACCAGTGTTGTGGCTATATTTGTGAAGAAGATGTTTAAGTAATTGGCTACATCCAGCTTGTCTGTGATGAGCGTGTTGTCCGTCTTTATGTTTATGTTTGAGAATCTGGTTTTAAGTTTTTTACTGCAGCCTAGTTGATTATTGAGTAATTTCCAAAGTTCGCAGGGTTTGTTTTTGTTTTCCTCAGTTTTGTTGTTGATGAAATTTCTTTTCGCGGTTCTGATCATGGTGTTTACGTCATTTCTTAGTCTGTTTCTTTGAATTTTTTGTTCAACCACGTGGGCTTGGAGTTCACTGTTTGAGCTTTTGGAAAGCTTTGTCTGACTTTTATGAAGTTCAGAGCATTTTTTGTCTCTGGTTTTCATAGCGGCCAGTATTTCAGTGTGCATCCATGGCTCAGCGCGATTTTTAACCCTGGTGGTTCTTTTTTTTTAAAACTTTATTTTTTAGCGTTTATCGCTTTTCTGGTCAAGCATGACCGACAGAAACAGGTTGAAATGGGATGTAGAGCAGGGGAAGACATTCTGAGAAATGACGGCGGGTCCGGGAATCGAACTCGTGTCCCCCAGATCCGTGACAAGCACGGTTTTCCCTGACGCAGAAATAGCGCCGAGATATGCGGTGAGCTACGGGAGCTCCCCTACCCCCTGGTGGTTCTTATGGGTGCCATGTTGTTGAGTATTGCTGTGAATTTGGTTTTGAATCTAAGCCATGTTTCTTCAACCTGTGTACCACTGAGTTCATCTGACCAGTCCAAGCTCCCCAGTTCTAGGTTAAAGGCCTCTCTAGAGTAAGTTTTGAGGTCTCTAGATGTGACTGTTTTGTGACAGCCGGCCTTCTGTTTTAGCTTTTTGCGGGTACAGAAAATCATATAATGATCACTTAACCCGCATGCTATCACCCCTTTATTGGAGATCATTGACTTGTCAGAGGTCAAAATGAGGTCAATGGTGGTTTGTGTCGAATCACATACCCTTGTGGGTTGGGTGATTAGCTGGCTGAAACCGTGCAGATCAGAAAATCTACTGAAGGCCTTGAAGACGGGTGCTGCTTTACGCAGCATATCCGTGTTCCAGTCCCCAATAAGAATTTTTTCTACCCCCTCCACCCCAGCTAAACACCCATCAAGTGTGTCATAAAAGCCACTCTGTTCTGGTGGTCTATAGATTGTGCCTACTAGTACTGGTTTCGCCCTGTCTAATAAGATTTCAATCCAAACAGTTTCAATTTCATCATGGTTAAGGTCAGTACGGTTGATGTATTTGGTATCCTTGTGTATATACAAACAGACGCCACCTCCATACTGATTTCTATCCCTCCTGACTATTGAGTAGTTTTCAATTTCAATCTCTGGATCCTGTACAGATTAGTCTAATTTTGTTTCTGTGAAACACAATATGTTAGCCTTACCGTTTAAAAACAACTGTTTGATTTCAGCCAGTTTAGGTCTCAGGCTATTTGTATTAAGATGGAATATGTGAAGTCCATTTTTGCTGGTAATCAGATTGATGTCGTCACACTTGAGGTAACGCTGTTCATTTGTGTCCTGTCCTGTGGTGGGGGAGGGGGGGGCGTTGTTGCTGTTTGTGCCGTGAGTGGGGAGGGGGGGAGGGGGTGATCCTTTGTCCTTTGCCGGAGTCTGTATTCCTCTGTGTGAAAGCCCGCGATGTGGGGGGGGGGGCTGGTTGTTTACAGATGTGTCTGTTAGTACTCCGTTGTGGGGGAGGGGGGGTGCCTTTTGTCCTGGCCCCGCCCCGGGTAGACTAGCTGGCATGGCGGGGCCAGCCAAGCTAACCGTCGGGTCCTTGGTGACCTTGATGTCCAGCGCCGTTCTCCAAGTCTGCTGGGGCTTCGGTGAGGGTATGTCGCCGCTTGCTGGTCGGTTGGTGCAACTGCTGGCTGAAGCATCAATTGCGTGGATGCTGTTGATCTCCGGCGCCGGTGTGAGGAGCGATGCCTCGCTGTTTTGTCCCCGCGACGTGCTGGGCGCCTCGGTTGTGAACCCCGGTTCCTTCCCTCTCGCTGTGGCCTCTCGTGGGTTATTTTGCAGAGGTGGTAGAGGAGGAATGTTGCCGTTGATCATGTCGTTAGCCGCCGTCTGTGTGTGTAGCAGTTGATCTGTTGTGCTGGCGACGCTGGCTGCCGCTTCTTGGGTCAGCAGATCTAACTGTAGTCTCTGGTTCCGTGTCATTACGGGACCAGGGTTCTGATGTATGTCACCCGACATGAGCAGATATAATAAAAACATTGATCTCTTATTACACTTGCCTGTCGGGGGTAATTTCTTTCGTTCCGGATTCGCAGTAAGTACAGTGTGGATAGTCGTGGCTCCGAATGCTGGTTGTTTCCTCTCCATGCCCGTTAACAAGTAGAAGTCGCAATGGGACTGCTGATTTGCGTTTTCGCTACCCTCCTCTTCTGTCTGGAGTTGTTGCTTGAGTTGTGAATTCAGGTACAAGTCCATAATCCACAGGAGGGAAAGTAGAAAATGCGCAAAATACTTTTTTGTTGTTGATCTGTTGCGTTGGTTACGGGAGCTGGGTAAAATGCGACCGTCCATGTTGATGCCGGAAGTGGATGGGACAGCTGTCTTCTGACCTTCTGTGCTTAAACCTTTTCTTTTAGGAAAATTTTCCAGTACATTTTAGGATTTATGGTTATCAAATAATACTACACAAGCTTTTTGATGGAAAATATGACCAGAATCTCTGGAAAAACATCTCACAAACACTATAGACGGTCATAAAAGTTAACGAATGCTATAAGAAGTCCAACAGATTAGTATAAACAGTACTTACACGGTTGTTTCAAAATTTATAGCAGAGCGCAATTCCCCGGAGAAATTTACTATGCGACTGCCAGCGCTGGGGGAAACTACCAGAAAACTCGAGCGGCCGTCGACGGAGGCTTTTATAGACTTCCGGTCAGAGTTGCGGATTGATACTTGCTGTGTGTGTGCGGGCCGGTGTTCCTAATATGGTCACAAAAAATGGTGTCCCTCCGCCAAAAAATGGCTGAACAGTGCGGATATAAATAGACAGTGCACTATCTGTACGGCGCTGTACGGCGCCGTGTTGGGAGATTTGGAAGAGTCTAATTAGACAAAATATAAATAACGGGAGTGGAGCTGTTACCACAGCGACTACTACATACTCGACCCGGAACCGGAAGTCTATGTTGATCGTTGTTGATGTCAGATTGTATCTGTGCAATCACACACACACACACACACACACACACACACACACACACACACACACACACACACACACACACACACACACACACACACACACACACACACACACACACACACACACACACACACACACACACACACACACACACACACACACACACACACACACACACACACACACACACACACACACACACACACACACACACAATCACAGTTGGGGATCAATTCACTATAATTTTTTTTTTCAATTTCTTTTTATTTTTTGAATGATAGAGCATTTACTCTCAATGACTGCTTCATGAGTCAACTCAAAAGTTTGTCATTATTTTCATTTTAAGGAAACCTACCTACAGTACAAATTAAATCTTAGGATGTGATTTACAACCATCCTTGACAAACACACATACACCCCCCCCCCCCCCCCACACACACACTAATAAATAACCTGAAGCATGCTGTATATTCAGTTTTATTCGATTTTATTCAGATTTACATTCATACCCCTAATGTTACACACAAAACAAACACTTAAAACTTAAATTCAGAAACGCATACTGTAATATCTGATTTGACTGTAATATTGGTTGAATAAATGCTAATACATTTTCTTTTGTAAAAGTCAGTCAACCTTGTTTACAACTTTTTTTTTATGTTTATGTTTAGCAAATCCAACCTAGATGACATGAAAACCATGTCCTACTTTGAGCACATAATATCTGGCTTTTAGATGCTGTATGAACCACAAATATCCAAACATACACATCTGTGATGCTTCCTGTACATACTGCATTAACAGCTGCTACTTTTGTTAACACTTAATCTAAGGCGTACTTCTTTTAAGTATTGTGAGAATATTCATAATTAGTTGTGCATTTGGTTGTAAAACAAACTTGACATCTCATAATGTCTCTATTTTTAACACATAATCCATTCTAGCCATATGCCTTAAATTAAGTGTTACCCTATCTTCATCTAACATGGTACTCGGGTAACAAGTACGGTCTAAAACTGAACACTCTTCAGAGAAGACTCCTATAACTTCAATATCGCCTCATACTGTTGCTTGTGAAGTCAAAGAAGACTCAGGCCACTGCGCGCTGAGAGCCCATACCCTTTCACAAATCAGGAAAGCAGCTTAGCTGGGAAAATGCTATTCAATAATCTAGACTGGTAAGCAGATTGCTGCGTGCTGATGGACTCGGCTCAAGAGCCACTCAGCTGAGACGGCTAATTTGGTGGAGTCTGAAGTCACCTTTTGATGTGCAAATGTGATTCACTGTCTTTTAATTTAAGTGCTGTTTAATCTATGATCCAATTGTTCATACTGTATACACTTGGGTGGATTGTGAGACTCTGTGAGGTAGTTTTCTGATGTACAAATATACTTCAATGCATCTGATAAAGTACTGACAATTTATGCAATAATTATTCATGTACCTTCATATTTTACCTTAGATATTTATAAGTACACTACTTATCATGAGCATCTCTTCATTTATTGTTCTCTTCATTTATTGAACAAAGAGACTTGATACTACCTTTGCATCCACTGCATTGAAAACATTAGCTAATACCAAAATCTTAAAGCAGCCCCTCCTTCCTTAGAACCACAGGCCAAAGCAATATGGCCACCAGTCCACTGTTCAGATGGCTTGATGTTCTCATGAAATAATGTTATATGTATGTGTGTGTATATGTATATAATATATATATTTATGTGTGTATGCATTATGTACAGTATATGTATATATAATTCAAAATATTAATAAAAAAAAAAGAAATACCATATTTTGTTTTGCAGTGGTGGAGCTCCTCTTTTATATACTTTTGGATCAAGTATTGGGCCTTTAACCCTATACCTACAAAGGACTGAACTGCCTCTTTACAAACCTATACTGGAGACACCCGTCCTCACTGGAGACATGCGTGGCGTTCTATTGTACTTATCCTTCCAAGTCATACACAAATTGCATTTCTCACCCATCAAAGTAAAACAGCTAAAGAAATAATGCCTGTATCTTTTCAACATCCTTTATGAGTGAAGGTTAACAGTTCACCAACTGTTGGACCGCGTATGTCTTCAGACATTAGTAGGGTCTCTGATGTTATGTCTTCCTGTTTTTCCATTTCTGAGACAGGCGTGTGAAGACTCTCATATTAGGCCGCCATAGACTTCTTCCTGATCTCTATCTTGTTCTGCACATCCTTGATGTCAATGG
Source organism: Notolepis coatsorum (assembly GCF_963971535.1). Classification (NCBI taxonomy): domain Eukaryota; kingdom Metazoa; phylum Chordata; class Actinopteri; order Aulopiformes; family Paralepididae; genus Notolepis; species Notolepis coatsorum. The sequence continues at coordinate 52,402,983 of NC_140178.1, read as the reverse complement.
GCTTGGCAGCGATGACAGCCTTGGCACGCTCATCTTCTTCCTGCTTCCAGAGGATGATAGGGTGGATACCCAGGCCTCTGTTCTTGGCATTGGCCTCCAACTGGCCCTCACTGGGTGGGGCGGGACATAGGGAGATGAGGAGATAGAGATAGAGACAAAAGACAGAAGAGATTAATGGAAAGAATAACCAAATGTTCTGGTACATTTATATAGGTGTGTGTGCGCGCATCCTCATCAAACTCTACAGAACTCAGGAACTACATTTTCTGCTATTGTATATCCCTCCATATTTTCTAAACTATTTGGAAAGAATAAGATTAGTCAATGACGTCGTAATTTCTTCTGTGTAGCTTCAACTTGACATTATTTCCAGCCATATTGAAGACATTTTGCCCCCCACCCATTTCATGGTGTCAAACTACTATTATATTCAATAAAGTACCAGCAATACATTTTCACACATAGCTAAAAACTAAATGAGCAATGACTTGTGTAAGTCAGTAAACCCATCAACATCACGAGGCTCTTGGGGACATACTGTACATCATATCAAATGAGCTACTAACTTGAAATTGTGAGGCTCAGGGTTCAGGGCCTTCTTCTGGCTCTCCTTGTAGACTGGAGACTTGAGGTAGCGGAAGAATGTATCCTAAATGAGGAGGAAACAGCACAAAGATGAGCGTTTAACAATTCAATGGTTAGCCATCTTTACCCACACGCTCAAAAAGTGGTAACAGGACATGATGTGATTCTGTGTTGGTTTCAGTGTCATATAATTCATTCCAATAATCAGGGATGTGATTAACGCAAAAGCAGGAGATAATAGCTAAAGCATAAACATGGGAGATTTAGAAAGGTGTGTGTGTATTATTTGTTCATACTTTATGTGTACTGTTTATGATGTAATATGTAGTGTGAATGTAGATTATTGGTATTATGTACAGCCTAATAAATTGTAGTTCGATTATTGGTGTTTTTTATTCTCTCTCACAAATACAACATAACAGAGATATGATAGGCTACCAATATTTCTGTGATGATAAAACTGTATTTTATTTGGTTTAATATGAAAAATAAAGACAAATACCAATTAAATACCAAATACAAATATCAAAAAAGAGAGGAACAGGAGTCATGTCCAATGTCTCTCTATCTCTCTACATCCTTCTAGGTTTATTTTATATGTTGATGTGATGGTTATGTTGTCTGTCAAGTTTTGTCTATTGTTTGTGGTGCTGTTCCTGTGCAATGTGTACTGGCTTGAACCCTAGACAGAGAGAGACATCTTAGAAAACAGTTTCAACAAAACACACATACACACACCTTTTTCATGAGCAGGAAGACATGTGTCTGGGCACCTTCCAGAACATAGCGGTGAGGAAAGTCCAGACCCTTCACTGTCAGACCCATGGTCCTGCCGTCAATGTTGATCCAACGAGGGGCCCCAGGGGCCAAGTGGGTCCTGCACACACACACACACACACACACACACACACACACACACACACACACACACACACACACACACACACACACACACACACACACACACACACACACACACACACACACACACACACACACACACACACACACACACACACACACACACACACACACACACACACACACACACACACACACACACACACACACACACACATACACTTCATGATTAATATGATATAGACACCAACACATATACTTACAGGCAAATAGAATAGAATAGAATAGAATAGAAATACTTTTATTATCCCGTGGGAAATTTGGCACTGCAAATCGCTCAACATTTAAACATTTAGACAGGACAGGTCACAAATTAGAATAATAACACAAATCAAATCAAGTTGCCTAGGATAAGAGTAGAGTAAAATAGAATAAAATGAAATGAAATAAAATATACAGAAATAAATACAGTAAAAATATACTGAGCATGGGGAAAGCAGTGTAAACAATTTGGTCAATATAATTATAATTTAAATCTAACTAAATGAAATATATATTCCAGTATTCACAGTGTCACAAGGTGCAGTATGCTTCAGGTAGTGTATTGTCCTCCTTGGGTTCCTATAAGTCCTAGATCAATGTCACAAATATTTGTATACACAAGATCTTCATTTAAAGGAACATGCCAACATTATGGGAAATGCACTTATCATCTTTTCCAGAGTCAGACAAGAAAATGGATACCAATTTCCTCTCTGTGCGTTCAGTAGAAAGCTATCTGGCTGCAAACTAGCCTAGCTTAGCACAAATTAATGGAAGGACAGGTCAGTAGTTGTGAAATGCAAACACTTTTCCTTTATCTGCCCCAACTCACTTGAAAATGTGTTTAGCTTTCTCAATCATGGAGGATGAAGTTCCCCATTTCATCTCCTCAGCTGCCTCCCAGAATGCCAAGTTCTCCCCTGGGATCATTAAAAACACACACACACACACACACACACACACACACACACACACACACACACACACACACACACACACACACACACACACACACACACACACACACACACACACACACACACACACACACACACACACACACACACACACACACACACACACACACACACACACACACACACACACACACACACACACACACACACACACACACACACACACACACACACACACACACACACACACACACACACACACACACACACACACACACACACACACACACACACACACACACACACACACACACACACACACACACACACACACACACACACACACACACACACACACACACACACACACACACACACACACACACACACACACACACACACACACACACACACACACACACACACACACACACACACACACACACACACACACACACACACACACACACACACACACACACACACACACACACACACACACACACACACACACACACACACACACACACACACACACACACACACACACACACACACACACACACACACACACACACACACACACACACACACACACACACACACACACACACACACACACACACACACACACTTGTTGCAATTTTATACACAAATTAAATTCAGTCCACCCATTTCACCTTTATGAACGAATACTACATGCACGCACACATACATACATACATACATACATACATACATACATACATACATACATACATACATACATACATACATTCCACCACTCCCATGTGGAAAGCTTTTATTTAAGCAGGACCTACAGACCCACTCCTATATTTTTGGGTTATTATACTTTAAGTCATACATGATAATGTTGGGTTTAAATAGTGAACTTATGCAAGATATGTTGTATGTTTCAGGGACATAAATTATGAGGAATATATGTCATATAAAACATGTAGAGGCATATCAAACATCTAAACAAATACAGTATACCATAGGAATATACTGTATGTTGTATAAAACATATACTACTATAGAAATATGTCATATAAAACATGTAATAAAACAGCTATATTAATATACAGTATGTTATATTAGATATATTTAGGAAAACCTAATAAAACTCAAATGCTTGAAAGAAATATTCATATAAATTGTCTACATGAATATAGATTCATATAAATTATAAGTTGGCTGTGAGTCGTCTAGAACAGGGTATGTCTGTATCTCTGTCTATCTGTCCCCACAAAAGTAAACTAATCACAGTTCACTCTTGAAGGAATCCGTTTTTTTCAATGTGTATATAATGTAAATATCTGTAGATGACAGCATCTACTCAGACGGATCTATAGATATTAAAAGTAGCCGGCAGCCAGTGTGTGTTTCCACGGTAGAGAGCAGCAAGCAGGGTGTGTGAGTGCCAAGGTCGTCGTCGGCCGAGTTGTTCAACAGAAGAGATAACAGGCCGCTGGTGGGGGAGGTTTGGTCAGAGAGCTATGGGAAGAGTTCGACATCAATAGAAGAGGACGTTTAGTGTGTTAAAGGTGACCAGCCGTTGCCATGGTAGCGTGTCACGTAGTAACGAGAAGAGGGGGCGGGGCCCGTTGCTATGGGGAGAATGTTATGAGATGTCAGTTCCTTCCGGGGTAAGTTAGATTAAGACACGACGTGGAATCGAGCAGACGCGTTGATCAGAGACTTTGAGATCCCTCCTCACCCTCGCTGGGTGGGGGAGGGGAAGTGCCACATCATCGCTAGCTTCGGCTAACAGGGAATGGTTGTTGGCTACGACGAGGCCTCAGAACCATTGGACTAATGAGAGAAGCAAGGACATTACAGAATGGGTTACATCTCGTACGAAGCTATGTTTATGAAAATAAACATCAGGAAAGAGATCACGTTGCAGTGTCGTTTCTTCTGACTACGGATGTACTAACAGGGGTTGATACAGTGTGAGACAGCTAATGAGATATCCAAGTAAAATGACACAACGCGGAGGCCAGTCACGGAGCAGCAGGTGACGAGTGAGAGAAATTATTAAAGGCTAGAAACACTTATCTTTCACTCTGCTGCACGCACAATCACAGCTCACAGCATTCTCCTACACAGAGAGTTGGATGGCATGGACTGTCATACATGGACTGTCCATGGAAACAACAATGAACACCGCCATAAAGGTATGGTTTCGGGGCGGCTAGGTGGTGTAGTGGGCAAGGCACTCGCCACCAATGTGGAGACGCTGGGTTCGCGTGTTCGAATCCAGCTCTCCACATTGTTTTCAGTTTAGCTGGTCGTCCGCAGTAATACACATTGGCCGTATTACGGGGAGGGAAACTGAAGGGTGGGGATCGGGCGTTGTGGACAGCGACTCCTACAGGTCGGTTGGTGCGCCTGCGCAGTAGAATCAGGAAGTGTCGGGGGCAGCGTGAGCCTCCCATGCGTTACTCCTCGCCACTGAGAGATCGAGCTGCGCAGGTGAAAAGATGCGACTGCTGTTACCTCAAGTACCGGAGGGGACTTGTGCTATGTATGACTTAGTCCACATTGCAGCCGGCTTGTGGGAGGCAAGAAACAGCGTTCGTGACAGGGGAGGGTTGAATTGGATGATACGAAATTGGGATGGGAGAAAAATATAGAAAATGGGAGAAAAAGTGGATACAAAAAAAAAGTATGGTTTCCTCACGCAGAAAATACATAGTCTGTTTACTTTTCTGATAACTACAACTACTATATCACTGCATAACGCATACACGTTCAGACAAGCTTAATATTTTATTTATTAGTGATACTCTGTATGCACCCAATTCAACATTATAGCCACATTTTATTTCAAACTAATTTGGTCACGGATGTCCCGATTTGTTGCAAATTCTTGCCCTCTTGGTCAGAGGTGTTTCGGAAGCTGTGACGTACAGGCGTAGAGACAGCTCTGTATAAGAGTGTGAGCTCATGCTTCTACATGCATACAGCAAACCACAAGGTAACACGCTAGCTAGTGATGTTAAAGTTAAGCCAAGCTAACGTTATCAACATTAGGAACGTATGTTAGCCAAGCTAACGTTATCAACATTAGGAACGTATGTTAGCCAAGCTAACATTATCAACATTAGGAACACATGTTAGCCAAGCTAACCTAGGCGCTGTTATCAAAGTTAGCAATGAACGTTGTCAGCGTTAGCAACGTACATTAGCCAAGCTAACATTATCAAAATTGAGGTTTATTCTATATGTTGGCAGGGCTGTCAACTTTCAGTAAAGGTTTGGAGTGACATCTTAGTGTGTTCCCACATTCATTCACAAACTGCACACATAGTAACTTGCTATCCATAGCTAAAGATTGCACAGAGAAGCCAGGCCATTATTAGACTCTTTGTCTTGTTTTTTGGACGCCCAACACACCACATACTTGACAAGCCAATTTCAAACTGGCCACCCACCGCTGAATTCCTTCTTGAGGAAGACCTTGAAGTCGTCGCGTCCACGCAGGTCACTCAGAAGCTCGAAGAAGCTGAAGGACCAGCGCTCCACACTCATCTTAGTAGGAACGGCCACTCTGTGGACAGAGAGGACACATTAAAGGGAGTTTTGGAACCCTACCCCTGTTTCTTTCTTACCAATGGTGTTGTTAGAGTCCTTGTTGTTAGAGTTGTAGAGTCCTTTCTCAGCACAATCCATGATTTACTAGCCTCAGATAGTTAGTGCAAAGTCCAATGCAAAGTCAATGGGGTCACACTCCTGGGCCCTTTGATTGATTGATTGATTGATTGAATTGATTGATTGATTGATTGATTGATTGATTGATTGATTGAAAAGTTTATTAACAGATTGCAGAATGGGTACAGTACAGTACAGCTCAATACATACAATTGTTAAGAGGATGCAGACCTGAGAAAGACTTTCGTCTTGTTTCCATCAGGGTCCTCCATTTTCAATTCATCATATGACACACACGACATACAGATAGACAGTACTGCTACATCTATACATTTATGACATACCAGATTTTCAAATACAGTACTGTTTGTGATACAAAAAAAATCCAGAAAAAGAGTGTATATACATTTGACATAGAAACTGTGCATTGGGGGAGGTTGGGTAGGTGGGGTGGGGCTGTACATTGGAGGTGGGGGGGGGGGGGTTGGGTAGGGGGACACACTGTACATTGGAATACTGACCTACATTTGACATAGAAACTGTACATTGGAGGAGGTTGGGTAGGTGGGGTGGGGTTGGGTGGGGCTGTACATTGGAGGTGGGGGGGGGGGGGGTTGGGTACATTGGAATACTGACAAAGCCATGCTTGGTCTTTATTGTACAACTGGGTTAGGACATTTGTAGGGGCCAGTTTTGAATTGCAGTCTCCCGTAGGTGTTCTTTGAGAGTGTTTTTGAAGGTGGGTAGTGATTCACATTCCTTTACAGCTTTGGGTAGGGCGTTCCACATTGTCGTGGCATAATTGCGAAACGTGTTTAGTCCCTTGTTTGAGCCGAATCTGGGTTTTACATGATTTGTGGAGCTCCCTCTGGTGTTGTGATCGTGGTATTCACTGACCTTTGGGAAGTATTTTGACATGTACATGGGTACCTTGGTCGTGTAGTGTATCTTGTAGACCAGGCCCATTGCAAGTTGCTGTACTCTGTCGTCTACTCTAAGCCATCCTAGGTTGGCAAAGTGTGCAGGGGTGAGGTGGGTTCTAGGAGTCAGATCAAGCAGTAGACTGACTAGTTTGTTTTGAGATGTTTGTAATTTGGTTTTTAGTGCCTTTGAGGTGCTTTGGTACCATGAGGTGCAAGCATAGTCGTAGTACCCTTGAATGAGTGCTCCTGCCAGAGTCTTCAGGGTATTCTTGTTTACCAGGGAGGAGATCCGGTACAAGAATCGAGTTCGTTGATTGACTTTTTTTATTACATTCTATTCCCCGTACCTGGTTCAACTAAGTCGATCAAAAGTCCCATTAGCCAGATTCAATTAACCCGATGACTGAAACCAGGCTATCCCTGTTCCTCAAAGGCTGATTCACTCTCGTTAATTCGAACCAGAGTACTCAGACGTCAGACGTCGATCGCCGAAATCCTGATTTTGGCATTGATTGATTGAAAACTTTATTAACAGATTGCAGAATGGGTACAATCAGTGGTGGGCATACGCGGTCAAACGACGTTTAGGCTACGTCACTGAGGCAGAAGTGCGCGCATCCTATTATTATGCAAAGTCTAGGTGATAAGTGCCGGCCGGGGTGCCTATACGGCGCGACGACACAAAAATTACTCGTCGCGCCGTATACCCCGGCCGGCACTTATCACCTAGACTGTGTGTGTGTGTGTGTCCGTGTGTGTGCGTGTGTGTGGAGTGTTGGGCGTGTGTTATGTGACAAAAGACCGCCCGTCTCGTCCCCAGCTCCGCCTCATGAAAGAAGAGAGAGACATGTATGCGCGTGCGCGTGCACGTGGCGTTTGGCCTTGGCCCATATTACGACTGCACCAGGAGTGTGCGGTAGTACGGCTCAATAGCCTCACCGACAAGTTAAATGCATATGTATAGGCTAATTTTAAGTCCTTCATTACCCCAATCAATCAGATTATATTTCTTTAAATGTGCCTGCTGGCAGTAAGCTTAATGTAATGAATAATCGAATGAGATCTTGCTAGCGAAAATAATTAGTTCAACTCTTTCAGAATAAGTAGATAAAAAAAAGCCCAAAGAGTATCTAATTGATACGAATTAATAGATACTTATGAGGATATCTGTACTGTATGCTCTTAGGTATCATGTACTATATAAATACATGGTTCCCAACGTTTTCAAGGCGCGACCCCCGAAATAACGGTGTCAGAGACTTGGAGGCTATTAACAGTTTCACTATTAATCAGGTTTTAATCTGTTTCGGACATCATCCATACATGCATTGAATTGATTAACCTTTAGTTTATACCAGTCATGTTCATCACCCTCTTGTTCATCATCAGATAACAGTGCTTGAATAGATAAATGCTCATTCACTTTTCTCAAGTCACGTCCACGTCATCAAGTCCGTCAAACAGCGCACCAGTTACAATATCACAATAACATGATAACAGTAATACAATTCAACAATCCACAGATTCAGATTCCTCGTAATTCACATCCACAATCCACGCGTAAAGCCGCTTCAATTTATGCTTGAATGAAACACAATCCGGGTGCTCCGGTTAAGCAAATTACATCCACAGCGGAGAATATGAAACGAATCCGAGCCAAATGCCCGATAGGTTTCATTCATTAAAAATATCCCTGCGGGATTCACATTTGCAATGCTCCGTTATTAAAATAACCACATAGTGTGTGTCGCGACTCGCGAGCGCTGTATAGCTATAACGTGCATTATTTAGGACAAAGTAAATCCATAGGCTGAATATGATTTATTATCAGCATTTTAGGTCTATTATTTTACATTTCAAAAGCCCCCTCTAGAAAAACGAAGCACAAAAACATAATTCAGAATGGTATAATGGGATCTGTGCGGAAGGGAGCTGGCATTTTTTTGCGAGGGAGTGGCCAGTTTATCCAGCTAACTGAACTAAACCTGCGCTGAAGCAGGTTCAAATTTTTCAATCTGTTGCCATAGTGATTTAGACAAACCTGCTTTGTGGAACCAAAAAGCTTGACTTATGTCAAGTTATCCTGAAGATTATCTGGCTAACTCAGTTAGCCACGTACAGGGAACGGGGCCTTTTCTGTACAAGCTGAGTGAGGCTCTCTTATGTTAACTTATGTCATATCACGTCACGTCACATTATTGTCAGATACAGACCTAACAGTTACCGCACACTCCTTAATCTGTGTATATCTTTAATCTTTAATCTACATCTATCTGTGATTTATAGTGGATTTCTACTGTGAATGTTTGTATGTCATGTCAAAAAAGAAAAAGAAAAATAATTTGTTCACAAAAAAGAAAAAAAAACACCTTTTGAACACAAGAGGGCGATATTACACAGATTAGCTGCTCAGAGCCTTCGGGAATCAGCTCTCTGGCCCATGTTTACAACATGGACATGCCATAGTGAATCTTTTGTCATTGCTGCTTATACCTATGCATTAAAAACATTTATTAATTTCCATCATTGACCATTAAAATAAGCCCTGTCCCCTGTAATATTTCATGAACCTTTTGTCATAGAGACTTATGTGAGGTGTCAACTCAGAACAGTCTACTACTTGCATTGGTCTAGGTTAACCACACCCCCATGCTTAAGTGTGTAATAGTATGTAATATTTAATAGTTTGTAATAGTGTAATAGTGTCAATAGTGTAATAGTATAATAGTGTGTAATAATGTAATAGTATAATGGTGTGTAGTGTACTAGTGTAATCATCCAAATGTCCTTAGAGTTAAACTTGACTTGACTTGATAATTATGTGTGACCCGACTTGTTTTATTGGGACCTGTGACTCACTTGAGACTTGAGCCCTATGACCTGTGACTTATTTGTGACTTGACTCAAAGTGACCTCTGTCTTCCCTCTCCCTCTCTGCTCTGCTTGCAATTCATGTAGCTGAATTTGATCTTAAAGGGGAAAAAAACATTGAAAGATCTGAAAAAGGTTGTCTGATTTTCAGGGTCTAGACTTTTAAATGTCATTACACTGTAACGTTCTTGGTTCCCTGGCTGTTGCCTGAGAACCATACCACCATTCTGACACCTGTCACTTGCTTCCCTACTGTCACTGATTGTCTGTGTTCTCTGATTCGCTGTCACCTTGGTGCGTGTGGAATGTGTGGAATGTGACCTTATGTAACCCCTGTCTTCCCTGTGTTTTATCGTCGGCTCGCCGTCATTGCTATCTATTGCTCTGGTGTACTGTTCCTACATTAAAGGAACCACTATTGAAGAGCAACAATTCTCTGCCTCATTCTTCCTCCACAACTGGTACCTTGTCAACACTCACCCTCGTAACAGAAGAACCGACCACAGCAGGTACCATGGAGGCGATATGGGAGGCTCTCCAGGAGCAGAAAAATGCCTTGGGGCTGGTGGCGGATCGCCAGCAACAAGTTAGCGCCGAGCTGGGTCGCCTGGGGGGGCTGTGTGAGTGCTGGCCGAGTACTGCGCGCTTCCAGGTACCAATTACCATCACGCACCTGAAAGGAGTTTCCAATCAGCTCGAAGGGAGCCCTTTTATACACAGGGTTTCTGAACGTTCAGTGTCGGGTTGTTTTGGTCACCACCACCTGCTGCTTGTTCCTCTTGTGTTGTTTCTCCAGTACGCTCTTGGAAGTCGCCGCTGTTACCCCTCTCTGCCTCCGTGGACCCGTGCCTCGTGTCTCACTTTGCCCTTGGTGAGTTTTTGGAAGTATATTTTTGATGCTCTGATTTCCTAATTTTTTCCTGGACTCAAGACCTTCATTCTGTTTTTTGTGTGTTCCGTAAACACTGAAGAGGTGTCGCTTGTTTTGGTACTGGACTCTGCTTAGTTACTGGACTGCCTCATTATCCCTACGTTCGATTAATGACATTCTCTTTTCTTTCTGTTCCTCCCCGAGTGGATATTGAATAAGCTGCAGAGCCGCAGAGCCACAGCGCCAACTCTGCTCTGGGCAGAGCTGCAGAGCCGCAGAGCCTACTCTGCTAAGGACATTCCCCCTGAATGCTTTTACGTTGTTTTTTGCTCATTTCTGTTTGTAAATAAATATGCCCATAGTTTTTGGCTAACTCTGAACTACCTGTCTGTGTCGTGCTGTTGGGGTTGTTTACAAACCATAACATTTGTCCATCACCTCCCAGGAGACGGCGAGCTTGGCGTTAGCCACAGCCAAGATGGCTCGATCAGAGGCTGCCGAGGCGAGGACGGCGGCAGCCGAGTCCACGCCGGAGGAGTTGGCTGCCGGCGGCGAGAGAGGTCGGTCGTTCCTCGGGCTCCAGGAGGAGGCTCAGGAGCCACGGCTAACACCGCCGGGCCGCTACGGGGGAGCACCGGAGGGGTGTCGGGAGTTCGTCACCCAGTGCTCACTCGTATTTCAGCTGCAGCCACGCTCATTCCCCTCCGCTACATCCCGGGTCGCTTACATCATTACCCTCCTCACTGGTCGAGCGCTCTCCTGGGCTACGGCTGAATAGGAAAGTGGGTCGGTAATCTTCCGCAATGTGGACGCCTTTACCGGGGAGTTGAGAATAATCTTCGAGTTCCGGCAGGAACTCCACACTGTGGTAGATTACGCCATTGATTTCAGAATCGTGGCCCGGGAGGCAGCTTGGCCTGAGGTCCCCTGTTGTGTGTTGTTTGTCCAGGGTCTCTCCTTGCGGATGAGAGACGAGCTCTCCGTGTGTGAGTTGCTGGAGCATTTGGATGGGATCATTAATTGGCCATCCATCTGGACAATCGGCATTGGGAGAAGGAACGTGAGCGGGGTACATCTGCTCAAACACGGGTCCCTTCTTCTTCCGGTGCCGATATCTTCCCGCACTACGCGAGTGAGCCACTGGGTGACAAACCCATGCAGCTTGGGGCGCTGTCGCTCTCGGACGATGAGCGGCGGCACTTCATAGAAGAAAGACACTGCTTCCGGTGTGGACGTACCGGCCATCGATTTGGCAGCTGTAGGGCGCCGTCGGGAAAAGGAGGGGCCCGCTAGGTCATGGGGAGGCGCTGGCAGGTGGGCTCAATTCTCCTTTGGCACACGATTCCCGCGAATTTTTTGATGTCACTGTGGGGTGTGGGAGGGACGTCAAGAGGACCAGGGCTTTAGTGGATTCAGGGGCAGCAGGGAATCTCATACACATGTTGGGTTGATCAAGGAGTGGGGTATTCCAGTGGAGACTTTAGAGGTGCCCATTCCCGTCCAAGCCTTGGATGGACAGCCACTGGGTAGTGGAAGCATTACCCAACGCACGGCTCAGCTGCACATTCAGGTGGCGGGTGGTGGGTGGAATTTTTTGTTATTATGACTCCCTACTGTGTCATTGTTTTAGGCCATCCTTGGCTAGCCACACACAACCCTGTCATTAATTGGGCCACGGGTGAACTCTCAATGGGGAACGGCGTTAAGTCGGTCTCCGGCGAGAGTTTAACCCCCTTCCCCCCCCCCCCCCCTCTCTTCTTTTTTGTCTCCCTCTTCTCTCTCCAGGATGGTGGGGAGCGTTGCAGACTCAGTCATATCTCCTAATCCCAATTTAATAGGCGTGCCTGAGATCTATTTGGCGGACGTTTTTTGTAAGACGCGTGCGAAAGCACTACCGCCTCATAGATCATACGACTGCCCCATTAATCTCCTACCCGGTACCTCTCCGCCCATGGGCGTATGTTCTCCCTCTCTCGCCCAGAGACAGTGTCTATGAACACTTACATTCAGGAGGCATTACTCGTGGGGCATATTCGTCCGTCCACATCCCCTGCCGGCGCTGGCTTCTTTTTTGTAGCTAAGAAGGACGGTACCCAGCGACTGTGCATTGATTATAGGGGGTTGAACAACGTTTCCATCAAGAACCGTTACCCTCTGCCTCTCATGGACACCGCCTTTTAGTGCTTACAGGGGGCACAGGTCTTCTCTAAACTTGACTTACGTAATGCATACAACTTGGTCAGGATTAGAGAGGGAGACGAGTGGAAGACTGCATTTAACACGCCCAATGGGAATTATGAGTATTTAGTCATGCCCTTTGGTTTAGCTAACGCTCTGGCAGTTTTCCAAGCCCTGGTTAACGACGTGCTGCGGGATTTAATTGGGGTGTCAGTTTTTGTGTACTTAGATGACATCCTGATTTTTTCTCGCGATATGGTGCAACACTAAATTCACATTCATGAGGTGCTAAAATGTCTCCTCAAGCAATTTTAGCGCCTTAGCCAATCCGTTAACAGCTCTCACTAAATCCTCTCTCCCTGGCTTTGAATGGTCGCCTAGGACAGAGTTGGCCTTCTGCTACCTCAAACGTCGATTTACCTCCGCCCCTGTACTGATCCGCCACGATGCAGAGACTCCATTCATAGTGGAGGTGGATGCCTCTGACATCGCAGTGGGGGGGGGGGGGTGATCTCTCAGAGATGTTTAGAGGACGGTAAAGTGCATCCTTGCTTTTTTTTCTCGCTGGCTGTCTTCGGCCGAGCGTAACTACGACGTGGGTAATCGGGAGTTGTTGGCAATCAAGTTGGCACTGGAGGAATGGAGACATTGGTTGGAGGGGGCGGCACATCCTTTCATTGTTTGGACTGATCATAAGAACTTGGCTTACATCCAAGGGGCTAAACGCCTTAAAGCTCGCCAGGCCAGGTGGGCGTTATTCTTCACTCAATTTCGATTTTCCATCTCCTATCTGCCCGGTTCCAAGAACGTCAAACCTGACGCTTTGTCACGCCAGTTTGATCTTCCGGGTCGGGAGGAGAAGCCCCACCCTATTATTCCACAGGCCTTGATTTTGGCACCGTGTCATGGGGCATAGATAGGGTGGTAAGATCGGCTCTGACATGGGAGCCCGATCCCGGTGGGGGTCCTCCGGGGCGGATGTATGTGCCCAAGGCTGCACGCTCACGCCTGCTGCAGTGGGCACATACCTATTCACTCACCGGCCACCCTGGGGCCGCCAGAACTCTGGAGTTTATCCGTAGGAGGTTCTGGTGGTCGACAGAGGAGGGGGATACACGTTCCTTTGTGGTGGCCTGCCCGGTGTGCGTGCGCAGTAAGACCTCTCGCTGTGCGCCAGCAGGTCTCCTCTGGCCGCTTCCTATTCCCAAATGCCCCTGGTCGCACATATCCCTGGATTTTATTTCTGGCCTTCCCCTGTCAGATGGGTTCACTACCATTTTGGTGGTAGTGGACCGTTTCTTCAAAGCGGCCCACTTCATTCCCCTTCCCAAGCTTCCCTCGGCCCGAGAGACAGCTGATCTGGTGGTGCAGCACATCTTTCGGGTCCACGGGGCTTCCAGTGGATATTGTGTCCAACCGGGGTCCTCAGTTCGCCTCCAGGTTCTGGAAGACGTTTGCCACCGGCCTCGGCGCCTCCGTCAGCCTGTCGTCTGGGTTCCATCCGCAATCGAACGGGCAGACGGAGCGCGTCAACCAGGATCTGGAGGGTGTCCTGAGGTGTTACGTTGCCGGGTGTCCGGCGACGTGGAGTAGGAGGTTGGCCTGGGCTGAGTACGCGCATAATACCCTCCTCTCCTCCTCTACTGGTATGTCTCCCTTTCAGTGTCAATATGGTTTTCAACCTCCTCTGTTCCCCGAACAGGAGCAGGAGGCTGAGGTGCCATCGGCCCAGGCACATGGCTTGCTGTTGCAGGACGTGGAACCGGGTTCGAGCGGCGCTGCAGAAGGCCTCGGTTAAGGCTCAGCGGCAGGCTAACCGCAAGCGTCGTCCAGCTCCGGTTTTCCGTCCTGGGCAGCGGGTTTGGCTTTCCACCCGTGATCTCCCTCTCCGGGTGGAATCCAGGAAGCTGGCTCCTCGCTTCATAGGCCCCTTTAAAGTGGTTCGTCGGGTGAATCCTGTGGCTTACAGGCTGCGGCTTCCGGCCTCTATGAGGGTTCATCCGACATTTCAGTTCTTGGTGGATTGGGAGGGGTACGGGGTAGAAGAGCGTTCCTGGGTGCCTCAAAGGGATATCTTAGATCCCAGCCTGATCGAGTATTTCCGGCGGCTGCATCCCGAGGCCCCTAGGTGAACGTCTGATGCCGTTCGTCGGGGGGGGGGGGGGGGGGGGGGTACTGTAACGTACCACTGAACCATACCACCATTCTGACACCTGTCACTTGCTTCCCTACTGTCACTGATTGTTTGTGTTCTCTGATTCGCTGTCACCTTGGTGCATGTGGAATGTGTGGAATGTGACCTTATGTAACCCCTGTCTTCCCTGTGTTTTATCGTCGGTTCTTCACTCTCCTTCCAGCATCGGTACACGGTGGTACCCTGGATCACGGACGTTCCCTGGCACCCGGTCGTCCTGTATTAGTTAGGTTTATTATTTTTGTGTGCTTTCACTGTAGACGCTCAGCGTCATTGCTATCTATTTCTCTGGTGTACTGTTCCTACATTAAAGGAACCACTATTGAATAGCAACAATTCTCTGCCTCATTCTTCCTCCACAACTGGTACCTTGTCAACACTCACCCTCATAACATACACATGACAACATATCGCACCAAACGAGTGTATCCCAAGCGAGCCACTTTCTTTCTCTCTGCATCTCCCTCTCCCTCTCACACACACCTGTAGTGATAGGTGCAACAAACAAAAAAGAACACACACACATGCATGCACACACCTGTGGATCATCTTGGATACGTGAAGTGTGAGCTCTGTTCATCTGCGTTCCTTCACTCTAAGATTTAGACAATAGGCAATTGCCTTAACAACTGTCGAGCAGCCAAGACATATGATGTTACAGAGTGTAATGTTAAAAGATGGCGAGCCCAAAAAGGCTGCCTTAAAAATGCAAACAGTCAGAGAAAAGCTTGCAGTGGTCTGCAAAGTGGCCGCTTCCAGGACATTGACAGAAATTATTTTCAAGATTTGGTCCTCAAAAAAGTATTTTTCCAAAAATGAGTCTTGAAAAAGAGGGGTCATCTTATAATCAGCAGTGTCTTATATTCGGATCAATACAGTAATTAATATTTGTAGATATATTTACATCCTTCCTAGAATGCCTACAGCGGCACTCCAGTTATTTGCTGTGATGAAACCACCGCAGGACTTGGATCAATTGAAATTCTATGGATGTAACTTTTGAGTTTCACTGGACCCATAGCTCCAGTCTGTACTGCGTCTTGATACTCTGTTGTGTTTCTTTGAGCAGCGTCCTGGTTGTGCCTTTCTCTGTGTGCTATTAGTCCTGCTGTTTCTGTGACAAAGGAACGCCCCATTGTGGGAGCAATAAAGCACTTCCATACAAACTGCTTTCGCTGGTTGAGGAGGACCGCAAGATGAAGTCAGACTGAGAAAGTGATGTGACACCCCTCACCTTCTCATGTTCATAGTCCAGTATGTGTCATTGTCGGTCTGCCAGGGGTTGCTAGGGAGACAGGGTGCCAGAAAGGGGTCGTGGTTCTTGAAGGTTGTGGCGTATTTAACCAGGCTGCAGGGAGGGGAAAGGGACATAATTTATCTTTTTTTTTACTCATTTTTTATTTTATTTTTACAACACAACATCAACAATAACAACAGTAATAATAAGAATGACAAGATAATTAGAAATAAGAAATACAGGGCGGCTAGGTGGTGTAGTGGGCAAGGCGCTCGCCACCAATGCAGGAGACGCTGGGTTCGAGCCCAGCTCTCGGCATTGCTACCAGCTTGGCTGGTCGTTCATACTAACACAATTGGCAGTGTTAGGGGTGGGAAAGCTGGTGGGTGGGTCCTGGTCGTTGTAAACAGCGACTCCTACAGTTCAGTCGGGGCCTGCTCAGCGAGGAAAGGATCTAAGGGGGGTAGTGTGATCCTTCCACACGTTACACCCTCTCAGTGAGAGTCCGCGCTGCCAGGTGAAAAGAAGCGGTTGATTGGCTACACATGTGTCGGAGGAAGCATGCGATAGCCTCCACTCTCCCAGACCGACTGTAGGGGGTAGGTGCGCAGCGACCAGGAAGGGGATTGGGAATTGGCATAACGACTAACATTGGGATGGGAGAAAAACTGAGGAAAAAGGAGGGGGGAAAAGATAAAAAAAATAATAATAATAAGAAGAAATACAGACCAAAACTTAACTAATAAATACAAAATACAAGATACCAAGTAGAAAATAAAAACACAGCAAACAACACAAAAGACATTAGACAATAGACATTTCCTCCCCCAATCCCTCCCCCCTCCCACAAGACCACCGGATCCCCCAGGACCAACACCCCACCCCCACTCCGCCGCTACATCGCACTCTTGACCACCTCGGCCGCAGCGGTCCACAAATCAATACCTGCTTGTCCCACCCCAACCACCCGAGCAGTTGATATCTCCAAATAAATAACGTCCAGCAATGTCAGGGACCAGTTAATTATCGTGAGAGAAAAGGGACATAATTTAGTCGTGTTGTGCACATTCAAGTAATCTACACTCCTCTGCCCAAGGGGCCTGTGTGTCCTTGTTGTTTCTTAAGTGTGAGAGACACTTACAGTGAGAGGGACACACTGGACTTGACCTTTGGCCTCATGACGGCTTGCTGGTAGTGGATGTTCTGAAGAGAAAAAAGGGGGGGGGAAATCATTTTGAACATTTGTGTAATGTGCATACATTTTGGGACTTTTCTTCTATTCTTTTGCCAGCGGTTTTACCTGTAGGTTAAGAATATTTCAAGGTGAACGATTGATGTAAATCTATTCAATGTTACTAACTACATATTAATTGTTATTAAATTGTTATTACATACCATTCGTCTGTACTGGTCAAAGGTGATTTTCTGAAAGGCAAGATAAAAAAACAACAACAGATTAATTAATTAATAAATTAACAAAAAAATTGATTAATTTATTATTGTAATCAGGCGTAATGAGATATACACATACATAGTGTTGGACAAAGACGAACACTAAAGCTATCAACACTGCTACATTTACTGTTGGAAGAGGTAAAAAAAAAAGACAAAGAGAAAAAAAAAAGACAAAGTCATGTCATAGATGCGAAGCATTCATCATGGGTTCATTATTGAAGTGTCATGCCTGTGAGATGCCACTGGGGGCAGAGTGACTAACTTCCTCACCGCACAACGCCATTTGAGTCAGATGATCTATGAAATTGACTGTTTTCATGTGTATACTGCTACTCCTGATTTATTCTGCAACAAGGTTACTGATCACTCTTTACACTAAGTGGCAGTAATTTAGAGTTCAGTGTTCCAAACCACGACTGAATCTCAAATGAGGAAGCAGTGTTGTCTCCTGGGTAATACACGTTCTCTGAATTGGCCTCTAATGACCCAGTAGCTGTGGGAACAGCTGTACTGTGTAGATTGGAGCTGCCCACTCTAGCTTTAAGGGAACATGCCAAGATTGTGGGGAATGCGCTTACCGTCTTCTCCAGAGTCAGGGAAACAGATAAGATACCAGTTTCCTAGCCTAGCTTAGCACAAATGAATAGAAGCTGATACAGACCACTAGCCTAGCTTAAAACTCCTCTGGGTTTTAGCCTAACTTAAAACGCAGAGGTGTTTTTGGCCAACAGCTAGGCTAGTGGTCTGTATCCGCTAGACCAGTGGTTCTCAACTGGTCTGGCCTCGGGACCCAACATTTTCCTTAGTCATTAAGTCGCGACCCAACATTTTTAACCACTATGATTTATGTAAAAAAAGAAAATTGCAGTAATACGCAATCTTTCAAAACATGAAATAAACACAAAAAAGTGCAACAAAAGTGCAACTATTGCTAAAAACCCAATGAAATAAAATAATAATAAATAATATATGCTTCTTAGCAGATATAGCTTAACATAACATACCTAAATTTGGGGGAACTAATGGGACAACTGGGGTTGCAACAAAAGTGCAACTAGGGCTAAAAACCCAATGAAATCAAATAACAATAAATAATATGCTTAGCAGATTTCTTAGCTTAATATAACAGACCTAAGTTTGGGGGAACTAATGGGATAACTGGGGTTGCAACAAAAGTGCAACTAGGGCTAAAAACCCAATGAAATTAAATAATAATAATAATAATAATAATAATAATAATAATAATAATAATAATAATAATAATAATAATAATAATAATAATAATAATAATAATAATAATAATAATAATAATAATAATAATAATAATAATAAATAATAAATAATTATGCTTCTTAGCAGACTTCTTAGCTTAACATAACAGACCTACAGTAAGTTTGGGGGGACTAATGGGATAACAGGGGTTGCAACAAAAGTGCAACTAAGGGCTAAAAACACAATGAAATAAAATAAAATAATAATAATAATAATAATAATAATAATAATAATAATAATAATAATAATAATAATAATAATAATAATAATAATAATAATAATAATAATAATAATAATAATAATAATAATAATAATAATAATAATAATAATAATAATAATAATAATAATAATAATAATAATAATAAACATTATTACATGGCGTTTTAACATTCGCCAAAATGCTTGATTGTGATTGGTCAATAGCGCTCGGTTGCCCCTAACAGCGGTCAATTATTTCTCGATAATTCACCGCTGCTATGGGCAACGCGCAATAATGACCGCTGTTAGGGGCAACAGAGCGCTATTGACCAATCACAATCAAGCATTTTGATCGCAGTCACGAAAGCTAAGCTTTACCATGATTATGCACAGCTGCACTACATCAGGTGCAATCAGACCACACACCTGCCGGCGATGACAGAGGAGCAACAGAACAACTGCGTCTGCATTTGATCTCGTCTTGTCGATGGTGTAAAATGAATTATGTATATTGTTAGTAAGTTAGCCCTGTAATAAGCGGGATAATGTATAGCTATACTCGGTCATTGTCGCAAAATAATTGACCTTCACTGTGCTTAGAACACTGTGTCTGTCAATTATTTTGCAAAAATGACCTCGATGATACATTATCCCTTACATATATCCTTCTTAGCAGACTTCTTAGCTTAACATCCCAGGGAACTAATGGGATAACTGGGGATGTTGTTTGCTCCTGACAAGAGTCTCAAAGTCTGGGGTGATGGTAGACAAAGCAACTCTGAGGTCATGCTCAATGTCCAATCTGTTCCTCCGCTTTGTCTTCAGCTGGACCAGAGCTGAGAAGCCACTTTCACAAAGATAGGTAGTGCAAAAAAAAATACAAAATACAATTAAATTTTTTTGTACTTTTTGTACTTTTTTTTTTAACACACATCCGCGACCCACTCAAAATGGCCCCGCGACCCACTTTTGGGTCGCGACCCACCAGTTGAGAAACACTGCGCTAGACTAACTTGCAGTCAGATAGCTTTCTACTGAATGCATAAAGAGGACATTTCTATAGATATCTCCTTATTTGACTCTGGAGAAGACGGTCAGCGCATTTCACATAATGTTGGTGTGTTCCTTTAATCTCTTTGGACTGAAGGAATGTGTGGGTGCGTTAGTGATACTGTTGTTCTATGATGGTGTTTCGCATCTAAAAACTACTGGGAATGCAAACGCATAGAATGAGATTACCTGATGGAAGAGAGTGAGACAAAGGGTACCAAAAGTGTATAGTGTAGTGTGTGTGTGTGTGTGTGTGTGTGTGTGTGTGTGTGTGTGTGTGTGTGTGTGTGTGTGTGTGTGTGTGTGTGTGTGTGTGTGTGTGTGTGTGTGTGTGTGTGTGTGTGTGTGTGTGTGTGTGTGTGTGTGTGTGTGTGTGTGTGTGTGTGTGTGTGTGTGTGTGTGTGTGTGTGTGTGTGTGTGTGTGTGTGTGTGTGTGTGTGTGTAAATGACACCCATGTCTCCAACAAAGCAAGGTGGAAATGAATCTGTATGGAAAGAGAAAAAAAAGACAAGTAAGAAAATGAATAGTCTAAATCAAGTTCTGGAGCGTGTACAGGACAAATTGAGACCACCAACACACCACTCTCACCGCTCTAGCATCAAGTATGGCCTTAGAACGAACAAGACACAATAGTTCCTTCGTGCACAGAACACTATTGTTGCAACAATGGAAAATGATATGCAGCCACCTTGACCACCAATAAATCAAGAATTAGCTCTAAACCCTTTCACTACCACACCTTTCACTGTGACAATACAGATGGTTAACCCTTTCACTGCCACACTACAGAAGGTTAACCCTTTCACTACCACACTACAGACAGTTAACCTGTAAGAGAGCAAAGAGGCTCATGGGAAGCAGCAACACAGGTCATGAACCAGATTCGAACACACAACGTTGTGATTACATGGCGTCTTAGCACCATCGTGTTTGTTTTTTTATGACCAGTTTCGATTTACTCGTGATCCATCTTTGATCATATGACCTGTTTTGAATCTGGAATCTGTTTTGCATGAAGCACCTTGTAAACTATGTTTTAGAGGGGTGCTATATGAATAAGTAAACCACAGTATGTATGCATATTTATATCATGGCCCTGTTCAGTGTACTTAATGTAAAGAAACGTGACTATTTACAGCCATCTTAAGCCATACAGCCCTTTCCCCAGAGGACTCCTGTCTCTCAAGTCTAAGTCAAGTCTTGAGTCTTTGATCACAAGTCCAAGTCAAGTCTCACGTCTCTTTTTGGAATAACGTATTTTTAATCTGCTGTGCATCAGATTAGAAATAACCGCCGTGCAACATGGTATGTTGATCATCTTTTTATTTCCTATAATTTTCTCCCATCCCCCAATTTAGTCGTTATGCCAATTTCCCTCCTTGTCGTTGCGCGCATTGCCCCACTGTCGGCCTGGGGAGGGTGTAGAACTATCACATGCCTCCTCCGATACATGTGGAGTCGTCAGCCGCTTCTTTTCACCTGACAGCGAGGAGTTTCACTGGGAGAACGTAACAGGTGCAGAGGTTCACGCTATTTCCCCCAGATCCCCTCCCTGCTGAACAGGCGCCCCGATCGACCAGTAGGAGTCGCTGTTTGCAGTATGACCAGGACACACACACACACACACACACACACACACATATATGCACATAATTATACGCAAGACATTTTCTGTAAATAATTGACTATTTTATTTGATATTACCTCATTTTATATTTTATTTTATCTTACTACTAATACTTATTGTTACCATTCTTGTATTCATTGTTGTTTCTTAATTGTGCACTGTTGAGTCTGAGCTCGAAACACAAACATTTCATTGCCTGCAATGCCCTTGTATTGTTGTGTATTTGACAAATAAAGAACATGAACTTGAACCACCAGCTTCCCACCCACGAACACTGCCAATTGTGTTCGTAGGGACGACTGACCAAACCAATGGAAAACTTGGTCAGCATAGGGAAGATGTTGAGGATTATGTTGGAGGGGTTGTGGCCCCTTTGCAAGGAGATACACATATACTGTTATTGCCTTAGGAAATCAAATGGGGAGAATTTGGCCTCAAAACAAAAGAGCTTGGCTGTCTAATTTTGGTCAAAATGTACAGTATGTTTGATAGAATGTGCCCAATTGTTTTAACTGGTAATAGCTTTAGATTAGATATATTCGATTAGATTACTTACATTTCATTCAAAGTAAAGTAAAGCTTGGGGCAATGATTACCATTTTGAAAATGACAATATAAATTTGACATTTTGGGAGTGGGGAGCTAATTTTGTGATGTGAATAGCGAGTGTGGCCATAGGCCGCCCTCTTGGCTGAGCCTCACCCACCAGCGTGCCTTGTTTCCAATAATTAGCTAGTGTTACTCAGTTGCGTTTTGAGAAATCATAACACGATTTGCAGACTCCTGGTTGGGCAGTCAGCGTCTCGGTTTCAAATTGGGAACTACCTAATGTAAATGCTAGCGTTTTCTATTGAAAACAACTTGTTTATGCTAAGGTACATCAATCTAAATGAAAACCATAAACTGCAAGAAAGCACTTGTGACTCACACACATCTTGAACGACATAAAACATATGTGTACATGCCATATGTCCTTCATTCATTGGGGGGACATATTTATTACCAACTATAGCATGTAGGACATAATGTGCTCCAACAAGCACCCATTCTAGTTATAGTATTCCAGGTTGAAGCCCATATGCTCAATGCATAACTGTAGACACAGCTCATATTGTTACTGTAAATGTGTAGGCATAGCTAGATAGATAGATAGACAGACAGACAGACAGACAGACAGACAGACAGACAGACAGACAGACAGACAGACAGACAGACAGACAGACAGACAGACAGACAGACAGACAGACAGACAGACAGACAGACAGACAGACAGACAGACAGACAGACAGACAGACAGACAGACAGACAGACAGACAGACAGACAGACAGACAGACAGACAGACAGACAGACAGACAGACAGACAGACAGACAGACAGACAGACAGACAGACAGACAGACAGGTATAAGGAGCTGGAGAATCCACAAGAACCGTGTCATCAATACCAAGGTGGTGAGTGGTTTCATCTCTTTCCCCAAAACAACAAGCCTTTCAATTATCAATACCAGTAAATTAGCAACATTTATCACCACACAGAGATGGCTGATTCTAATATTACAGTATGTACAGTACATTCTGTGTTTTACTTCTGCATGTTTTCAGATGAGGCAGGTGAGGAGGTATGTGAGTATCTTCTGGAGGTGTTGCTACTGCTCAAGGTAGAGAGACTGTGTCTACCCTTGGCCACTGAGCAGTTGTTGGGGATTCAGTGCCTTTCTCAAGGGCACTTCAATAATCTCTTAATGAGGAAGGGGAGAGTGCTTATCATTCACTTCCCCTACCCAGATTCTCCAGTCACAAGCCTTGTCCATTCTCTGTGTGTGTGTGTGTGTGTGTGTGTGTGTGTGTGTGTGTGTGTGTGTGTGTGTGTGTGTGTGTGTGTGTGTGTGTGTGTGTGTGTGTGTGTGCGTGCGTGCGTGCGTGCGTGCGTGCGTGCGTGCGTGCGTGCGTGCGTGCGTGCGTGCGTGCGTGCGTGCGTGTGTGTCTTAAATTTTTTAGTTAGTGGTTAAGGTTATTAAAGTTAAGGATAAGGATAAAGAAAGCCAGGTTTAGCTTAAGAATTTAGGTTAAGCTTATATTGGTGGGGGTTGATGGTAATGAATGAATGCATTTGTCCATAATTCTGACTGAAGTCAACATGGAATAAGTCCGCCATTCACATTTATTTACCATTTACTAAGGACATTCTCTATCTCTATGTTTTCTTTTTTTTTAAACTTAAATTTTTATTTTCATTTTTTCAACAACATACATAGACAACATTCATAGACAATACACAGTACATAAATTAAAACAAATAGACAAAAAATGGGTAAAGAAAAAGTGTGACATGGGTCCTTCGGCCCCTTCTACATTTGCATTATTTATTTACATTTTTATTCATTTCCTTGTATCCTTTTCAAACCTCTGTGATGTCGTTACTTCCCCTCCTGTATTCTTCCCATTTTCCCCATTTCCATTCAAACTTTTCTTCTTGCAGCCTCAGCAGATGTGTGATTCTCTCCATTTCCTGTATCCCCTCTACCAACTCTATCCATTGATCCTTTGTCGGCACTTCTACCTTGTACCACAGTTTAGTTAAAGCTTTCTTGGCTGCCACTATCAATATCTTAATCAAATATTTGTCTTCCCCTTGGATTCCTTCCTGTGACAGATTCCCCAAATACAACGCTTGGCCTCCCTGGGGTATTTCGTATCCTATTATTTCATTTATTATCCCTCCTATCTCTTCCCAGTAGTGCCTTATCTTCTGACATCCCCAGAATATGTGTGTATGGTTCGCCCCTTCCTGTCCACACTCCCTCCAACATGTTTTCTTTGCTGGTGTGTAATTGCCCTGTATTTCTGGTGTTATAAAGTATCTAATTATATTTTTCCACCCAAACTCCCTCCATATCCTTGATCCTGTGGTTGTTTGTTGTGTCTTACATGTGTCATACCATTCCTCCTCTGTTATCTCTATTTCCAACTCTCTTTCCCACTTTTCTTTCACATACAATGTTGTATTTCCCTTACTGTCCATTATTGCCTGATATAGTGCTGATATCACCCTCCCCTTCCGTCCTTCGTATGACTTTACCATTATCTTAATTACCCCATTCTGTTCTTTGTCTCTATCTTGCTTTATTTCTTTGTTATAGTAGTCCCTAATCTGTAAATATCTAAAGTGGTCCCTATTCTCTAGTCCGTATCTTTCTTTCAATTTTTGTAGAGTCTGCATCTCCCCTCCTTCCGTCATCGTGCACATTGCTGTTATACCCCCCCGTTCCCACCTCTTGAACCCATGATCTTCTATCCCTGGTCTGAATTTGTTGTCGTGTGCTATCCATCTCAGTATCTTAGATTCTTTTTCTAGCTTGTATTTCTTTACTATTGTGTTCCATATGTTTATAGTGAATCTGGTAATTGGATCTAGTAGTTGTTCCTGTCTTCTGAACAGCTCCCTATCTCCTATCAGTGTCTGCACTTTGAATCCCTCTCTTTTGGTTTCTATATCTTTCCATTTGGCCTCATAGTTCACATTGCACCAGCATGCTACTGTTCTAAGCTGTGCTGCATAGTAATAGCTTTCTAAACTGGGTACTGCCATCCCTCCTTTCTCCTTTGGTAATTGTAGAGTCACATATCTGATCCTTGGCCTTTTCCCCCCCAAATGAATCTTGATATCTGTCTATCCCATTCCCTAAATTGTTTTTGTGGTATTAATATAGGTAGGGATTGAAATAGGTATAGTAACCTTGGTAATATGTTCATCTTAATGATTTCGATCCTTGAACTGAAATCTAGCTGTCCATCTTTCTAGATCTCTCTTGATTTTCTGATTTATCTGTGTATAGTTTGCATCGTATAGCCCCTCCCCCCCTCTTGTGATGTTCACCCCTAGGTACTTGATCCTGTCCATGTCCCATTTGATTTTGTATTTTTCTTTGATCTCTATCGTTGGTGTGTAGTTCAGTGCTAATGTCTGTGTCTTTGTCACATTAAGTCTATACCCTGAGTAATATCCATATTCTGTCAGCAGATCCATCAGTGTCGGGAAGCTTATGTCTGGTTGTCTCATATATACTATCACGTCATCTGCGAATAATCCCAATTTATGTTCCGTCCCCCTTATCTCCACCCCTTTGATGTCTTTGGTCTGTCTAATTAGTTGGGCCAGTGGTTCGATGAATACATCGAAGAGCGTCGGCGAAAGACAACAACCCTGTCTGGTAGCTCTCTCTAGTTTAATCCGGTCCGTCAGACTACCATTCACCTTAATCCTAGCCGTCGGTTCTTGATATAATGCCCTAATTGTTTTCATAGCGTTTTTGTCTAATCCAAATCTCTCTAATACTTTATATAGAAATAACCAGCTTACACTATCGAAGGCTTTTTCTGCATCTAGGCTAACTAATACTGCACTTCCTCCTTCCTTTTGTATCTCCTCTACTATCTGCACTGTCTTCCTTATGTTATCCTGTGTCTGCCTTCCTTTAATGAATCCAGTCTGGTCTTCGTCTATTATATCTGTCATAAATGTCTCAAATCTTTTGGATATTATTGATGTATACATCTTGTAATCTACATTAAGTATGGTCACAGGTCTGAAACTACTACACAGTTATCTCTATGTTTTCATCAAGATGAAAAGCAGTCAAGTCGGAATCCAGAAGCATCTAAAACAAAGCGCTAAAACATTTTAAAATGGCTACATTAATGTTCTACTGCCATGGCATGCATTGATATTGCTATTCAGAATGTATACAGTCTATAGCCTGTAAAGAAAAAGCAATAACAAAAGAAAACATCAGTGCCAGAAGACAAACCATGTTGTTATATTATCATACTGGCCATCGCGTCTCGCTCTTTGCCATTATGAGATAACTCTTATCTCCTAGCACCTACTGTGCTCACGAACAAACAATTTACACTCACATGCACGTGACCAGGCCACGCCCCTGCGTCCTGCTATAAGACGCCGGACATGGTCACACTCTACCTTCCTCTTTTTTTGTTTCCAACACGGACGTTGTAGTGCACTCCGTGAACTAGTTGTTATGAAACGCAGGGAGAAATTACACAATGTTGGGTTTTCGCCGGAGGTTCACCAGCCCCTGGAATCTTCTCGGCACATCCTAACAGCGCATCGGACCTGTCCTGGGGTTCCCTCATCTCATGACAGCGGATCGAGGGACGTCACACGACGGCTAGCAGTCGAGCTACATCGCTCACAGGTAGGGTCTGCGCTGCCAGGCATTGATGCTAGCATTTGTGATACTGCTCGTTGTCCCGTGAGACAGCCGAGTTGTGTATTGGCGCGAGGGGCAGGATATTTGGGTAAACATGGTCATCATGACTCTGAATTGGATGTTTTCCAAGCTATCCTGGAGCGCGCGGCTAATGCTAATGCTACGATGCTGGGTCACTGTTCCTTTGTTCCCCGCCGTGGGCTGTCACCACTCTTCCCTCCTCTTAACCGGTTCATTGCTGAAGGTCAATCGATGTCTAATGTGGTGGTTTTTGCTGAGGCTTATTTACCCCTTTTACGGGTGGATGGGCTGACAACAGGGCGCAAGGCAGGTGTGCCGTGGCTTGAGAGCCAGGTAGCATCGGCCCTTTGCCCTGGCATGGTTGAACGGTGTCCCACCCGGAAGCCGACGCCAGAGGGCGAGTCGGCCCAGCAGGTGGCTGTATGGGCTGATGAAGTTTATACCGCCGCAGGACGGAATTTAGCGGCGACCAGTGTCATTGCTCAGTTGACTGCTTTTCTGTCCACAATGGTGTCAGGTAGTGGGGCCTTAAGGCCAGCCGACGTTGAAAACATTGCACGTGTTTTTGGGGTTATAGAGCTTTTAACTCAGTCGCAAGCTATAACCACAGGGAGGACCAGGATGCTGTCAACTCTTATTCACAGACATCTTTGGTTGGAGCAGTCTTCCTTTGAGGAGGAGAAAAGACTTCTTCTCCTCAGGGCTCCCCTCTCCGCAGAGGGACTCTTTGGTCTTTCCGCAGGAGCGCGGGTGGTATTTGACCTAGGCCCCACACCGCCTCGCACCACGCAGCCAGAGGTGAGGGCGCGGCCTCGCCAACTACTGTGGCGAGGCCCCCAGCCAGCGGCCATGTTTCTCCCGCCTGAGGTACCCTGGACACAAAGAAAACAGGTGATCGCAAGGCCGACAGCCTTGGCGGCCGAGGGATCGGCTACATTAGATGAGCACGCCCTAAAAAAACATCGCCGTCTAGCTGTGTCTAGCTCACTCTCCGGTCACTCCCCCCCCCAACACCAATGGCATACGGGCTCTGATTTGTTCCCTTTGGCTGCGGGCCGCATGCCTTCAATGAGGCGCAAGCCGCCCCACGTTTCACTTCTCATGGGGACAGGGCAGGGAACAAAATAAGTACCCGCCAACCGCCAATGGCGGGCAGGTTTAAGGTATGGCGACTAACAATGAGAGGTCTGCCCGCCACCTGGCGTGTAGTTCATATTGATACTCTTATTTTGAAAATCCTGTGCGGGTCTCATTTCCGCCCCAAGCGCAGCTCCAGTCATAATATCTATGGCTCCGTCAGCTAGGAACGTTCGGTTCATATGATACTCTTATTTTGAAAAAACCTGTGGCAACTCGGTGAGTCATATCCGCCCAGTCCGTGCTGTCTGCTGGCATTAAAGCCGAGCAGCGCTACACAGCAGTGCGCCTATTTTGCGAGCCGAAATAAGTCTGTGGTGTTTTTTTTCTTCTCACAACGGGTCAAATGCATCTAACATGCGTTGCATCGTCGCCATTCCTTTATGCCCACATCGCCCGAAATGAACGTTATGTTAGCGTAAGCTAACAAGCTAATCCTGATCAGCGGCAGAGCCATAGAGAACAGCAGACAGTGGGGACTGAGGAAAGGGAAATGGGGGGGGGCACTCTCCCTTTCTCTGTGTGTGTGCGTGCGTTTGGAAAGACGATGAAGTCACTAGTCAGGACTCAGGACAGGAGTATATTATAGTAAACTGAGGATTACTGAGGATGGACAGATAATGTTGATATTCAAATATAAAAAAGTTTCGAGAGGAGTGGAAGTTTGAAGACAGACTAGACTACAATATGATGCAGGGGTGGTGAGTTGAAACAGTGTGTGTGTGTGTCTCGACCCCACTTCTATGTTTCAATAAATTATTTGCATTTAAAACTATTAACGCTGACTCATTCCTTCAGTCCACTCAAAATTATGCTAATATTCCTTATGTTATTTATGATATTAATTGAAAATAGCATATGAGAGTATTATATAGTAATAATAACACATGGCGATATACTCAAAAGCTATTTATAATTTTTGGCTGGTAAAAAATCTGCCTGGCTGGTCGTTTTTCAAATCTACCAGCCAAATGGCTGGTAAGTCAAAAAGTTAATTTTGTTCCCTGGGACAGGGGCTCACACCCAGTTGCTGGTTAGGCCTGGGTCTGTCCGTGAGAATGCTGTGCTGTGAAGCGGCTCCCACGCCACACGTTCTGCGTCTGTGTTTGGTGAGCCTGGTGTTGTGTCTGTCAACGACGAAGGTTGTCAGCGGGGCAACTCGAGGCCCAGGGGGTCGCAGCGCGAGTTCCCCCAGCCCCGCCCTCGCCAGGCCGGGTATCACGTTAGTGCCTCCCACGGCCGGAAGACCGGCGGTGGTCAGGCAGGCACGCGTGATTTGGGTGGTAGTAATATCACTGCAGGGCTACGGTGTGTAGGAACCCACCCTATCGGGCAGTGTGGGGACCTCGCGCCTTGCATGTCCAGCTGTAGAACGGTTCCTCAGCAATCCATGCCGGGGAGGTGTTCTGTGGGGGAGCTTTTGTCACCCAGTGTGATGTCAGCTTCCCTCGTATCAAACCGGCCCTTTCTGTCGGGGTCCCCCCTTGGGTGCGATTGCCTCGTTGGTTGTGTCAGGGTGCGATATCCCGGCTCCATGAGACGCCCTGCTCGCGCGGTTGGCGGGTCCAGGGTTGGCAACGCACATCGGGTGGGACCGGGCCGCCTATCTACGGTTCCTGGCGGACCAGCGCCAAATGGCGGCGGGTGCGCTTTGGGATTATCATCACATATGGCTACAGCAGTGCCGTATGTCGAGGTGGATGGAGAGAACGCTGAAGTGGGGGCTTGTGTTGCAGTTTGCGCAACCCCACCCTCCGTTTTCAGGTTTGGTACAGACCCTGTTGTCAAACATTACATTACAATTTCAATAGAACATTTGAGTTTAAGAGGTTTGTGGTTTTCAAATGCAGCCTAACTATTCCTAGTTCCTCGCGCTATGGGACGGGTTTTGGACCTAACTCACATGGGAATAGTTAGGACACTCTTCAAACTGGTCTCAAGAACGAAGGTTATCCTATAACCCTAGTTAGTTCTTGTGAGCGTTCTGCTCTATGGGATTTGACCTCATGACCTATATATCACTGAAAGGTTTCCGCTACATGCACCTTCACTTGTCCGGCCACGCCCATTTCCGCCCATGCATATAAGCGAGGGGTGTGACCGAGTCTTGACCTTCATTCAGAAGCCAATCAGGGGTCCTCAGTGAGTGAGAGCAGAACGCTCACAAGAACTCATGTAACTAGGGTTATAGGATAACCTTTGTTACATTTCGTTCTTGTATCTCGTTCTGCTCTATGGGACAGAGGAATGGAGCAGGATGCGGAGAGCCTGACAAATGCACCCGCTGAGGTCCCCTTACAACCATCAGAACATTAAGGAGGGTTCCGGGCCCCCCCACCCTTCCTAGTGAGGGGTGGGGTGGGACAGGACCCTGACTGTGCGAAAAAAGGGGACAGCACCCAAAAAACACACAAGGTGAGTAGACCGCGGGACAGAAGGACCCGCGACTACCCCACGCGTACCCCGCTCGCTACCAGGGAAACGTACGCGAAGCATAAGCTTGTGTTACCTCGCGGGGTCAGGGCGTTAGCCTTAGCAGCGGGGCGCGGAGGAGGTCCCAGCCCCATGGACCACTCAAAGCAGGCCTGCCACCGAGTCCAGGAGCCAGGACCTGACAAAGGGAACCAGGCGTTTACTCGTGACACCACCCTTTATACCGCCAGCGCATCGGACAGGACACAACAGGTGAAGGCCCTTCTCCGCCTGGCACGCCGCAAGGACCCCCTGAGGAAGAGGCTCTGAAAACTCCCGGAGGAGGAGGCTCTGAAGAACTCCCTGAGGAGGCTCTCTCACTGAGGGGGAGGCGCCGAAAAACTCCCTGAGGAGGCTCTGAAACTCCCTGATGAGGAAGCTCCGAAGTTCTCTGAGGGGGCTCTCCCCCATAATCCCGTGGGGTCAGCTGGCATACCGGGGAGACAACCACTCCAAAAGAGGGGGTTGGTCTTTAACCCAGGCCGACAGGTAACAAGAGCAAAGCTCGACCTGCGCCTGGAGGACTGTGAACTACACAGGAGCGCCTAAAGGGGCTGTACCCCGACGGGGTACAGACGGGGGCGTTCGGCATGCCGTGTACAATGTCATAACCTCGTGGTATCAGTGTCATACCCTCCGCCAGTAAACCGACTTTGCCACGAACCCTGACCACGCCAGTAAGCCTGTATCTCGCAAGGTCGGGTTCAGAGAAAGAGTTTGACACATTTGGCAGACGTCATAATCATGCAGGGGCATTACTCTCGTGGCACAGCTCACGGTGGCCCACCCATCGGGCGTGAAGCCCCCCTGTTGACACTTGATCTGCCCCGCCATTTCCCCCCGGAAATGCACGTGAGCCCTCGAGCTGACATTCATTTTCACGTTTATCGCTTTTCCTGGTCAAGCATGACCGACAGATGCAGGGTGAAACGGGAGAGAGAGCAGGGGAAGACATTTGGCAAATGACGGCGGGTCCGGGAATCGAACTCGGAGTCAACCGATCCGTGACGCAGCACGGTACTCTGCGACGCAGCGCGGTACATAGTGTGCTACTGGAGCACCCCCCTAAAAGGCTGTTTCAAATAATCACTCGAGAACATGCCCGGGGCCAGCGCTGACATCGGTCCCTTAGGACCAAGTGCTGATATCGAACAGCGTTTAGGTTCGTAAAACCTGAGAACGGTGTTTGGGCGAATTCTAATAAGAAAGAGCCCCCAACCCACCGACTCTCCCCCTATTTGGGTAAACCGGGGGAAGACCGGTCCTCGCAAGGACACCGACACAGGGTTTATATACAGAGCCTGGGAAAAAACCATCCGTCACAAATTCCGCTCTCACGAGACTCTCATGGCCATATGCACGCGTCATCGTTTAGAAAAACCACAACACGAAGCTAGCTACCAACCGCGAGCCCTGGGTCCACGTTCTAAGACTTGGCCACACGAGCACCTGCGGCTCCATTCACAAGCAAGAATTGCCCCATTTACACTCATACTCTACGTTCGAGGCACACACAAAACATGTTTACACGCCGCTTCAATAAAAAACCCGTCCCTCCTAAGAGGGTCTCTTTATTGAAGGAAAACGTAGCTTTTTTGGGGGGGGGGAATATGGGTTTTAGGTTGTAAAAGAGAAAAACAGAGGAAGAAAGAGGTGAAGGAAAGGGGGCCCGCTCCCCTTGCTCCCATAGTCGAGCGGACTGTACGCGGACTGGACTCAGCGGAGGTCTCCTGGACTCTTTGAGCTTTCATAGTCGAGCGGACCTCCGCGGACCAATTTCCTACATGTCTCGCGCCAGCTGCTGGGTGCGGCGCATTCTCCTCGAGGTGCACTCCATCTGCCGCCTCTCTCTCCATGTTTACGTCTCGCGTCTCAGGCCTCTCGCCATCTGGCGTCGGGGAATTGAACCCAGACTTTTGCCAGCGAGGCATCAAAGATGAAAACCCTCGCCCCCTCCAAGTAACACCTCTGGGATGTAATGGTAGGAGAGCGCAAGGCCCTCTCTGGCACCAGCTCTTCCGCAGAACCGAAGGGGTTTTTCCCTCCGCGGCCCGCATACTCTTCCTCCTTCTCTAAATTTCCACTGTCTTTGATTGATTGATTGAAAAGTTTATTAACAGATTGCAGAATGGGTACAGTACAGTACAGCTCAATACATACAATTGTTAAGGGGATGCAGACCAGAGAAAGACTTTCGTCTTGTTTACATCAGGGTCCCCCATTTTCAATTCATCATAACATAATGACATACACGACATACAGATAGACAGTACTGCTACATCTATACAAAAAGCATGTGATACAAAAAGAGTCCAGAAAATAGAGTATATACATTTGACGTAGAAACTGTACATTGGAGGAGGTTGAGTAGGTGGGGTGGGGTTGGGGGGGTACTGTACATTGGAGGTGGTTGGGTGCGTGGGGTGGGGGGGGGTAGGAGGGGTGGGTGGGTGGGGGACACTGTACAACTGTACAAGCAAAACTGTACATTGGAATATTGACAAAACCATACTTGGTCATTTACTGTACATTGGAGGGGGTTGGGTTAGGACATTTACAGGGGCCCGTTTCGAATTGCAGTCTCCCGTAGGTGTTCTTTGAGAGTGTTTTTGAAAGTGGGTAGTGATTCACATTCCTTTACAGCTTCGGGTAGGGCGTTCCACATTGATGTGGCATAATTGTGAAACGTGTTTAGTTCCTTGTTTGAGCCGAATCTGGGTTTAACATGATTTGTGGAGCTCCCTCTGGTGTTGTGATCGTGGTATTCACTGACCTTTGGGAAGTATTTTGACATGTACATGGGTACCTTGGTCGTGTAGTGTCTAAAGCGCTCTTGTAGCCAAACGCTTCCGAATGAAAGTATGAGGGAAGGAAGAAGCACGGTCACACCCCTCGCTTATATGCATGGGAAGAAATGGGGGTGGCCGGACAAGTGAAGGTGCATGTAGCGGGAATCTTTCAGTGATATATAGGTCATGAGGTAAAATCCCATAGAGCAGAATAAGATACAAGAACGAAATGTAACTATGTGTGTGTGTGTGTGTGTGTGTGTGTGTGTGTGTGTGTGTGTGTGTGTGTGTGTGTGTGTGTGTGTGTGTGTGTGTGTGTGTGTGTGTGTGTGTGTGTAGGTGTGTGTAGGTGTGTGTAGGTGTGTGTGTGTGTGTGTGTGTGTGTGTGTGTGTGTGTGTGTGTGTGTGTGTGTGTGTGTGTGTGTGTGTGTGTGTGTGTGTGTGTGTGTGTGTGTGTGTGTGTGCTGTACTAACCTGTTACCTCCTCTGCATTTGGGTCAATGAGGCGATCTACTCCATAATCCATAGCACTGTGGGTCCGACGCTTAGGACATTACAAACAGAAATGAAAATGTGAGGAAGAGGTTGACTACTTTCTTATGATATTATCACATTCACACACACAAGTGATTGACTTTACAACTCCAAATACTGTTTCACAATGATTTATAGGCCTGCTGCGGCTTCAACTCTTAAACCGCTAGTCTCGGTCTATCATTCTGCCCTGGTATCATTCTGCAATCTGTTAATAAAATTTTCATTCAATCAATCACCGTGCATGTGATTGATTGAATGAAAATTTTATTAACAGATTGCAGAATGGGTACAATACAGTACGGCTCAATACACACAATTGTTAAGGGGATGCAGACCAGAGAAAGACTTTCGTCTTGTTTACATCAGGGTCCCCCATTTTCCCCCATTGTAAGTAAGGGTGCAATTAGCACCGTGCAATCCATTCTTTGTGGATCTAGCCCTATGTCTTGTTTTGTAAGCTTGTCGTTGCTGTAAATTAGGGTTTGACATGGTTCTTCGGTGCAAGGGTTCAATAAAAAACATAGCATTGTGAATGTAGAGATGTCATTATTTTCCACAAAATAATGACTCACTCTGGAAAAAGAAAAACTACATAAAGCATCTTGGGCATCTCAAACTCAGACATTCCAATTAACTGGTTACCAAATGAGTATATGAACAAAACACTGTACAATTCAATGCAAAATGGTATTCTACAGATTTTTCTTGTTTGTTTGTGTTTTTTGCATTAAACCTCTGATAAATGCAAATATGCATAGTAAACAGAAATTGCATTGTACATGGCTTTTGGGGCGGGATTTGGTGCCAGCAGTGGCCAAAGGTTTAGAGAAGCAGACTTGTGATCAGAGAGTCACTGGTTCAAATTCCCGGACTGGCAGGGAAATATAAGTGAATTATTAACACGGTTCCCTCCTTAAAGGGGAACTCCACTTTTTTTTGGAAATGAGCTTATTTAACATCTTCCCTGGAGTTAGACAAGAAGATGCATACCTCTTTTGTCTCTGTGCGTGCATTTTAGCTTTGGGAATAGACGCTCCGTTAGCATAGCTTAGCTTCATCACTGGAAGTGAGGCAGGACAGTAGCCTTACAGTGCCTTACAGTGTATTGCAAGGTCTGACATTGACCAAACTTGATATGCATGACCTTGGTGGGCTCTAGGTCAACTCCTGAAAAGGGGGTCAATGTCAGACCTTGCAATCAAAAGTTAGGGGGCGCACTGAAATTATGGCAAGGGTTATTAGCCCCCTAACTTTTGATTGCAAAGTCTGACATTGACCCCCTTTTCAGGAGTTGACCTAGAGCCCACCAAGGTCATGCATATCAAGTTTGGTCAATGTCAGACCTTGCAATACACTGTAAGGCACTGTAAGGCTACTGTCCTGCCTCACTTCCAGTGATGAAGCTAAGCTATGCTAACGGAGCGTCTATTCCCAAAGCTAAAATGCACGCACAGAGACAAAAAAGGTATGCATCTTCTTGTCTAACTCCAGGGAAGATGTTAAATAAGCTCATTTCGAAAAAAAAAGTGGAATTCCCCTTTAACACTTTGTACGCCACTCACGGCTATTCTTGGGTTTACGCCCCGACCGTTGAATGCCACGTCACGAGTATTCTCGTTTAAAAAAAAAAAAAATATTATTAGCGATCTGAAATTATATTGCATCACGCAAGCCTACCGTTGGAGATCCAGGGACCGCCGGCGCCCAGATGTGAAAAAAGCACCCCTATCATCTCCCAGATGGTAAATCACCCTTTTGGAATGGACTCAATGAAAGTGAATGGGAGAACGGATTTCTGACTCCACATTTTACTTCTCACTGATGCAGCCGGGGTCTACCAGAGTTCATTCTGGAGCCTCTGAGCCACGGCGAATATGGGTTATACTGTACACACGATGGATCAATACATTTATCGATTTTTTCGAATGGCGATCGGAAATTGGAATAAACCATTTGGATACCATCTGACCTCAGGTAAGGAATCTATGTTATCAGTGTTAGGATAATCAGACTTGTTTTCACGGATATATAAGCGTTTATGTGATATGTGATATGGCTGTTTTGACTGTAAAAGCCATGAGGAAATAAGAGCAGCGATTATCAGCGCACGGCACGAGCATGCGTGCGCACACATATACTATCGATCATCTAGCGTTTATTTGAAAACGATTCATAAATAGGCAGACAAAATGACAACGTTCTGGAATATTCCAGTAAAAGGCGATTATCATAGGCATGGGTTGTTTTTTCCCCGAAAACTGGTGATTTTCAAAATGCTATCAAACGGAAATGAAGCGATAAAAATACAATCTGCCTTGACAATGTTGACTGGAAAATGATTCTTTGATAAGCGACGGGTAGATTAGACACATAGCCATAATTTAAAACATAGATTAGGCGATATTAACGTTAACATTGGCCGTGGATGGTGGCATTCAACGGGGTAAAAAGGAAAACACGGCCGGCACTGAAAGTGTTAACTGCCCCTGAGCAAGACACTGAACCCCTAGCTGCTTAGTGGTCAACAGGAGAAGTCTTCACTGAAAGCAATGCTCAGCAATCCTTCCCTGGGTAAAGAAAAGTTACATTTTCAAGTCAAGTTAATCTTTATACGGATGACACTGTTATCTATTGTATTCTGTGAAACAATTTCAAATTGGTGCTAAATGCTAGTAAAACTAAATGTATATTGTTCTCTAGAGCCTTGTATTTCACAATGACCTTTGTATATCTACTGTGAATGGATCTGACATTGAAAGAGTCATAGATTACAAATACCTTACCTATTTGGCTTGACGAGAGATTTACATTTAAAGGGGAACTATCTTATAAATGGCCTTTTTCAGTGTTTAGCATTGTTTCCTAGCTATATGGACTTATATTAATAGGATCTATGTCTCTAATTCTCATATTGGCGCATACTTCCAATTAGGGGTGGACGGTATAAACGGTATACGGTATAAACGGTATGAATTTGCTCTACGGTATGGATTTTGACTATACCGTGTAACCGGTAGTGCAGCTCTAAAATAGCAATGACGTCATGTAACCACAGCGCGACTATTTCACTCGCATTTGCCCCTAAAAATAGATAGAATTAGTCATAGATAATAGATATACATGTGCGAACTGGAAAAAGTTATTTAGGAGGCTTCGCGCAGTGGGCGTGCCAGCCCCTACCGCACGCATGTAAACACGGGTCTAGTAGTCTAGTGGGACGGGACACGGGAGCTGTCGGGAGGACGGCGGCGTCTCCCTGAGCTAACGTTAGCTTAGCTACCGTTACAAAATGACCCAGTCAACTATTCACTTTTAGTTTAATACATGATGAGGCATTGTCTAACCGAACGGTATCTAGTCGGCCAGCTACCGATAGCTCCTGACATCAACAAACGCTCCACAAAGTCTAGTAGAGAGAGACGTGTGTGCTACCTGTTAGCCGTTAGCTCACGTTAACGCAAGTTAGTTCACCGTTCAAAACGAAATGTCCCATTGAACTAAATAATTCACTGAGGCGTTGTATTAACGTTATATATCCGGCTTAGCCGGATAGCTCCTGATATCAATGTCTTATAACACTGATTCGATGCGTATTCGAGCTGAGGGCTTGCTAACGTTATACCAATACAATAGGGTCCAGGTGCAGCGCCGGAAAATCCTGGCCGTAGCTCTGCTCGAGGCTACTCGAGTATAGGTCCAGGTGCAGCTCCGGAGAATCCTGGCCGTAGCTGGAGGCTACTAGAGTACACACAGACAGTGGAGCTTGTTGCGTGGTGGCGATGTCTCGCAGATAATACAAGTACAAGTCTAATTATATAATATATATATTTTATAATAAAAAAAAAATTATATAAAATAAAAAAAAAAATTATCAAAAACTATGATACCGTGATATATACCGTTACCGTCTATGCTTCAAATTATACCGTGATATAAATTTTAGACCATACCGTCCACCCCTACTTCCAATTCTCCTCTCACAATATTCACCCTCACTGAACTGAGTCATCTGAAAATGTGCTGATCTGTGATGTCAGAGATGTCTCAGCTGCATAATAATGTGGCAACTCAGGGACCAGGCCACACAGTGGTTGGAGCCCAGCCTCAAAACGGCTCGAGATCTTGAGGTAGAAAAATGCTTTTTTTTTTTTTTTTTTAAGATTTTTTATTTGGCGTTTTATCGCTTTATTGCTACTGGGCAGTCCAGTAGAGAGAGACAGAGGAGGAATGGGAGACAGAGTGGGGGGAAGACATTCGGCAAATAACGACGGGTTCGGGTGTCAAACCCGGGTCGGCCGTGTCGCGGCTGAGCGTGCTATGTGGTTCGCCACTGGGGCGCCCAGAAAAATGCTGTTTTTGAGTACTTGATTAGGAATACAAAACAATGAATTAAAAAAAGAATTAAAATACAGAGGTGTTCCATAGACTCACAGGAATTGTGTAAAAGTGCCCAAATAGTGAAAGAAATAGTAAAATAGTTCCCCTTTAAATACCATGTGAACGTCCTAGCAGAGAAAGAGTTGTTGAAGCAGTCTTCCTGTCTGTGTTGGATTACGGAGATGTGATTTATAGACATATGGCAGCTTCCACTCTTAAGCCCTTCGACTCTGTGTTGTGAAGGGCCAGATTAAACTGAGAATATATATTTATCGTTTGATATACTTTGTATATTATTTATATATATACACGGAATATCCCTTTACCTGCGTTCAGACCAGAGTAATATTCGCTCTCCTATTGGACAGCGCCCCCAGGCGCCAGCGCGCAAGCCCCCAACGGCAAGTTCAAAGACAACTGCAGGCATGTCAGAACATGCCCAGAGTCAGCGTAGTAATACGAGACAAGGACTGAGGTTGGGACTAGATATTCACTTAAGTATATATATTGGCGCAGGTGTAAACAGCAGTAGTTCATTGTTCATCAGTCGTCTAAGTAGCTGTTTCATCAAGTTCGGTGATACAGTGAAGTGAGCAACCTTGCGTCTAAATAGAGCATTGAGAACCGCGTGCGAATAGAATGTTAAAGTGTCAGAGTTTAATGAAGTAACGTTGAGTTCGACTTAATCTAATGTGAAGTAAATAGTCGATCATTTATTGTATATCGTGCGGCCACAGTTCTTTCGTGTGTAGCATTACCCATCGGTTCGTCGTGTCTTTAGCTAGTGCACTTAACCAAGCTGTGTGGCCTAAATACGTCGCCCACACCCGAGGAGTCCTAGGCGGAGAACCGTTGGACATGTACACAGGAGAATCGGCGTCGGCGATTGCAGAACCATTCCTGGTTGGATTATATTGATTTGGGACGTGACCACCAGAGAAGAGTATCGTTGATTTCCACTATCGTTTGGGATTCAACCTCGTGAGGATTACAACTCTGGCCTGCCTCGTGGACGGGGCTGGCTAGCTGTCATCAATGCTGTCGAGCATTTTGGATTACAATTATTGCTTTTGCTGCTGATCAAGGGAGTTTACAAGAACCGACTCCTGTACCTGGAGTCTCTTTATTCCTCATTGAATCAGACGGAGTACCCGAACATTCCTCTACCCTCCAGGCCTTACACCCCGGAGGGAACCCATTGTCTCCAGTTGGTACCGGTGTTGCCCTATATAATTGCTACTATACAACAGGTGGCGTCAGCTTAGACCCATCGTAGGATTCCTGCTATTCTTAGTGACTTATGCTCTTGACTGACTTTACGTATATTCTTCGCCATACAAGCGCGACCCTAATTCTCATTCTGTAACCTAACGTTGCCTAATAATAATAAATTACCCTCCAATAGTATTTCTGTGTCAATGCCGTGTTCTTGTGAGTGTTCACCATCTATATTTGATGTACTGTCTGGCCAGTAATTAAAGTACATAACTAGCAGTGGTTTAATCTATCACAATCTTTAATACAGTCAGGGTTTTGTAACCCCTCAGTTACACTCTGTATCAATCGTGTGTGTATTGAGCTGTACTGTATTGTACCCATTCTGCAATCTGTTAATAAAATTGTCAATCAATCAATCAATCAATCAAACCATTATAATAGTCACCATTGTGTTCTGTACAATTGTGTCCTGTAGGGTTGGGTGCTCTTCTTTGGTGGAAAGACAAGATTGGCATTTGTTTCTATATAAAGCCATAATTGTAGGTTGTCCAAATGACATTACGTTATTACTGGAATGGACCTCTGGTCCCTATGGTACACAAACAAATGATTGGCTTACACTTAAAGTGCCTAGAGTTTATACTGAACTTGGTAAGACATTTAAGTCTGCCTTTAGCTTATGTGCTCTTGAATCATGGAAGCCCTTCAGGGGACATTGAGGTTAGGTGCTCTAGTGACCATGGGTTGATTTAGAGCACTGGTGACCAAGCAGCTCACCACAAACTGTAATTGTTTAAAGATTGCGTTTGAGTGTTTTAAATAATTCTATTTTTCTATTTATTAGTAGAGCACTATTTATTTTGATTATTATTCTTTCTCCACTTTGTACTTTTTAAAATGGATTGTTGATGATTATCTGATTGAGGGGTGGGGCACCCGAGTGGCGAACCACGTAACACGCTGCGTCGCGGCATGGCCGACCCGGGTTCGATTCCCGGACCCGTGGTTCTTTGCCGAATGTTTTCCCCTACTCTGTCTCCCATTCTTCCTCTCTCTCTCTTTCTCTCTCTCTCTACCGGACTGCCAGGTAGTAAAAACCAATAAAAAATCGACCAAAACATAATAAAAAGAAAAATGAGGGCTACCCCTCAATGTAATTTGAGTCTAAATAAAGATTGAATGAATGAAAGTTATTTCATTTGTAGATATCCATACAGAATCATATGCATATGCATGTGAAAACACACATACACACACACACACACACACACACACACACACCGGTGGCTTGTTCACTATCCAGTAGGCTCTCTCTTGACAGTTAAACACCACACGATCTGGCTTCTGCCTCTCCTTCACAGCCCTGACAGAGAGAGAGAGAGATAGGAGAGACAGACAGAGAGAGAGAGAGAGAGAGAGAGAGAGAGAGAGAGAGAGAGAGAGAGAGAGAGAGAGAGAGAGAGAGAGAGAGACTGAAAAGAGATAATGTTGGCTACAGCCGTCAAGTGAGGTCAAACTATTTAAAGGGGAATGCCACCCATTTTTTTAATTCAGCTATTCCAAGGTACAGTCCAGACAATATTTGTATATGCACCACTCTCCTAAAGCTGGATGTAAAGAGAGGCCGCTCCGTATACAATGAATGGGGGCGAGTGGTTCCATGAAATGTTTGTGTGCGCTCTTACACCCAAATGTATAGCATTAACCTTTAACCACTTGTCCAGAAAGAGAGTTAATCCTAGTCATGGCAGTATTACTTATGTATTACTTATGGCTAATAACATAACATACCTTTTTTCCTGTGGTCGATTAGTACTTTATTTACATTTTCTGATGTTGTTATACTTGAGTGGCAGGTACAGTGTATCTGTATGTAGTTACAGTCCCAGAGGGGAAAATAGCGTGGCACAGATCAGCATGTTGCAGAACCGATTCGAGAGGTGTCTGTTATTCCTCGAGGTACGGTGAGTTTACATGATGTAAATGTACCTCAAGTGATCTACGCTCACGACTGCACACATCTGAGGTCAAGCAAATGAAAAACGAGGCAACGATAACAGTGCAACACAGAGATATCTGACACACTGTCCTGAGACTGAGAGGCACCTACTTGTACTGTTCTGTGG
The DNA here is from genome assembly GCF_963971535.1 of Notolepis coatsorum. Taxonomy (NCBI): domain Eukaryota; kingdom Metazoa; phylum Chordata; class Actinopteri; order Aulopiformes; family Paralepididae; genus Notolepis; species Notolepis coatsorum. The sequence goes on along the minus strand of NC_140178.1, from coordinate 52,361,137 downwards.
CCTGCATCACGATGAAGTCCCATTTGTGGTTGAGCCACTCATGGAGGTGGCTATAGTGCACCTGTTCAGACACACAAGGTTCAGGGTGTGAAGGAATTTATCACGAGTAAGGATGTACTCAGTCAGATGTAGAACACAACTTTATTAGCTCAAACAAAGTATCAAGTACAAATAGGTTGAGAGTTATTGCTGGATGGTGTTTGGACATTTATCTGGGCCAGTTTCGAATTGCAGCCTCCCGTAGGTGCTCTTTGAGAGCGGTTTTGAAGGTGGGTAGGGATTCACATCCTTTTACGGCTGTGGGTAGGGCGTTCCACATTGTTGTGGCATAATTGCGAAGCGTGTTTAGTCCCTTGTTTGAGCCGAATCTGGGTTGAACATGATTTGTGGAACTCCCTCTGGTGTTGTGGTCGTAGAATTCACTGACCTTTGGGAAGTATTTCGACATGTACCTTAGTGTAGTATCTTAGTGGTGTAGTCACTGTAGTGTATCTTGTAGACCAGGCCCATTGCAAGTTGCTGTACTCTGTCGTCTACTCTAAGCCATCCTAGGTTGTCAAAATGGGCAGGGGTGAGGTGGGTTTTTAGGAGTAAGGTCAAGCAGTAGTCTGACCAGTTTGTTTTGTGATGTTTTTAGTGCCTTTGAGGTGCTTTGGTACCATGAGGTGCAAGCATAGTCGTAGTACCCTTGAATGAGTGCTCCTGTTAGAGTCTTCAGGGTATTCTTGTTTACCAGAGAGGAGATCCGGTACAAGAATCTCATCACCCAGCGGCTGGGTGGCGCAGCGGACATTGCGCTCGTCACCAACGCAAGAGACACCGGGTTCGAATCCGGCTGTCGGCGTTGCCTCCGGCTTGGGCCGGCCTTCATACTAACTCAATTGGCAGAGTTAGAGGGTGGGAAGTCGAAGGGTGGTAGTCTGGTCGTTGTGAACAGCGACTCCTACAGGTCGGTTGGGGCGCCTGCACAGCAAAGTCAGGAAAATGGCGGGGGCAGTGTGAGCCTCCTACACGTTACTCCTCGCCAAATGAGAGTCCGCGCTGGCAGGTGAAAAGATGTGACAGGCTGCCTCCACATGTATCGGAGGGGACATGTGATGCAAGGCTTCTATCCTCCCTACAACCGGCCAGTGGGGGGCATATGCGAGCAACGATCAGGACAGTGGAGGGAGAATTGGCACGAGAGGTAAATTGGGATGGGGAGAAAAATCACAGAAAAAGGAGGAGAAAAAGTAGATAAAAAAAAAGAATCTCATCACCCAAGGGCGGCTGGGTGGCGCAGCGGACATTGCGCTTGTCACCAACGCAAGAGACACCGGGTTCGACTCCGGCTGTCGGCGTTGCCTCCGGCTTGGGCCAGCCGTCATACTAACTCAATTGGCAGAGTTAGCGGGTGGAAGTCGATGGGTGGTAATCTGGATGTTGTGGACAGCGACTCCTACAGGTCGGTTGGGGACGCCTGCACAGCAGAGACAGGAAAATGGCGGGGGCAGTGTGAGCCTCCTACACGTTACTCCTCGCTAAATGAGAGTCCGCGCTGGCAGGTGAAAAGATGTGACAGGCTGCCTCCACATGTATCGGAGGGGACATGTGATGCAAGGCTTCTATCCTCCCTACAACCGGCCAGTGGGGGGCATATGCGAGCAACGATCAGGACAGTGGAGGGAGAATTGGCACGAGAGGTAAATTGGGATGGGGAGAAAAATCACAGAAAAAGGAGGAGAAAAAGTAGATAAAAAAAAAGAATCTCATCACCCAAGGGCGGCTGGGTGGCGCAGCGGACATTGCGCTTGTCACCAACGCAAGAGACACCGGGTTCGACTCCGGCTGTCGGTGTTGCCTCCGGCTTGGGCCAGCCGTCATACTAACTCAATTGGCAGAGATAGCGGGTGGAAGTCGATGGGTGGTAATCTGGACGTTGTGGACAGCGACTCCTACAGGTCGGTTGGGGACGCCTGCACAGCAGAGACAGGAAATGGCGGGGGTAGTGTGAGCCTCCCACACATTACACGTCGCCAATGAGAGTCCGCGCTGGCAGGTGAAAATATGTGACAGGCTGCCTCCTCGTGTATTGGAGGGCACACGTGATGCAAGGCTTCTATCCTCCCTACAACCGGCCAGTGGGGGGCATATGCGAGCAACGTTCAAGACAGGGGAGGGGAGAATTGGCACAGTGGAATTGGGATGAGAGAAAAAATAGAAAAGGAGGAGAAAAAGTGGATACAAAAAAAATCTCATCACCCCTCACTCCTCCTTACGACATCTCCGCTCCGGCCAGGCAAACCTCCTCCAGCACCCAAGGACCAAACTCCGCACTATGGGAGATCGGGCTTTTTGCTCTTCCGCTCCCAGTCTGTGGAATGCTCTCCCTGACTATCTGAGAGCACCACAGACTGTGGATGCTTTTAAGAAGGGCCTCAAAACTCATCTTTTTAATAGAGCCTTTTGTTGATTTTTTATCTAGTTTTATCTCCACACATTTTATGTTCTTTTACCAGTTTTGGCCCTTCTTATTTATTTTATGTTTTTTACTCTTTTACTAGTTTTAGTGTTCTTTTTACTCCTTACTAGCTTTAGTCTTGCTTATTTTATATTCTTTCTTCTTTTACTCTTGCTAGTTTTTATGTTTTCTTTTTTAAATGTAGCGCTTTGAGATTTGCTCCACAACTATAAAGCGCACTACAAATCAAATATATTATTATTATTATTATTATTATTATTATTATTATTATTATTATTATTATTGACTGGGCGATAGTTTGAGGGGGGGAGAGGATCATTATTCCACAAGGGTTATCTGTGTCGTCTCACGGGGACACCGCCGCTGTGCAGACAGGCGTGACAGTGACAGTAAAAACACTACAGACATAAAGTGCATCTACAAAGAAAACAGAAAAGCACGGAAATCACTTATATGATTCAGTGAAGTGCAAGTGAAAGAAAGGGGCCAGCAAACAGTGCAGCTCCCAGCTTGGAATTATATGGTTCAAAGTGTGTTCAGAGTCGTTTTGAGGTTTTTTTTAAAGATCACATAGATCATAGAAGCATAATTGGAACTTGTGTTTTGTTTTACCCAGATAGATATCTGCACAAATAAGTTCAACCATAAGTTGTTTGTAGCTTCATCACTTGAATAACACATTTTTGATGAAAATGTAACTTGGAACTTTAAGCACAGTGAAGTATTGTGATTGAAACAACAAAGGGATTTATGTAAAGGGAGGAATATGCTGTGAAGATGACGACTGTCAAACACTGAGAGGCAACCATGACGACAAACACACACACACACACTCACTCACTCACTCACTCACTCACTCACTCACTCACTCACTCACTCACTCACTCACTCACTCACTCACTCACTCACTCACTCACTCACTCACTCACTCACTCACTCACTCACTCACTCACTCACTCACTCACTCACTCACTCACTCACTCACTCACTCACTCACTCACTCACTCACTCACTCACTCACTCACTCACCTGTTCATAATGCTCCAGCATGCCCTTCTTGCGAATGTTCCTCTTAGCAAGATAAATGGCTATGGTTGAAGGAAGAGAAATATCAGAAATCATTCCCTATATACAGTATATATATATGTCATATGTCATAACTAACTAACTCTAACACTCTGTGAGAATTAATATACGCACACCACTAACCTATCCAGTACTATGCAGATAGCATTACAATAGCAGTATTGTAATAAAAGCCCTGATTAGAAATCTGTTAACCTAAACATTGATAAACTGTATTTTCTTTCACCAAGGGGATCAATAAAGGAATATCTTATCTTATCTTTCCCACATGTATGTAAGGTATAGGCAAGTGCGTATGAGTTATTATTTTCAAAGTCTATGTCCTTTGCTCTGGGAAGGTAAGACAGATGAGGGTGAGAAGTTAGAACAGATCACGTTCTACGTACCATAGTCTGAGTCTTCTGCAACCCATTTCTGTGCTGGCCAGAAGTACGGTGTCTGGGAAGGGTCAGAAAGACATGAGTAGTACTATCTTACTCTATATGAAGCGGTGGTGGAAATAATTTGGAACCAGGTACTGTACCTTTAATTTTGAGGTACTTGTACTTGAGTATTTCCATTTTGGGAAACTTCTTTTACTTTTACTCAAACCACATATCCCAAATGAAATATATATAATTTATTTTACTCCACTACATTTATCTGAACCCAAAAGATGTTGTGATGAAGAAGATTTTGTGATGACTTTCAAATATTAAGCCTGCCAACATCAAGAATTAAAGCCAGAATAACTGGACCACATACCACTTTACTAGGGGTCAGTGGATCGAAGATTGAATGCTGCCAAGCACTGAAATGCATATGTCGTATAGAATGTGTACTTTTAGTAATTAAGTATATTTAATATCATGTCAACTAACTAAATACATTGCTCTTGACTTTTTGTTTATAATTTATTTTTTATTTTTATTATGATTGTTCTGTTAGCTGTGAGCTAGATATTGTGATTTGTTTGGAGGAATATGGAAATGACATGTTCAAAAATAAAATAAAAATTCATTCATTCATTCATTCATTCATTCATACTTCTCTACTTTTACTGAAGTATGATTTTGAGTGGAGGAGTTTTACCTTTACTCAAGTAAATCTTTTTCTGGTTATTTCTACCTTTACTTAAAAGCCCAGTGTGTAGGATTTAGTGGCATCTAGAGGTGAGGTTGCAGATTGCAACCAACTGATAACCCCTCCCCTCCCCCTCAAGATTCAAGAGGTTTATTCATCACATACCGTACATACACAAGACATATAGTGAAAATGAAGGTGGCCATGCCCGCCTTCGATTGTGCAAATAATAAAAAATACAATATAATAATATATCATTTCATATCAATTACTAACGTCCTCGTATGAAATCCTCCACCTAGACTCAGTCTGGAGGAGGGATATACCAGACCTGGAAATAGATTTTGATTGGCAAGAAGCCTGGGCAAATGTTCGACTTGCATCACGGAACCCGGACCATCAACAAATCAATCTTAACTATATTCATAGGACATACTTGACTCCTATAAGACTGAACAGAATGGGTCTTAAACAAGACTCCAAATGCTCCTTATGTACAAATGGGGACGAGGGTACATTTATGCACATGTATTGGGACTGCCCACCAGTCAAGATATTCTGGAAAGAAGTGACCCAGCAATTATCAAATCTCTTAACTCTGGATATACCTGTACACCCCTCTGTATTACTGCTGAATGATGTTTTTGAGTATGCAGTACCTATACAGCGAAAGAGATTGGTTTTATCTGGTATCACAGCGGCTAAAAGGCTGATAGCATCACAATGGTTTCAACCGGAAAAAATTTGCCGGAAGGTCTGGATTCTCACATATCTCGATGTGATTTATCTAGAAATATCTACAGCAAGAATTTTGGGTCTCAGTGAATCCAAAATTACAAAGTGGTTAGAAGTGGTGGAGAGAATAAAAGCTAGCATATAATTATAGTGCCTGGTTAGGAGCGAATGATAATGGATGGATTATCCAATGGGGGGCCCGGGGGGGGGGGGGGAGCGAGCGAGAGCATATGTGTGTAGGGTATTAGATAGCAGGTATTAGGTGTATATCTTGTATAAGACATTTATTTAAATGGTGATTTCATTGGATGTGCACTGTTAATTAATGCTTGTATATCTAATTTTATGTTGTCATGTTTGTTTATGTGTTTGTTTAAAATATAATAAAAAAAAATATATATATATATATATATATATATATATATATATATATAATATATCTATAAAATAGAATAGATAATAAAATAGACATGATAAAAAGTACTAAGATAAAATACAATACAATGCTAGGCTTACGAATTAAAAGGTAGTCTCCAAGCAAGTAGAACCTAAGGTGGCCATGAAACTTGCAGAAAACACAAAAGGCCCTCTCTAGAGCCAGTGTTTCGTTTGTCCGTTCTGGGCTACTGTAGAAACATGGCGGTGCAACATGGTGGGCTCCATGGAGGAGGACCCCCTCCCTATGTAGATATAAAGGACTCATTCTAAAGGTAACGAAAACACAACAATTCTTATTTTCAGGCGATTATACACTAATGAAAACATACTTTACTCTATGACCAACATTGGCGTCGTTAACACACTGGCAGGCAAGGTAGCAGTTCTAGTCAGTAACCAGACTGATACACCTGATAAAATGTCCCACTTTAACAACACTGCATACTGTAACCAAAATACCACATTAAGACACCAAGACCGTGGGAACACCATATAAAATGCATGCTGTGATTTGGTATCAATTGTCTAGTTTCACATGATAGACACATGGTAGTTCCACCGAAAGAGCCTTCCCTCGGGTCTTAGAGGGTTAATGAACTGCTTTGTGTGTTAAAGGTATAGGAGTCGCGGGTATCTAGTGTGAAGAACAGCATGGATTGTGCTGAGAAATTACTCTACTGATCAACAACATCACTGGCAAATAGGGGGACATTTTTTATTTTTATTTTATTTTATTAGGGATCCCCATTAGCTGGTGCGATAGCAACCAGCTAGTCTTCCTGGGGTCCACACACAAAAAGAAACATACAAAAACAATCACTATTGCAAAAAACAAAATTATTAAAAGTCAGTACACACAATGCATAATGAACCTACTGTAACAATTAAGATAGATAAAATTACATTAGTGTAAAACAAAAACAAAAAATTACTTTACAGTGTTAATAACAATTTAAAAACAATTTAAGATTCTTTTTAAAAGTGAATCTACTGTAAATGCAGCAGAGGTTCCGAGGCAGGCCATTCCACAGAGTTAATGCTCTAAAAATAAAAGATCTCCCCAAAGCGCTGGTTCTAGGACCTGGCAATTCAAGCTGCCCACTACTGGAACCTCTAGTGTAATGCTCGTGCACAGTATTACTAAAAACAATCTGATTATGTATAAAAACAGGAGTTTTACTGCTCATGACCAACTTGAACAGCACAAGTATATTAAAAGACAATCTATTTTCAACATTAAGCCAAGAGAGGCGGGCATGCATACGGCTCACATTAGACCTTAGTGAGCAGCCCAGTACCAACCGTGCTGCCCTGTTCTGGACCACCTGGAGCTTCCTGAGGTCACCACTGGCAGCAGATGACCACATCGCAGAGCAATAGTCAAGATGACATAAAACTAAACTTTGCACTATCTGACATAAGGGGACGGGCAACAAAAGAAGCACATTTCCTGGAAATACCAACATTCTGAACTTAACCTTCAACTGGATCATATTTTATTGTATGACATTGTGTGGTATGGTATCATCATCATCATCATCATCATCTGGTTTCAGTCTATAGGCAGCAGGGTGAGAGGATAGCTGGGTGTTTACCTGGAAGCGGTAGAGGGTGGCGTCGTTGCACATGACCAACTTCTTGTGATTCTGCAGAGGGTAGATGTAGCCGAAGGCCACCAACATGGTAGCAACGTTCTCAGCCTCTGAGAACACACGATGGAGGAGAGGAGAGGGGAGGAGAGAGAAGAGGAGAGGAGAGGAGAGGAGAGGAGAGGAGAGGAGAAGAGAAGAGAAGAGGAGAGAATGGGAGAGGAGGGGAGGAGAGGAATTGGGAGGAGAGGAGGAGAGAGGGGGGAAAGGAGAGGAGAGGAGAGGAAATGGGAGGAGAGGAGGGGAGAGGAGAGAAGGGGAGGGTAGGAGAGGAAATGGGAGGAGAGGAGAATCGAGAGGGAGGGAAGGGGAAAGGAGAGAGGGAGGGGAAGGAGAGGAGAGAGAAGAGGAAATTGGAGGAGAGGGGAGGAGAGGAGGGAAGAGGAGAGGAGCAAAATATTGTTTGAAGGGGAGGAAAACTCAGGAGCATGTTGATTAATATATTTACACTAGCTGTCATGACCATTTATTTTATGCCATGGTAATTCATTATTTATTTATTTAAATGTATAGTCATTAAAACGTGATACACCTCAGGGGATTTTCATACCTTCTTGTGTAACTTTCATCTTCGTGAGAATCCATGCGATGACATCCATACCTGCATGGGAACAGGTGAAGACATCGAGACCCTTACAGTAAGTTGGCACAGGCTTACATTATGTACACATAGACACACATGCATAGCTATTGAGGGCTGGGGACTAAAGTGATGGTGGATGTATTATTTTCCAACCGTCAATAAACGTTCTTATTTCTATCAGTTATATGACTGAATTAATGAATTAATCAAATCATTCAACAAATCATTCAAGAGAATAAAAGCATCACAATAACAGATAGCAAAAACTAAATAACCATCACCAAACAACAAACAATTGCCACACAGTAGTGGCCCATTTCATTAGCACCCCCTGCCCAAGCTTCCCCATAATAAGACCAAAGATACTAAATATAAAGAGAGATTACACATTCCAAGCTGTGCCAATGGAATGAAAATGTAATAGTTCCTGTCTCCTAAGTGGGCAAGGCTCTTACACAGGCACTACTGTGGGTGCTCTGAGATAACAAAACAAGTCTCAAGCTAAATTGTTTTGTGCTGGATCTGAATATTATCATTTCAGTGTCAAAATGTTCTGATAAATCGTCACCTTGTCAGAGAAACACCCAATAGACTATTTAACTTTATCTTTGTGGCACAGAGAAGAATGAAACATCTACTCACTCACTCACTCTCTCATCACTCCCATTTGTGTGTGAATGGAACCTGCCTGCACTCATCTCCTAAGGTTGAGGGCAGTAAAAATGGAACCTGCCCACCAGCACTAGTCCCCTATGGTTGGGGCAGTAAAAAACACGCACGCACGCACGCACGCATACTAGGTCCGCTACTGTTCCTAATTTATGCAAATGACATGTCGTCAGCTTGTGACTGCAACTTGTTCCTGTTTGCGGACGACTCAGCCCTGCTGGTCTCTGACAAGAACAAGTTACAGGTTGAAAAAACCCTCAGCTCAGAACTAGGCAAAATCTGCATATGGCTCGCTGATAACAAACTATCATTACACATGGGCAAAACAGAGTCCATTCTCTTCGGTTCAAATAACAAACTCAGCAAGACCGACGGCTTCTCAGTTACAGTGGGTAACAATATTGTCACAAGGAAAGAAGATATTACCTACCTGGGTTCCATCCTAGAGGCAAATCTTTCCTGTGACAAAATGGCATCCAATGTAATAAAAAAAAGTCAACCAACGAACTCGATTCTTGTACCGGATCTCCTCACTGGTAAACAAGAATACCCTGAAGACTCTGGCAGGAGCACTCATTCAAGGGTACTACGACTATGCTTGCACCTCATGGTACCAAAGCACCTCAAAGGCGCTAAAAACAAAATTACAAACATCTCAAAACAAACTGGTCAGACTACTGCTTGACCTTACTCCTAGAACCCACCTCACCCCTGCCCACTTTGACAACCTAGGATGGCTTAGAGTAGACGACAGAGTACAACAACTTGCAATGGGCCTGGTCTACAAGATACACTACACGACCGGGCGGCTACGTGGCGTAGTGGGCAAGGCGCTCGCCATGAATGACGGAGACGCTGAGCTTGCCTGTTCGAGCCCAGCGCTCCACATTGCTTTCAGTTTAGCTGGTCGTTCATACTAATACACATTGGCCGTATTAGGGGGTGGGAAACTGATGGGTGGGGATCGGGCGTTGTGGACAGCGACTCCTACAGGTCGGTTGGTGCGCCTGCGCAGTAGAATCAGGAAGTGTCGGGGGCAGCGTGAGCCTCCCACGCGTTACTCCTCGCCACTGAGAGCTCGAGCTGCGCAGGTGAAAAGATGCGACTGCTGTTACCTCAAGTACCGGAGGGGACTTGTGCTATGTATGACTTAGTCCACATTGCAGCCGGCTTGTGGGAGGCAAGAAACAGCGTTTGTGATAGGGGAGGGTTGAATTGGATGATACGAAATTGGGATGGGAGAAAATATAGAAAATGGGAGAAAAAGTGGATAAAAAAAAAAGATACACTACACGACCAAGGTACCCATGTACATGTCAAAATACTTCCCAAAGGTCAGTGAATACCACGATCACAACACCAGAGGGAGCTCCACAAATCATGTTAAACCCAGATTCGGCTCAAACAAGGGACTAAACACGTTTAGCAATTATGCCACATCAATGTGGAACGCCCTACCCAAAGCTGTAAAGGAATGTGAATCACTACCCACTTTCAAAAACACTCTCAAAAAACACCTACGGGAGACTGCAATTCGAAATTGGCCCCTGTAAATGTCCTAACACAACCCCCTCCAATGTACAGTAAATGACCAAGTATGGTCTTGTCAATATTCCAATGTACAGTTTTGCTTGTACAGTTCCATTACAAGAAGGAGGTGCTTGTCTAAAATGGTGAGCACTTCCTGTGTGTTACATGATGGAGTTGGACTGGAGGCTGCTCGCTGTGCTTTGGCTCCTCTCCAGCCACACTGACCTTTTCCTCCCTTCTTGGTCTTAGGCCAGATTAGAGATCATCTTTGGCCCTGAAAGCACTACACAGATCTCATCCAATTGTGGCCTGCCTTATATAGCCTGTGTGTTAGCAGCTTAGCTGTGGCAGCCGGTCCGCCTCTGTCTCGAGGGTCCACAGTTTCTTAACTGCAAGAGATGCGACTTGAATACTTGAAGAAATAGCATTTGCTTTGACTAATATGCAAATACCTTTTTCCATTCATGTATTGTCATATATTGAATGGGGGGGACAAATGTCTAGTGAGCTTAAAGAAATTATGTATTCAAGCTTTTCCAATGAATATGAATATTTTGTTTGAATGCTGCCGTAAATGTATTATGAGATATTGTAGCTCCATAGGAGTTCAGAAACGGCCGTGGAGATGGGTTGTCTCAAGACAATATCCCCCAACACTTGACATTGATAAATGCAGGCACGATTATGACTTGAAATTGAAAACAATGGATACAGAATGAAACATTTACTGGGTCTACTTAGCTGTGTCTGTAAATGTGTGATAAGTATGAATTTTAGGCTACATTTGAAAGCAGGTGAGAATGGTGGTGACTATGGGTCCCCAGAGAGGCCGATATTCATAACTCATGGGCTCATGGACACATTTTACTACTATTTAAACATTGTCTGGCATGATGTTGACGAGTACAGGCCATCATTTCACTGGTCCCTTTAGTATTGGAAAACATAGCACTGTGCTGCATCCTCTCACCAGGTTCCAATACAATCAAATGGGACAGAACAGGAGGCTCACAGTGTAATCGGATGTGTATCCCTGTTCGCTGTATAGTCAAGTCAAGTCAAGTCAAGAGTTTTAATTGTCACGGCATACAGGTATACAATGAAATGCGGGTGGTCTTGCCCGCAACAATGTGCAATACAGTGGTACATATAATAGAATCAAAAGAAGGAAACAACATTGTGCAGTAACAGGTAGCAGGTAACATGGAGTGACATCTCGGTATCTGTACATAGTTATTTACAGAGCATGTGGGACATGCTAGTTAGCTTTGGTAGTGCAATACACTGTTCCTGTTATTCTAATTTAAAGTGTCCTTTCCTTTGGCCATAAGTGTGCGTGTGTGCGACATGAGTGTGTGCCCGCTCATGTTAAAGTGTTAAGTGGCTGCTCGTGTGTGAGCGTGCACAGTGTGCGTGTCGTGTGTGTGTTCATGTGTGCTTGTGTGTGGACAGTTCAATGTTCTGAGCACTCAATGTTCATTGTTCATGGCTCTGATGGCCTGGGGGAAGAAGCTGAGCCTAAGCCGCTCTGTCCTAGTAGCTGGGGTTCGCAGGCGTCTGCCTGACCTCAGCAGCTGAAACAGGCTGTTATTGGGGTGGTGAGGGTCTTTCATTATCCTGCAGGCTCTGGATTTGCACCTCTTGTTGTATAGAACCTGCAGGGGGGGTAGTGCAATACCCGTGGTACGCTCGGCTGAGCGCACCACTCTCTGTAGGGCCTTCTTGTCCTGTGCCGTGCTGTTTCCATACCAGGCAGTGATGTTTCCGGTCAGGATGCTCTCTACAGCTCCTGAGTAGAAGGACTGGAGTATCTTCCCCGATACTCTGAACTTCCTTAACTGTCTCAGGTGGTAGAGACGCTGTTTCGCCTTCTTTACTACTGTGTCTATGTGTGTTGACCATGTCAGGTCCTCTGAGATGTGGACCCCCAGGTACTTGAAGCTGCTCACCCTGTCCACGGTAGCCCCGTTAATCATCAGTGGTGTGTGCGTCTCCTGCTATCCTCTCCTATAATCCACGATCAGCTCCTTGGTTTTACCAATGTTCAGGAGCAGGCTGTTGTCCTGGCACCAGCGTTCCAGTACCTCAACCTCCTCCCGGTAGGCCTTCTCGTCGTTGTCCGAGATCAGCCCCACCACCACTGTGTCATCTGCGAACTTCACTATGGAGTTGGAGCTGAACTTGGCCACACAGTCGTGTGTGTAGAGTGAGTACAGCAGGGGGCTCAGAACACAGCCCTGGGGGGACCCGATGCTCAGGGTGATGGTGTTGGAGGTCTGACCCCCCACCCTGACCGCCTGGGGTCTTTCGCTCAGAAAGTCCAGTACCCAGGCGCTCAGGGTGGAGCTCAGACCTAGCTCGATCAGCTTGTCCACCAGTCTGGTGGGGACTATGGTGTTGAACGCTGAGCTGTAGTCAATGAACAACAGTCTCACATAGCCCCCCTTCTGACGGTCAAGGTGCGAGAGGGTGCTGTGCAGTACCTGGGAGACCGCGTCGTCGGTGGACCTGTTTGTCCTGTATGCAAATTGCATAGGGTCCATATCACTGGGGAGGGAGGCACAAATGTGGTCCTTGACCAGCCTCTCGAAACATTTCATGACCACAGAGGTGAGTGCCACCGGTCTGTAGTCATTTGGACATGCTGGGGAGGGTTTCTTCGGCACAGGGATGATGGTAGACATCTTGAAGCAGGCAGGGACCACTGACTCCGCCAGTGATTGATTAAATATGGCGGTGAACACAGGGGCCAGCTGGTTGGCACAGGTCTTGAGTATACGTCCTGTTATGCCATCTGGGCCAGCAGCCTTCCTGGTGTTCACCTGCATAAATGCTCTTCTCACACTGTGTTCCGACAACGAGAGAGCGTCCCCCCCCCCCTCGCGGTTGCCCCCCCCCCCTCCACAACAGCCGGCGCGCCAGTGACGTCACTAGCCGGAGAGCCAGCAGCGCCACTGTCTACACCAAACCGAGCGTAGAAGATGTTGAGCTTGTCCGCGGATAGGGCTGACCCCGATTAGTCGAATAGTCGACTAATCGATCGAAAGGAGCCGTAGTCGACTGCCGACATCTTAGTCGAATGCAAAAAAAGAAAAAATTATTATAATATATATTTTTTATCTTTCCAAAAGCAAAGAGGCCTAGAAGCGTACGGCTAACGCTAATGGCGCGCATACCAGAGAGGCTAACTGCCTAAGAAAACGGGCACAGAGGCACTGAAAGTAGATTTTACCCATCTAATGAACACACTAGACTAGAATATCAAGATGTATCCATCAGTGGACCAATTGCATGCTTTCGCAGAGGACAAGAAGCCTTCAGTCTACTCCGTCCGACATTAAGCACCCCCCACAGCCCAAATGGAATGATAAAAAAAATATATATATATTTGAATATTTCTTTTCTTTATTTTTTTGCATCGACGACTATCATTCGACTATCGGCAAATTTCGGCCAATCAAAGTCGACTATACAAATCCTTAGTCGAGGTCAGCCCTACAAACATACCGTGTTCGAGCAGCAATACCAACTGAGTCACGTGACTAAGTTGCCCCGGACCTGCGCAAACTGCTGCGCTAGAAGAATACGAGGGGGCTCTATGGAGAAACCATGGCACTCCCCTGACTAAAAAGTAGTTTCAAATGAAAACGGCTGGATGTAATTTAGCCAAATCAGTACTGGCTGTGAGTGTGAGTCTTTCACCTTTTACATATCTAGCTTTGGCATGGATTGATTGTTTAGATCGCTAGCATGGCTAACAAATGCAAATATTGTAGTCTGCCCCGTTGTTCTGACCAGGATTACGTTCCTTTCTGCGTGCGCACATTGAGTCTGACATAATACAGCGAACAGGTATATGTTCCACTAAGGAAATGGTTACAAACCATACATTGTAAGTTGTAATGAGCCTTTACTAGTCATCATCATACCAGACAGTGTTTAAAATACTGGGGGGAAAGTGAAGTCATCCTTCAGTGAGACGGCGTGTTCTCTCACCGGTGATGACATGGGGGATGGTGGTGACGTTGAGCTTCTGATCCGAGCCCTTCACGCCGCTAGCGGGGTCCTGCATCTCCACCACAAAGGTCTCCAGCTGGACACCGCACACAGGGAGAGGAACACAGAAGTCAATTGATATGAACAAACAAAGGTAGTGTAGTTTAGGAATACTAGATACACAACAGAGTCATCCTGGTGGAGATTGGAATGATATGAAAGATGACATTATTAGAAATGTAAAAATGGGGAGCTCCAGTAGCTCACCGCGTACCTCGAACGCTATTTCGGCGTCGGGGACAACCGTGTGAGTCACGGATCTGGGGTAGCGAGTTCGACTCCCGGACAAGCCGTACTTTCTCAGAGTGTCTTTCCCCCCATCTATACCCCCATTCAACCTGTTTCTATCGGTCATACTTGACCAGAAAAAGCGATAAACGCGAAAAGAACCAGCTGACTGGTCAAAGTTTAAAAAAAAAAGAAATGTAAAAACATCTTAAAAGGTGGTTGTGGCGTAGTGGGCAAGGCGCTCGCCACGAAATCTGGAGACGCTGGGCTTGCCTGTTTGAGCCCAGCGCTCCACATTTGCTTTCAGTTTAGCTGGTCGTCCGTACTAATACACATTGGCCGTATTAGGGGGTGGGAAACTGATGGGTGGGGATCGGGCGTTGTGGACAGCGACTCCTACAGGTCGGTTGGTGCGCCTGCGCAGTAGAATCAGGAAGTGTCTGGGGCAGCATGAGCCTCCCACGCGTTACTCCTCGCCACTGAGAGATCGAGCTGCGCAGGTGAAAAGATGCGACTGCTGTTACCTCAAGTACCGGATGGGACTTGTGCTATGTATGACTTAGTCCACATTGCAGCCGGCTTGTGGGAGGCAAGAAACAGCGTTCGTGACAGGGGAGGGTTGAATTGAATGATACGAAATTGGGATGGGAGAAAATATAGAAAATGGGAGAAAAAGTGGATAAAAAAAAAAAGTGGTTGTGGTAGGCGGCTGGGTGGCGCAGCGGACATTGCGCTCGTCACCAATGCAAGAGACACCGGTATCGAATCCGGCTGTCAGCGTTGCCTCCGGCTTGGGCCGGCCGTCATACTGACTCAATTGGCAGAGTTAGCGGGAGGGAAGTTGATGGGTGGTAGTCTGGTCGTTGTGAACAGTGACTCCTACAGGTTGGTTGGGGCGCCTGCACAGCAAAAGACAGGAAAATGGTGGGGGCAGTGTGAGCCTCCTACACGTTACTCCTCGCCAATGAGAGTCCGCGCTGGCAGGTGAAAAGATGTGACTGGCTGCCTCCACATGTATCGGAGGGGACATGTGATGGGCTTCTATCCTCCCTACAACCGGCCAGTGGGGGGCACATGCGAGCAACGATCAAGACAGGGGAGGGGAGAATTGGCACGGCTAAATTGGGATGGGAGAAAAATAGAAAAAGGAGGAGAAAAGGTGGGGGGAAAAAAGGTGGTTGTGGGTTATATTCTATGTAAAAGAATTAAATAAAAAGAGGTGCTTGTGGGGAGAGAACATCCCAGAATTAGACCCCGAGTTTGACTGGGATGATATCTGGACATTGGCTTCCCGTAACCCTAATCACCAGCAAATACATTTAAATTATATTCATAGGACGTATCTCACACCTAGGAAACTGTGCGCTATGGGGTTGCTTGCTGACTCTCGGTGCACTTTGTGCATTCTGAGGGCCACTCGCACTACATGGAAATCTATAACAACTATACTTTCAAACATATGTAACCTGACAATTCCGTTTGCAGCAGCAACACTGCTCCTAAATTATATATCACTACTGCCGGCCTCCATACAGCAACAAAAAATCATTCTGGCGGGCGTTACAGCAGCCAAGAAATTGATAGCCATGAGGTGGAAACAACCTGAGAAACTCACAACGACCAATTGGTCTTTGACACTTTTGGATGTCATGGAGATCTCTACTGCTCGGGTGATTGGAGTTGAGCAATCCAACATTGAACTATGGGCCTCAGCGGCCGAGAAGGTAAAGGCCATGATCTAGCGGCGAAGCAGGTCGGATGTTGGTCCTGAGGGGTCTTGGAGTGGGAGTGGGGGGAGGAAGTGTCTTTTGTGGTGTCTGTGATAATATAATTTGGTTTTTGTATTCTGTTTGTTGTTTTAGTTATTTCTAGTTTTCTTGTCATTATTGTGGTTATTATTGTTGAATAACAACCACCCCAACAACAGCCTGTTCAAGCTGCTGCGGTCGGGCAAGAGCCTCCGTATATACTCAGCAAGAACAGAGAGACTAAGGCTCAGCTTCTTCCCTCAGGCCATCAAAACACTGAACACTGATCTCTCCACACACAAGCACACATGAACACACACACACACACACACACACACACAACACAACATTCTGCACTTGCTCACACACAAACGCACCATAGGTCACTTTAAACACACAAGAAAAGGACACTTTAAAGGAAGGGAAAAAAGGACACTTTAAGAAAAGAACTTGTTGTGATTATTGCATAGTATAGCTAGTAACAGCAAGTATAGCATATGGACATAGAAGTAAAACTGTATAGACCCAGTGCCTTGAAGTGATTTAACATGTCTATTTTATCATGTCTATTCTACTTATTTTTATTACTATTTACTATTATTACTATTGTATTCTTGCACAGTCTCCACCCCACCGTATGTATATTTCTATCCCACCCACCCACCCCCTCCTAATGTACAGTCCCCTCCCCATCATATGTATATACTCTGTCAGGATCTATGGGTAACAGTACTGTATATTTGAATACCGTTTATGTCACAAATGTATCAGTACTAAATACCTGTATGTCCCTATGCCATATATGTCATGTATGTTGTGTATGTCATAAATGTCTATATGAATTGAAAATGGGGGACCCTGATGTAAACAAGACAAACGTCTTTCTTTGGTCTGCATCCCCTTAACAATTGTGTGTATTGAGGGCTGCTACGTGGCGCAGTGGGCAAGGCGCTCGCAACGAATGCTGGAGACTGGGCTCGAACAGGATGCCTCCTGTTCGAGTTCGAGCCCCGCTCTCCACATTGCTTTCAGTTTAGCTGGTCGTCCACAGTAATACACATTGGCCGTATTACGGGGAGGGAAACTGAAGGGTGGGGATCGGGCGTTGTGGACAGCGACTCCTACAGGTCGGTTGGTGCGCCTGCGCAGTAGAATCAAGAAGCGACGGGGGCGGGGCCCCTCCAAAGCCCAGACCCCCGACGCTGAAAGATCGAGCCGCGCAGGTGAAAAGATGCGACGGCTGTTACCTCGAGTATCGGAGGGGACTCGACTCGTGCTATGTATGGCTTACACGTCCACATTGCAGCCGGCTTGTGGGAGGCATGAAACAGCGTTCGAGATAGGGGAGGGTTGAATTGGACGATACGAAATTGGGATGGGAGAAAAATAGAAAATGGGAGAAAAAGTGGATAAAAAAAACAATTGTGTGTATTGAGCCGTACTGTATTGTACCCATTCTGCAATCTGTTAAATAAAGTTTTAATTCATTCATTCATTCACAGTCATAGGCATAGCTGGCAGAATAGCTTTATATAGATTCTGCTTGGCATAGTTTGTGGAAGGATGACACAACAGACTTCCAAGACAGTGTTCAGCTGGACTGACTTGACTAAGATGATTAGGCAGAATGTTAAACAGTGGACAGCCCCCACCCCGGCAGTGATGTCACATTGATTCATGGTGACACTGTGGCCTTTTAGGGGAGTGACGTGGTCGCCAACACTAATTGGCTTTATAGTCAGGTTGAGGAATTAGAGATGATCTGTTAAAAGCTCCTGGTTAGATAGTGTTGTCTAACTAGACATGTGCTGTCAGTGGCCCACTGAGAATTATATCCCCTGGACGGCTCAAATTCTCAACCCACCTTTTGACTCTTGCCCCTAATCCAAGCCGTTGATGAGTAGTTTGTGTTTTTAGTTTTGTGAGAATAGCCGCCATAAGGCAAGACGACTCCGAACTTTAGAAGCCTCCTTGCTATAAGGCAAACACTTGTCAGGTTTGGTGAAAATTGAACAGTGCATTCACAAGTAACGAATAATTTCCTGTTTACGATGCATTTTTCTGCAATTTGATTGGGCATGGTGGTCATATGGTTTGGCCTATAATTTATCTAAATGACACATGTGATGATGTTAGTCTCCAGATGTCAGGTGAACAGGTTAGGGGAAGTAGGGGAAAGAGTGTTTTTCCAATAATTCAAGATGGTGGAAATTCTAATATCCTTATATACGATCTTATAGGTTGTTCTTGTTGTGCATAAGTAGACACATACACCATTTTTATGACTGCATGACTAACAGATCAGGAGATAAACTAATTTGACAATTGAAATGTTGGCCTAATGGTGGCACTAGAGGAAATGGGGTCACCAAAATCAATAGGGTCCATCCTCTAGGCTAGGGGTCATAAGATTTGTAGTTAGCACGTTCATGAGAAAAGTCTGTGGCGGAGGTGGTCGGGTCGGTTGATCATATCTAAGTATTTATAAAGCTCAAGGTATATGTGATGGGAGTGGGACATATTTAGATGGCAATAGGACACTCTTGCTGGCAAAGAATACAACATACTCTTTTTGATACTCTTTTTTTTATTTATTTTTTGGCATTATGACAAAGGTCATATAGCAATTAAAGGTATAAAGTATATGGCCTTTTGAATCATGATTAAGTTGATAACTCCGCACAGCAAGCTGTTTCCGCATGAATTAAAAGTAAATTAATCGCTTCAGATCAAGCCCAGCTCGTCACATATAATGACAAATAAGAGTGGCATTTGTAATTTATGATCAGATTTTTTTTTTTTTTTTTAAATACATATTTCAACGGACGATCTGTGTGTAGTGTAGTGTGTACCTACCTTTTTGAGGCAATGCATACGGGGCCGGAAATGCTGTGTCCGGTCGGGGCGGACTGTCCTTATTGTCATGGTTACGGAGGAACGTGCACAAAATCCAAGCGTGAGAAATGTCCCCAAATATTACATCCAGTTATGGACAGCAAGGCGACAGACGGTACGGGGTGGACCGCACCACACCCTCTGCTCTTGGGATTGCAAGTAGGGAGAGTGGATAGTATTATATCCAACGGTGACAGGCAGCTCAACCTGTTACACGTTCACTTCTGAACTTCAGATCTACTGATCTGATTTAGTGTTCAGTGTCCGGGGGGCGTGAATACTTTCGGCAGCCAACATGCTTTTCCGAGTTGCTCTGATTGGCCGAGCGCGCGCATGCGCATGAGCCGCGAGTCCATGCATCATTGTTTACAATGAACGGTGGTGTTAATCGAAAGGACTAACCTAAAGTTAGTTGTTCACCAACAATCTACAGACACAAACAAACACAGAACCGGACTGTTATATTAAATTAATTGATTGCTGTTTAACGCGTCCGTGTCCAGTCCTTTCGATTAACGCCACCGTTCATTGTAAACAATGATGCATGTAGTTACTGTGTGTTGTTGTAGCCACCGGTTAATTCGCGATTTTTTATTGGTTTGTCATGACAAACCAATTACATAATCCAACATATGTGTAAAGAAACAACATATTCCAGTTAACGGTATATTTTTTTAATGATTCGTTACGGCGTAATCAATACTTCCATTTGTATAAATTGCCCTAAACGGAGTTTAGTATTCCTGCCTGGCTGAGGAGCGCGTCGCGTCGCGGCTCATGCGCATGCGCGCGCTCGGCCAATCAGAGCAACGTGGAAGGGCATGTTGGCTGCCCAAAGTATTCACGCGTCCGGGGGGCGTCTATTCGAATACCAACCGTTTTGCAAATCTGATTGGCCACTGACGTTTCTGGTCATGTGACATGTGCGCCCAATCGCATGACGAGCTGTGTCTTTGCCCATTTCCGCGTCGAACAGCCTGCAAACTACCTAACCCCTAGTTTATCACTGGTTAAGCTTAGGCGACTCTTTCGAAGTTGGTTAAGGTTAGAGTTTGGAATCAAGGCTGGCGTTTTATTGCCATGCTCTAAGACAAACTCTAACCTTAACCAACTTCGAAAGAGTGCCTAAGCTTAACCGTCGAAAGAACTTGCCGTCACACGATTGGTGCACATGTCACATGACCAGAAACGTCAGTGGCCAATCAGATTCGCAAAACACACAAACCGGTTGGTATTCGAATATAGGTGTCCGGGGGGCGTGAATACTTTCCCCAAGGTGGTTGTCCTTCCGCGTTCGGTTTGCGCGGCCTGATTGGCCACTGACGCTTCTCTCAGCGCCCAATCGCGTTGCGCCTAGCTTTCAGTACCACAGCCCAAGTCCTTCAGTTCCACAGCCCATTTCCTCGTATTGTTTTCATCTCTCTATATTAACGTAGCCCATTTCCTCGTATTGTTTTCATCTCTCTATATTAACGTAGCCCATTTCCTCGTATTGTTTTCATCTCTCTATATTAACGTAACGCGCTATTCATATCAATCGACATCACATCAATATAAATAACGTATTGTTTTCATCTCTCTATATTAACGTAACGCGCTATTCATATCAATCGACATCACATCAATATAAATAACGTATTGTTTTCATCTCTCTATATTAACGTAACGCGCTATTCATATCAATCGACATCACATCAATAGTTAGTATATTGATGCACGGCGGTAGCAGTATAGCGATGCATGGCGGTAGCAGTATATTGATGCACGGCGGTAGCAGTATATTGATGCACGGCGGTAGTAGTTAGTGCATTGATGTGCTAGTTAGTTAGTATATTGATGCACCGTTAACTGGAATATGTTGTTTCTTTACACATATGTTGGATTATGTAATTGGTTTGTCATGACAAATCAATAAAAAATCGCGCGACTCTGGCTTCATCATTTACATTTACATTTATCCAAAGCGACTTACAAGTTCTGTACGACAGGTCATCAGGAAGGATACAACTCTATCAGCTGAGTAACAATATTCATCAAAGTGTTGCGTGTTACAGTGTAGGTTAGTTTATTAGGACAAGTGCATGACAGTAAGGTTAGTCAGGGTTAGATTTTCTTAATTTTTTTTAATATATATATATATATTTATTTTTTATTTTTATTTTTTCAGAAATATGGTAAATGGTAAATGGCTGCTTTTTTATATAGCGCTTTTATCCAAAGCTCTTTACAATTTGTTACTCACATTTGACCCATTCACTCACACATTCACACACAGACGGCGGAGGCAACCATGCAAGGTGCCAACCTGCTCATCGGGAGCAATTAGGGGTTAAGTGTCTTGCTCAAGGACACATCGACACGCTGCCCGGGAGGAGCTGGAATCGAACCGGGAACCTCCGGATTGCCAGACGACTGCTCTACCTCCTGAGCCACTGTCGCCCCTCTACGCTCGAGAGGCATTCTATAAAGCTGGGAACGAGGTTAGTCCTTCTCAGCCAACCTCAGCGCGCGATTGGCTGAGGTTGAGTAAAATGCCATGGTAAGCCAATCAAAGGTAGAGGTGGGCGGGTTCATCCAGTGTCTGCACACAGCGCGACAACACAAGCCAGTCAACGTGAGACCGCGGTTCGTGTACGTTTTGATAGTTGTTTTGGTGGCCAAATAATCCAAAACGAATCCAACGAACAACACACGCGAGCATTCAATGACAGATTCAGATTCAGATTCAGATTCAGATTACTTTATTCACCATATTGTACAGGTACAAATGGAACGTGATTTGACATTTCAGTGCATGATTATTCACAAATAGGAACAACAAAATAATAATAATGATAAATAAATAAGTAAGTGCAAAACAGGACAGAACAGTGAGACAACAATAAGACAGTAAAGTGCAGTGGTAGTGGTAGGGGACATGGATACAGTGCAGCATAGTTCAAGTCCAGAAGTCCAGCCCTAGCAGCTCGCCATAGAGGGGGGGTGGAGCAGGGGGACACCTGACTCGTTAACCAGGCGAGCCGCTGAGGGGAAGAAACTCAGTCTGTGGCGGGACTTTAGTGTCTTGGGCAGCCGTAGCCGCCTGCCGTGGGGGAGCATGTTGAAGAGGTTGTGACCCGGGTGGGCGGGGTCTGCCATGATCTTCCTCGCCCTCCTCAAGGCCCTGGTGGAATGTAGGGACTCGAGGGAGGGAAGGGGGCAGCCGATCACCCTCTCCGCTGAGCGTATCACCCGCTGCAGCTTGGCCTTGTCTCTGACCGTGGCTGCAGGGAACCAGGTGATGATGGAGAGGGTGAGGATGGACTGGATGATGGCGGTGTAAAACTGGACCATCATGGTCCTCGGCAGCCTGAACTTCCTCAGCTGACGTAGACCGCGGGTCCATGAGCGTTTTTGTTCACTCTAGTCTTGTGTTAGTCGTGTGTTGCACTGCAGTAGTGAAGGCTCTACTCTGCTGACATAGTGCTGCACTTCGTGGTTTAATAGCACAGTCTTCAGGTGCTCAGAGTCAGAGATATATATATCTGTATGTCATGCATGTCTTAAATGTCATGATTAGATTTGTACATATTCCAACATATGTGTAAAGAAACAACATATTCCAGTTAACGGTATATTTTTTTAATGATTCGTTACGAGGGGCTTGTCGCGGCTCATGCGCGGGCGTAATCGATAACTGGCGGCGATAAGGGGGGCGTAATAGCGTAGGGTCACATGGGCTTAGTGGCCAATCAGAGGAACCCGGAAACCCAACTGCGTTGTAGAAAGCATACACGCGTCCGGCGTGCGTTATTTTTAAACCTAGCCGCATTTTTCGGAGACGCTCTCTGATTGGCCACTGACTGACGCTCTCTGATTGGCCACTGACATGTTTGCCCAATCGCGTGACGAGCTGTGTCTTTGCCCATTTCCGCGTCGAACAGACTGCAAACTACCTGGCGTTCTATCGCCATGCTCTAAGACAAACTCTAACCTTAACCAACTTCGAAAGAGTGCCTAAGCTGGGCGGCTACGTGGCGTAGTGGGCAAGGCGCTCGCCACGAATGTGGAGACGCTGGGATCGCCTGTTCGATCCCAGCGCTCCACATTGCTTTCAGTTTAGCTGGTCGTCCGTACTAATACACATTGGCCGTATTAGGGGGTGGGAAACTGATGGGTGGGGATCGGGCGTTGTAGCTAAGGGGCTACACAACCCTGACTGTATTGAGATATGTTAGATTAAACCACTACTAAAGAATATTAATAGCCAGACAGTACAGTTAGACAAAATGGCGGACACTCCATTGACTGCGCGGGGACAGGGATACAAGTTGAACAAGCATCATGTTTAATGTTAATAGAAAACATACATATTATTTATTACGGTTCTCCTTTAATACTAGAATGTCAGTGCAACAAAGTCAACGGTAACGAATAGTTCCTAGACTACGGATACTCGACCGGTGGAGCTCTGAAGGGAGTGAGACGAAACGAGGCGATACAGGGAAAAGCAAGATGGTGGCTGGAGACGATTGGTTCTCTCTAGAGCTCCTGCTCCAGAGAAACTGTAGACTGGTCGGATAATCCTGTCGTCGCTGGGATAAGGGGTCTTGTACGGAACCGGTCCTTGTATTCCTAGCGCCCGATGGCAGGGTTAATAGCTATTAATCCAAAAGCCTGTTGGCATAGATGGTAGCTAGCTAGCTTCGTTTGTACGTGAAGCTAACCCGCAGACGGTCTCCAATGAGTAGTTATATCCAAACGGCGCTGGGTTTAACTATAAGTCTCTCCACGTTACTTCGCTTACACAAGTCACTATACTGTGCCAATAATGGCTCGACAATATTATAGTTGTATCTAAGTAGCCATTAGCTCTCTATAACGATACACCGCTATCGGTCTGTGTACAACTGCACCAGACGTCTTTCACTCTCGCTCTGTTCGTTTTCCTGTTATGCTGCTGCTGCTGCTGCTGCACGTCGTCTACCCCACATACTCTATCTGGTTCCCTGTTGGACCCAGCCTGCTCACCTGTACAGAATCAATGCGCTCGCTCTGGGCTTGTCCGGGCATGTCTGAACATGTCTAGAAAACATGTCTAGGGGGCGCGCGCCCTGGCGCCTACAGCGTCAAGAATGGGACACAATAAGGCGAACGAAGAATACTGTTTAGGCAAACAGATGACGTTAAGATATATATCTTATATATATAAACAATATATAAGTTATACAAAATAATAAACGCAGACTTTCAGTGTTAATCTGGACCTTCAGAACAGCCGCCCCCTAATTAGTCCGCACCTAATTAGTCAATAAAATGTGGGGCACAGATTAATATTAAGGATCAAGTCAACTTCTCCATAATGTGCTATGGGGAGTTGGAAATAATCTATAAGGTCAGTGGGTTATCGTCGTCGTCAGGGGGGTCAGGGAACGCAGGAAGTGGTGTCAACTTAGCTACTGGTCTAGTATAAGTCCGCCCTTGGACGATGACTTCTGCCGCTCTGACCTTCCCATCTGAACCATTAATTACTCTGCTCACACGGCCGGCTGGCCACGTAGCTCGGGGTAGTGACTGGTCTATTATCATCACGACGGTCCCCACGGTCAGGTTGTCCCTGTCTTTCACCCATTTCTGACAGGCTGGAAGGGAGGGTAAGTAGCGTAGGAGGAAGCGGGCCCAAGACTGGTCGGCCAGTCCTTGGCTGTGTCTCCACATTCTCCGTCCGTTCATCCCGTCCTGTCTGTACACCGTCTGAGAAAGGGCAGGGTCCGGCCGCCCCATCAAGAGGTAGTTTGGGGTGATGGGTTTGATGTCAGCTACGTCGCTTGGAACGTAGCCGAGGGGCTTGGAGTTCAGAACTCCCTCTTCTCGAGCCCTCAGGTAGGCCACTGATCCGTACGCCACTTCTGAGGCGTCGCTGAAGACGTGCAGGTCTGTCTGACACTTCTCCAGTCGCACGGTAGGGGGGAAGTAACTCCGCGGGATGGCCACCTCGCGGAGTAAGACAAGTTCATCCTCCCACTCTCTCCATGTGGTAGCTAGGTGCTCGGGTATGGGGTCTTCCCAGCCCGGCTCCTTGGCCCACAGTTCTCTCACCAGCATCTTCGCCCGGGTGGTGTAGGGGAGAATACACCCCATGGGGTCGTACTGGCTGGCGAGTGTTCGGTACACACTCCGCCGAGTGGTCAGTCTAGTCGTGGACGTCTCCTGATCTGTCCTCAGAGGTGTGTGTCAGTAGTGAAGCGAGTCCGTCTTGAAGCGCCAGACGAGGCCCAGGGTCATCTCTTGCGCTTCGCCTGGGGTGTGCGCCATCCAGGTCTCGCTGCTCGCGGCCTTGGTCTCTGGGGGGAGGTGCCGGAGAACTTGAGGGTCGCTACTGGCCCACTGTCGGAGGTCGAATCCACCTTTGGCTAATGAAGCCCGTAGCTTCATTAGGATGCTCTCTGCTTCTTCTGTCGTGGATACGCTCTGTAGGCAGTTGTGCGTCGCTCCCTTAGGCACATGCAGAGTGGGCATCCCGTCCCGTCTCAAGAGTGGGGTTGCGTATCTTAGCACTCCGTCGACCTCGACTCTCGTAGTCTTCTGCTCTAGTAGAGCGATGGCATACTTGTCCTCTTTGGACCGAACCATCTTGCGTTCGGTCTTGAATGGCAGCGCGTCTAGTGTCCATAGCCTCTCAACGTGCTGTAGGAGAGTGTTGTCTGTGTCGCTCACCTTGGTGTAAAGGCAGCGTGTGGACGTTGGTCGGCTGGAAAGCCCGAAGAGGGGGCCCTGGAGCGTCCACCCCAGTCGGGTCTTAACCGCGGCTGGGCATCCTCTGGGTCCGATGTGGGCCGCCTCGGTTGGGACAATGAGGTCCGCGTGGTCGGAGCCAATGAGTAGGGTCGGTGTAGCTCCGCTGATGAGCGGTATGGGCAGTTGGCGTAGGTGGTCGTACTTTTCCCTCAGCTGTGGGATGGGGTAATCGTAGCGTGACAAACCTATGTCGTAGCTTGTGAACGCCTTACTGATGGCGTACCGCTTCTCAGGCTGGTCGATCGCTGCAATGGTGAACGAGACGTTTTCACCTTTGATTGTCTTTAAGTCTTGACGAATGGTACGGAGGGTCATGGTCTCCTCTGGTCCCCGCAGGTCCAACTGGGTCGCGGCGGAGGCGAGGAGGAGTGTCTTCTCCGACCCGTCGTCGAGGACGGCGTAGGTGTCGAGTACCTTGTCCCCGTGACCGAGGAGTACTCGTACTACCTTGAGGAGCACTCTGGTGGTCCCACTCTTCGCGGGGTCGATGTAGAGTACTTCTGCTCTCGAGCTGCTTTGTGGAGCTGATTTTCGCTTGTTGATCTCGTGCAGTGCCTCGAGGTGAGCGCGGTCCCACTTGTTAGCCTTAATCCACTGATTCATTTCGGCGGGGGTCAGTTTCTTGTATGCATCGCACTGTGACAGCCAGTGTTCGTTGTCGCAGTATTGACATGTGATCTTCCATTCCTCTTTGGCGGGGGGGTTGTGACTCTTCTGTTGTGACACCGACTCGGCCTGGTTCATCAATGTGATGGGCCTACTTTGGTCTTCTGGTGGGCGCTTGTTGCTCTCGTGCAGTGCTTCGAGGTGAGCGCCGTCACACTTGCCACACTTCTTCTTAAGGCGGCATTCTGCTGCCATGTGGCCGCGCGCGCAGCGGAAGCAGCGGCGGTTATCTTTAATCCACTGCCTTACTTCGGCGGTGGTCAGTTTCTTGAATGCGTCGCACTGTGACAACCAGTGTTCGCTGTCGCAGTATTGACATGCAATCTTCCATTTCTCCTTGGCGGGGGGGTTGTGACTCGTCTGCCGTGACACCGACTCGGCCTGGTGCATCACTGTGATGGGCCTGCTTTGGTCTTTAAACCTCCTCGGTCCCTCTTTAATGTTCGAGCCACCCCATGCGAAGGTGTCAATTCTTAGGCTGCTAACCTCCCTGGCTAGGAAGTCAGCGAGATCCAGCAGTGACTGTTCTGGGCCATTCGGGTCACGGTAGTTTCGTTTCCGCCGAAAGCGTTCTTGGCAGAATGGGGGGAGCTTCTCCAATATGCGCTCCACGTTGGAGTTGGCGTACAACTCGTACATCCCCTTCTCTCGTTGGGACCCGAGCATCCCTACCTGGGACTGTACTTTGACGGATAGGTCGTCCAGGGCTCGGTTGTCTCTAGCCGGGGGGAGACGTTCGATCTCACGTATCTCCTGAATGACATAATCCCACGTACGTCCGTAACGGGCGTCGAGGGCAACCAGGGCGTCAGAATAGGGAGTTTGTGAATTGGAGTATGCCAGCGCTATGTCGTGCGCTCTAGTTACCTTGAGGTGCTTAAGGAGAATGGCATCCTTGTATGACTCGTCCTGTACTCCGGACATAATTGTCTCTAGGCACATACGCAGCTCGGTATACTGCGCTCGGTCTTCTCTTGTGAAGTCTGGGAATGTGGGTGTCCCAATGTAGTGTGCCATGGATGGCTGCGACACTGACGCACGTGGGGGAGAGGCATTCGTGGCGAGTCTCCCTGTACGTTGGGTCGTTGGTTCGTGCTGGGCGGGAACCAGGGGGTGGGTTCCCAGGCACTATTCCTTGGTGCCGTCTGGTGCTCGAACTCCCCACTGGGACGTGTTGGGGGTTCATAACGCAGAGTATCTGGACTGAGACCGGGGCTGCGCTGAGCCTCCTGGTCTGAGATGGGGTAGTGCGGGTGGGCTTTCTGTCCTCCCTCGTCCTCCGTCAGGCTTTGTAGTCGCTCGGCTAGCTGCTCTGCAACGTAAGCAGGTTCTTCCCGTAGGCGGGGTCCCGTGTAGCTTTGTCGGGGAGGGGAGGGTGCCCTCGACACTTGTCGTGATGATCTCCGGGAGCTCCGGGTGGAAGAGTGGGGTGTCACCCTCTGGAGCGCTTGCTCCATCATTTGCGCTTGTAGGCGGTCTCGCTCTGCCTCGCGCTGCGCATTGGCTGCGTCGCGCTGCGCATTGGCGCGGTCTCGCTCCATGTTTTCTTCAGCCTGGAGGCGCCTCTCTTCCAGTCTGATGGTCATCGTGGCGTCAGCCTGGAGGCGACTCTCTTCCAGTCTGAGATGTTCGCGCTCACTCTCTCGTTGCGCCTGGAGGCGGTCACGCTCACTCTGTTGGCGATCACGCTCAATCTCTTGTTGCGCCTGGAGGCGGTCACGCTCACCCTGGAGGCGATCCCTTTCCGCCGAAGCGGTTATCGTGGCGATCAGGACTTGCGCTAGCCTCTGGTCGGCCTCGCTTGGGGATGACGCTGATGATGGTGATTTGGAGTTGGCAGGGCTTGGCGGTGACCTGGTCTTCTCACTCGCTCCGAGGTCCCTCTCGGAGACGCTGTACTTTGTCTTCTCCCGCGCTCCGAGGTCCATCTCGGGGGCGCGGTACTCTTTACTTTCACACGCTCCGGAGTCCATCTCGGGGGCGCGGTGTTCTATGGGTTCATGTGCTCCGAGGTCCACCTCGGGGGCGCGGTGTTCTGTGGGTTCATGCGCTCCGAGGTCCACCTCGGGGGCGCGGTGTTCTATGGGCATAGTCAAGTCATGTCCCGCTTGTCCCCCCCGTGAGCTAAGTCAGTTTCACTTAAACTAGCTTGGGTCTCTACATCTGGGGTTGACAGGTCGATAAGGTTGGGCATACTTGAGCTACCAATGTTATCCTTGCTTAACGTACTCGTAGATAAGCTAGGGGGTAACTCTACAGCGTAGCTCTCCAAGTGGGGAGGGGGCTGACGCTGGCACCTAGGGCGCTCTAATGGGGGAGAGCCGATTGGAGAGTGTCCGCCGCTGGCCATATTATCACTAATATTATTATTATTACTGATACCCTCCGGCTCGAAGGACCAACTGTAGCTAAGGGGCTACACAACCCTGACTGTATTGAGATATGTTAGATTAAACCACTACTAAAGAATATTAATAGCCAGACAGTACAGTTAGACAAAATGGCGGACACTCCATTGACTGCGCGGGGACAGGGATACAAGTTGAACAAGCATCATGTTTAATGTTAATAGCAAACATACATATTATTTATTACGGTTCTCCTTTAATACTAGAATGTCAGTGCAACAAAGTCAACAGTAACGAATAGTTCCTAGACTACGGATACTCGACCGGTGGAGCTCTGAAGGGAGTGAGACGAAACGAGGCGATACAGGGAAAAGCAAGATGGTGGCTGGAGACGATTGGTTCTCTCTAGAGCTCCTGCTCCAGAGAAACTGTAGACTGGTCGGATAATCCTGTCGTCGCTGGGATAAGGGGTCTCGTACGGAACCGGTCCTTGTATTCCTAGCGCCCGATGGCAGGGTTAATAGCTATTAATCCAAAAGCCTGTTGGCATAGATGGTAGCTAGCTAGCTTCGTTTGTACGTGAAGCTAACCCGCAGACGGTCTCCAATGAGTAGTTATATCCAAACGGCGCTGGGTTTAACTATAAGTCTCTCCACGTTACTTCGCTTACACAAGTCACTATACTGTGCCAATAATGGCTCGACAATATTATAGTTGTATCTAAGTAGCCATTAGCTCTCTATAACGATACACCGCTATCGGTCTGTGTACAACTGCACCAGACGTCTTTCACTCTCGCTCTGTTCGTTTTCCTGTTATGCTGCTGCTGCTGCTGCTGCTGCACGTCGTCTACCCCACATACTCTATCTGGTTCCCTGTTGGACCCAGCCTGCTCACCTGTACAGAATCAATGCGCTCGCTCTGGGCTTGTCCGGGCATGTCTGAACATGTCTAGAAAACATGTCTAGGGGGTGCGCGCCCTGGCGCCTACAGCGTCAAGAATGGGACACAATAAGGCAAACGAAGAATACTGTTTAGGCAAACAGATGACGTTAAGATATATATCTTATATATATAAACAATATATAAGTTATACAAAATAATAAACGCAGACTTTCAGTGTTAATCTGGACCTTCAGAACAGGCGTTGTAGACAGCGACTCCTACAGGTCGGTTGGTGCGCCTGCGCAGTAGAATCAGGAAGTGTCGGGGGAAGCGTGAGCCTCCCACGCGTTACTCCTCGCCACTGAGAGGTCGAGCTGCGCAGGTGAAAAGATGCGACTGCTGTTACCTCAAGTACTGGAGGGGACTTGTGCTATGTATGACTTAGTCCACATTGCATCCGGCTTGTGGGAGGCAAGAAACAGCGTTCGTGACAGGGGAGGGTTGAATTGGATGATACGAAATTGGGATGGGAGAAAAATATAGAAAAATGGGAGAAAAAGTGTAAAGAAAAAAAGAAAGAGTGCCTAAGCTTAACCGTCGAAAGAACTTGCCGTCACGCTCTAAGACAAACTCTAACCTTAACCAACTTCGAAAGAGTGCCTAAGCTTAACCAGTGTAGAAACAGGCGTCGGTCAATCAGAGAGCGTCTCCGAAAAATGCGGCTAGGTTTAAAAATAACGCGTCCGGGGGGGGGTCTATGCTTTAGGCAACTGGCTTGTCCTTTCGCGTTGCTCTGATTGGCCACTGATCTACGCTAGTTTCGCCCCTACGCCGGTATGAGCGTGCGCATGCGCATGAGCCTAGATAATAATAATAATAATAATAATAATAATAATGCGCAAGCCCTCGCACACACGCAAGTTTTGCCCCCACGCCGGTAGATAATAATAATAATAATGCGAGAGCCCTCGCACACATGCAGGTTTTGCCCCCACGGCGGTAGATAATAATAATAACAATACGCACTCTGAAATGGGTATCGTAGAACACGACATATTAGCATGATAATACCTACCTGCATCAGATAATACCTACCTCTAGTCAATTCGGTAGAAGAGTCTGGTGGGCGAGATTATGCATGACCAGCCTGTGATCTAAAAACTCCTGCCTGTGGCTGAATAATGAAGCCCAAAGTCGCGTCACGCGCAAGAGCATATTACCTATGTGTTGATGGAATCACGTTAATATAGAGAGATGAAAACAATACAATACGTTATTTCAATTGATATGAATAGCTAGTTACGTTAATATAGAGAGATGAACGTTATTTCGATTGATATGAATAGCTAGTTACGTTAATATAGAGAGATGATAAATTAATGAAACTAAAAAAAATGTTTTAACTAAGAGTGATTTGAACTTGTGACCATAGGCTCCACAGCCAGCTGACAAACAAGTTGAGCTAAGTGCATCGATGTTAACACTGAGTGACGAATGCATAATTTACACTTGTGCCAATTGCGTGCATTTGTCTAAGTATTATTATTCTAAGTATTATTATTATTATTATCTACCGGCGTGGGGGCAAAACCTGCGTGTGTGCGAGGGCTCTCGCATTATTATTATTATTATCTACCGGCGTGGGGGCAAAACCTGCGTGTGTGCTAGGGCTCAAACAAGAGGTGGACGCGGGCAAATACTGCGGCATGGTCATGCTGGACCTACAAAAGGCCTTCGACACTGTCAATCACACCATTCTGATTGACAAGCTAAAAGCAATTGGTTTTGATAGTCTATCAGTGAGCTGGATGCAATCCTACCTGGAGGGGAGAGAGCAGATGGTGGAGGTAAACGGTACCCTACCCCCCCCCCCTCACAGTAAGCTGTGGTGTTCCACAAGGAAGCATACTAGGTCCGCTACTGTTCCTAATTTATGCAAATGACATGTCGTCAGCTTGTGACTGCAACTTGTTCCTGTTTGCGGACGACTCAGCCCTGCTGGTCTCTGACAAGAACAAGTTACAGGTTGAAAAAACCCTCAGCTCAGAACTAGGCAAAATCTGCATATGGCTCGCTGATAACAAACTATCATTACACATGGGCAAAACAGAGTCCATTCTCTTCGGTTCAAATAACAAACTCAGCAAGACGGCTTCTCAGTTACAGTGGGTGACAATATTGTCACAAGGAAAGAAGATATTATTACCTACCTGGGTTCCATCCTAGAGGCAAATCTTTCCTGTGACAAAATGGCATCCAATGTAATAAAAAAAGTCAACCAACGAACTCGATTCTTGTACCGGATCTCCTCACTGGTAAACAAGAATACCCTGAAGACTCTGGCAGGAGCACTCATTCAAGGGTACTACGACTATGCTTGTACCTCATGGTACCAAAGCACCTCAAAGGCGCTAAAAACAAAATTACAAACATCTCAAAACAAACTGGTCAGACTACTGCTTGACCTTACTCCTAGAACCCACCTCACCCCTGCCCACTTTGACAACCTAGGATGGCTTAGAGTAGACGACAGAGTACAGCAACTTGCAATGGGCCTGGTCTACAAGATACACTACACGACCAAGGTACCCATGTACATGTCAAAATACTTCCCAAAGGTCAGTGAATACCACGATCACAACACCAGAGGGAGCTCCACAAATCATGTTAAACCCAGATTCGGCTCAAACAAGGGACTAAACACGTTTCGCAATTATGCCACATCAATGTGGAACGCCCTACCCAAAGCTGTAAAGGAATGTGAATCACTACCCACTTTCAAAAACACTCTCAAAAAACACCTAAGGGAGACTGCAATTCGAAACTGGCCACTGTAAATGTCCGAACACAACCCCCTCCAATGTACAGTAAATTACCAAGTATGGTCTTGTCAATATTCCAATGTACAGTTTTGTTTGTACAGTTGTACAGTGTACCCCACCCACCCCACTCCTACCCAACCCCCCCCCACCCACCCACCCAACCACCTCCAATGTACAGTCCCCCCCCCCCCCCCCCACCTACCCAATCCAATGTACAGTTTCTACGTCAAATGTATATACTTTTTTTTCTGGACTCTTTTGGTATCACAAACAGTACTGTATTTGCAAATCTGGTATGTCATGAATGTATAGATGTAGCAGTACTGTCTATCTGTATGTCATGTATGTCATATATGTTACGATGAATTGAAAATGGGGGACCCTGATGTAAACAAGACGAAAGTCTTTCTCTGGTCTGCATCCCCTTAACAATTGTATGTATTGAGCTGTACTGTACTGTACCCATTCTGCAATCTGTTAATAAAGTTTTCAATCAATCAATCAATCGCGCATTATTATTATTATTATCTAGGCTCATGCGCGCGCTCATACCGGCATAGGGGCGAAACTAGCATAGATCAGTGGCCAATCAGAGCAACGCGGAAGGACAAGCCAGTTGCCTAAAGCATAGATGCGTCCGGCGTGCGTCTATTCGAAAGGCAACCGGTTCATGCGTTTTGCAAATCTGATTGGCCACTGACGTTTCTGGTCATGTGACATGTGCGCCCAATCGCGTGACGCGCCCATTTCCGCCTCGACCAGCAGCAAACTACCTAACGCCTAGTTTATCACTGGTTAAGCTTAGGCGACTCTTTCGAAGTTGGTTAAGGTTAGAGTTTGGAATCAGGGCTGGCGTTCTATCGCCCTGCTCTAAGACAAACTCTAACCTTAACCAACTTCGAAAGAGTGCCTAAGCTTAACCGGCGAAAGAACTTGCCGTCACACGATTGGTGCGACCAGAAACAGCAGTGGCCAATCAGAGCGCAAAACGCGAACACGGAAGCATGAACCAGTTGCCTTTCGAATAGACGCGTCCGGGGGGGGGGGGGGGGGGGGGGGGGGGGCGTGAATACTTTCCCTAAGCCAGTTGTACTTCCGCGTTCGGTTTGCGCAATCTGATTGGCCACTGACGTTTCTCTCAGCGCCCAATCGCGGCCTAACTTTCAGAACTTTCAGTTACACAAGTCCGTCACATCAGCTACCTACCTGCATCAGCTACCTACCTGCATCAATATACTACTAACTATCAACTAACTCGCTACCGCCGTACATCAATATACTAACTAACTAGCACATCAATATACTAACTAACGCGCTACCGCCGTGCATCAATATACGCTGTGCATCACTATACCAGCTACCTACCTGCAGGGGCGTAGCTGTAGAATCTGCGCCCCATGAAAGAATGTATTTGTAGGCCCCCAGTGAATGCGAGCGTGTGCGAGCGCGCAAGAGAATTTTTTGTGTGGCCATTTATTTATTGATGAAAAAAAACGCATAATATGGTTTTTACCTATACATTCGAATCAGCAGTTCAGCACCTGCACTGTTGGTGGGTGAGCCTAGTAAAGGATGTCGCATTGCGTTCATCTTCAATGAATGGACCAATGCAATAGTCTACCAAAGCCCCCCCTCTCTCTCTATATATCTCTCACACACACACACACACACACACACACACACACACACACACACACACACACACACACACACACACACACACACACTCACTTCAGAAACAAACATAGTATCAATGAGAGCATCAATAATACACCTGAGTGATGTCTAGTAAAAAAAAAAATTATAAAAAAAATGTGGCCCCTCCCCCAGTGCTGGGCCCTTGGAATCATCCTAAGCTCCCCCCCCCCCCCAGCTACGCCCCTGCCTACCTGCATCAATATACTACTAACTATCAACTAACTCGCTACCGCCGTGCATCAATATACTAACTAACTAGCACATCAATATACTAACTAACGCGCTACCGCCATGCATCAATATACGCCGCGCATCAATATACTGCTACCGCCGTGCATCGCTATACTGCTACCGCCTGTAAATGCCCAGTCTTGTGCTTTGTCACCACCTGTCAATCTGTTCTGTTATTGGTCCATGATGGCAATAAATGTATATAGACTTTATTCTGTCAACCTTGACAATGTATGGTTAATGCTATTGATGTAGACTCATCAAAGTATTTTTAAATGCTTTGTCTAATAAACTAGACTAAATATAGCCTATAGAACAGATTTTTACAGCCTAATCTAAAACAGATTTTTTTACACAGTGGTTCAAACATGATCACGGAAGGTGACAACAACCCTAACATGTCATGTTGTGTCACAACAGAATGAGTAGGTGAGTGTTAGGCCTACAGAAAGTGTAATCTATTGATTGACTTGCATGACCTAGTCAATTCGGTAGAAGAGTCTGGTGGGCGAGATTATGCATGACCAGCCTGTGATCTAAAAAACTCCTGCCTGTGGCTGAATAATGAAGCCCAAAGTCGCGTCTCGCAAGAGCATATTACCTACTTCTTATGCCGTGCTCAATATTAAAACTCACTGCTCGTCCACCCAACGTAA
This sequence comes from Notolepis coatsorum, assembly GCF_963971535.1. Taxonomy (NCBI): domain Eukaryota; kingdom Metazoa; phylum Chordata; class Actinopteri; order Aulopiformes; family Paralepididae; genus Notolepis; species Notolepis coatsorum. Next base: position 52,325,914 of record NC_140178.1, on the reverse strand, counting down.
ACAGAGCAGAGATAAGCAATAATGAAGTCGTGTTTTGAACAGAGCAGAGATAAGCAATAATGAAGTCGCGTTTGCAGAGATAAGCAATAATGAAGTTGTGTTTTGAACATTTATGTTGTGTTGATGGAATCACAACATAAATGTTGTGTTGATGGAATATAGAGAGATGAAAACAATACAATACGTTATTTCGATTGATATGAATAGCTAGTTACGTTAATATAGAGAGATGAAAACAATACGTTATTTATATTGATGTGATGTCGGACTGAAGGACTTGGGCTGTGGAACTGAAAGCTAGGCGCGATTGTTAGGAGTAACGCGATTGGGCGCTGAGAGAAACGTCAGTGGCCAATCAGATCGCGCAAACCGAACGCAGAAGTACAACTGGCTTAGGGAAAGTATTCGCGCGTCCGGGGGGCCTGTATATTTTCCCCTAACGGAGTTTCACTTTCGCGTTCGGTTTGCGCGATCTGATTGGCGACTCTTTCGAAGTCGCTCTCTTTCGAAGTTGGTTAAGGTTAGGGTTAAGGTTAGGGGTTAGGGTTAGTTGCAGTGATGCGTTCTTCAGGGACGCAGTGCAGGCAAAGTTTTGTGAGCAGAAGCGCGTGCACGCACACGCACGGATGTGCACGGCACGCGCGTGCACACAGGAATGCGCTGCACTCGCCAACTGGCTATAAGTACCCACTTGGGCTATTTTTATTTTTATTTTTTTATTATCTTTTTCCGCCTCCTCTTTTTCCGATTTTTCTCCCATCCCACTGTTAGTCGTTATGCCAATTCCCAACTCCCTTCCTGGTTGTTGCGCACCCCCCGTCCATTCGTAGAGGCAATTAGGCACTGTCTTTAGTCTGTGCTTAAGCTAGGGAACATTTATGCGCATGCGCAGGAGCGCGCGCACACGCCCTGGAGCGCGTGTGCACGTGGCGTCATTAGCGCGCGTGCAACCAGTGTTGATATGACGAACTCAACACTGGTTAGTTGGTTAAGGTTAGGGTTAGGGTAACAGCCTGCTGGTGCGATTGTTAGGAGTAACACGATTGGCGATGAAAGAAACGTCAGTGGCCAATCCGATCGCGCAAACCGAACGTGGAAGTATAACTCTGTTGGGGAAAATATACACACGTCCGGCCTGGGAGTCTGCACGTGTACAAAAAAATAGAACAAAATTGTGTTGGACAATGTATTTTTAAGTCATAATTGGGTAATGCATGTTTATTCCATGAAATTAATAGATTGGTTGCAATCTAAATAGAACTAAATTGTGTTGGACAATGTATTTTTAAGTCATAATTTCTATCATGTATCGTATCGGTGGACCTAAACCATGGATAATAGTACTGCCCTCTACTGCACAGATAAGTAAATGGTAAATGGTGCATTTATATAGCGCTTTTATAAATAAAATAAAAAACGCTTTACAATATTTGTTCCTCATATTTTTACCCATTCACTCACATCCACACAATGACGGCAGAGGCAACCATGCAAGGTGTCAACCTGCTCATTGGGAGCAATTAGAAGTTAAGTATCTTGCTCAAGGACACTTCGACGCGCTGCCCGGGAGGAGCGGGAATCGAACTGGGAACCTTTCGATTACCAGACGACCGCTCTACTTCCTGAGCCACTGTCGCCCCAGATAGACCACCGCAACACTTCCGGTATGCTGAGCTCATGGAGGAGAGTGGGGGGAGAAAATGAATGAATGTTGATGAGGGCCTTGTAGCCGTAGCTACAACCACTTAAGGCTCTCATCCACATTCATTCATTCATTTTCTCCCCCGCTCTCCTCCATGAGCTAAATTTAACGCGGAAGTGCAGTGCCCCTGGTGATCTGCACTAATACAGCATTCTATTCAAAGTTGGATGTCAGAAGCCTGTTGGAAAATCGGAAAACCATTGATTGATTGATTGATTCAATCAAAGAGAAGTCGCCTATTCTCAGTCCTTGCCCCACAATGGTGGAATGAACTACCCACCCCAGTTAGGACAGCCGAAACACGTCCAATCTTTCGCCGTCGACTAAAGACTCACTTCTTCAACCATTATCTGAATTAAAAAAAAAAAAAAAAAAAATCTAACCCTAACTAACCATACTGTCATGCACTTGTCCTAATAAACTAACCTACACTGTAGCACTCAACACTTTGATGAACATTGTTACTCAGCTGATAGAGTTGTGCTCTTCCTGATGGCTTGTCGTACAGAACTTGTAAGTCGCTTTGGATAAAAGCGTCAGCTAAATGACTAAATGTAAATGTGAATGTAAATGATTGAAACGTTTATTAACAGATTGCAGAATGGGTACAGTACAGTACAGCTCAATACATACAATTGTTAAGAGGATGCAGACCTGAGAAAGACTTTCGTCTTGTTTCCATCAGGGTCCCCCATTTTCAATTCATCATAAATATATAATATAGATGTGTAAAATTATGTAGTATATGTAGGGAGAAGCGGGTGACCCCAGAATACGCTGGTGTTTGTGTGGCTGGTTTATGAGCACAATATATGCTTAGGAACTGTTATATTAGGCAAGCTAATGCTAAAAACCGCACTGATTGCTCTCCAGTTATAGTTATTAGCATTAACATGCTAACGCTAGACGGTAAGAGCGATTCTGCCCATGCCTCTGCACTCACTTCCTGTTTACCTGCTTCATGCTTGGAACCTGAGTGCCACCTAGTGGCTAATACTTGCAGTCTGTGTTTTTCCCAATAAAATAACGTCTCTCGCTTCCTGTTTACTTCCACCCTGCTTCATGCTATAGGATATCTGCTTTCATTGGTCTACGCTGCCGCCTTGTGTCGATTTTTTTCTCTACTGAGTGCACCTTTCTAGGTATTATTATTTTTTAACCAAGTTGGCCTAATTGCTGCATATTCTTCTGTCATTACAAGCCCAATTAATCTGATAAAACCAGATATTTGGGAGAAACTTCAGAAATGAAGTCCTAAGTAGAACACTGGAGCACACATTTATGGAAAAACCCTTCTTTCATTTTAGAAGCAGGGTGCGTCTTCATCAGTTAACCTCTCCCTTCAAACCCAGATATTTATTGGGGCAAATCGTACAGTCTGAGTATCATATACTGCTAGCCCATAAACGTTAGGTTATGGCTATAACCAAGTTCTGTGAGTAATGGTGACGCTCGGCGTCACTACTGCACTGTACCTCGCTCGTGCACGCGCACTGAATAAAAAATTCCACAATGTACCTTTACATCCCAACATCCGTCTGACCACACCCCTATCAGCTTACCTTCATAAGCAGGTGTGTGGCCACCTACTCGCCTCCTTCCCAAGCTTTCACCACAAGGTGAGATCAAGGGCTGCAGCGGCGTCTGACGCCCTTTACGACCCCACACCCATGATACGATGTAATGACAAAAAAAGAGTATGACACAGTCATAGTCAGCTACATGAAGCGTCTAACAGCTTCACACAGCTCATGTGCTAACCTGCTATCTGATTTTTACTAAGGAAAAAACACAGAATAGAGAGGGCCCCCTTAAGAGCGCCGGTACCAGACTTACACATGTGCTTCTGTGGCCAACCCAACCCAGTTGTAGATCACAAGATGCACACAACCCTTTATCACCACAAAAAATGGCAAATACACTCTACAGAGGAACGCCGTTTTTCATAATGAGAGAATACACAATTCTCGATTAGTATCGGCCACAGGCCTTGCTAAGCACACACAAAAAGTGACCAAAAATCTTTTCTTTAGGAAAATACAGTTCCTCAAGCGGTTTTAGCACAACCCCAGCAATCAAGCCAAGGGTTACATCGTATCCCACCACACAGTGACACAATATATTGTAAACAACATGTCTGAGAGGAGGGTGAGGAAGTCCCCAGGGAACCGGGGGGAACACCCCTCCTACCTTACCCTTAATACGGCCAGTTGAACAGGTAAACCTGTTAATATGTGAACACACTGTTCATTGTCATTACAGGCTGAGAAAAGAATTCATTCTTCACTCATATGTCACTAAGAATAGCTTTATAGGTTAGTTTAACCCCCTTAGTTGTGAGTACACGGTACATGAACACACATGATGTTTCTCAACACAACAAACCAGATAATTTTTACATCTGTAACAAACAACCCGATTTACATGGAGAAGCTAATACCAGTGACAAGACAATTCACACACAACTCGCGTCGTATCCTAAATGTAGTGCGGCAACACTCGTTTTGGAAAACATCGTTATTTACAAAACATTTAGAAGGGAAAGAAAGAAGAAGTGTTTAAGGTCCGGTCGGGACCTTTCCTACCGTGAGCGCAGACCAAGCAAACTGCAGTCTCTAACAGGGCACCGATAGTAAACACAGCATCTGTGTTGACGACACGGGCAGTGTCGCTGCTCCATCCCGCCGCTACGGTTCTCCTTGTTGACGCAGTCCTCGCCGGCCGGGCTCCGGGTAGGTTCGACTAACATCCTCTATCAAAGATGACGTCGTAGTCAGAGTGTTTAAAGCATGTTATAGTCTCAGAACGTTGTAGCATTAAGCTAACAGCCGAACGGCTGATAGCCACAAGCTAACGTATACCAGCCTGGTAAACACAGCGAGCTAACGCCGCAGCTAACAGCTGCGCGGCTAACAGGTAGGCCACAACTAGCACGCAAGCTAAGCAGCTATCACCTGAACTCGTACACAGACGATATAACAAGCCACACTTCCGACAGGTCGCCGTCTGAAACTCTCCTCCCCTTTAAGAGAGAAGAGAAAAAGAGATGTCAACACAGTTTACAACGGTGATTTTACCAGACATCCGGCGGAGCCAGCACAAGTCCCATCTGGGTTGCAGCCGACTTGAACATGGATCTCCCGATAACGAACATCCATGCCCACATTTCCTCGTTAGGGTATACTCTCATTTGTATATGAAAGATGGGGCCTACACGGTGACAGAGAAGCATCCACTCGTCCAGAGAATCCTGGGATCACCAGTTCCTGGTCGTGGCCCACTAGTTGACTATAATGGGCTTCAAACCAAGATCCTCCGCCGTCGCCTAATAGGCTGAACAGAGGACCCTAATCTGGGGCCGGTTTTCGTAAACATTGTCAGCTAGCCCCCATAGCACTAACAGACAAGTGGTGCTCGCAAGCAAACATTACTCACCCAACCTGGAACCCACCGCTTCTCACAACAGCGGTGCGTCTTACAGTCCAGCTGTGTTGCTGGAGGGTCTTACCCCTTCCAGCCGCAGCAAGGAGGATTGTAGTTGGGAAGCATGTCAGGGCGTGAACTCCTAATACGAAAAAACCGGTGGAGGTGTAGAATGATCATCATCTTCCAGACACTCCAGTAACGAAGACAATATCGCCGTATTTTCTCGAAAATAGTGAGAGAGAAAATAAAGATATGATGTCAACGTATCTCTTGTTTTCCAACTTTCTTCTACTAACAACCTCGTCAAGTGGGGATCTACCGAAGGCACTTCCTTGTGGTGAAAGCGAAGAAGGAGGCGAGTAGGTGGCCACACACCTGCTTATGAAGGTAAGCTGATAGGGGTGTGGTCAGACGGATGTTGGGATGTAAAGGTACATTGTGGAATTTTTTATTCAGTGCGCGTGCACGAGCGAGGTACAGTGCAGTAGTGACGCCGAGCGGAGCCATACGACACAGAACATTTGTTAATAAATTGCTCAAATGAAAGAAACACTTGCATGCGATGCAGGCATGGCGTAGCTTAACCGTTTTATGCTCTTTAGACTATATTATTAGACTATAATGTAGATAGATATAGATATTATCATGTTCAGTCTGGTTGTCCCCCCCCCACCCCCCCAACCACCTCCAATGTACAGTCCCCCCCCCCCCCACTCAACCCACCCCACCTACCCACCCACCTCCAATGTACAGCCCCCCCCCCCCCACTCAACCCCACCTACACTGTAAGAAAAAAAGCTGCAAGAAAACGGTAAATGTCTGGCATCAATGGTTTCCAAATACTTACTGTCAAATTACAGTAAAATCAAATCCATTTACAGATTACAACCTTTATTTAATGGTTAATATTTTGATAAAAGGTAATTTACTGTATTTGTATGGCATTTACACTTAAAGTAGAAAAACAAAAGTAATCTGTAAAATAATACAGTGAATTTCCCGTAATTTTTTACAGTGTACCCAACCTCCTCCAATGTACAGTTTCTACGTCAAATGTATATACTCTCTTTTCTGGACTATTTTTTTTTTTATTACAAACAAATAGCCTACTGTATTTGCAAATCTGGTATGTCATAAATGTATAGATGCAGTACTGTCTATCTGTATGTCGTCGTGTGTCATATATATTATGATGAATTGAAAATGGGGGACCCTGATGTAAACAAGACGAAAGTCTTTCTCTGGTCTGCATCCCCTTGTACTGTACCCATTCTGCAAAAAGTTTTCAATCAATCAATCAAAGTTCTTATCAGAGAAATAATGTGGCCATCGGGTTATTGAATGATGGACTGCATGTATATAGCCTTAGTTAGCATGTACATGTATCGCACATTTTCATAATTTAATTTACACCCTGGGAAACCTTCACAGCTGCTGCAACAAGCAATATGAAACACTGCTTCTCTTGGAGAGAAACCCGGTGTCCACGCGACCCGCCCAAACATTTCTTCACATTGTTGAAGCTCGTGCGCGCTCACAGACATTATGGTAATGAGGCGCCCCGCCCGCCAGCACTGCGACTGGAGCGAGCTCCAACCCTCCCCACTGTCTGGATCGATGAAGTTGTTTCAAAGATGGCGGATTTCCTGCCGTCCCGGTCCGTTTTATCGGTATGTTTTCCCAACTGTCTCCTCACGAGCAGCGAGGCGGAACAGTTAAGGAAATCTAAAGAGATAGACAAATGTCTCCATCGAGACAAGACGTACGTAAAACGGCTAGTGAAGATCTTACTACTCGGAGCAGGCGAGAGCGGCAAGTCCACTTTCCTCAAGCAGATGCGCATCATACACGGGCAGGACTTCGATCAGCAGGCCAAAGAAGAGTTCAGAGCGACGATTTTTAGTAATGTAATCAAAGGTAAGGGCAGGGGGACCGTCGCTGTGTTTTACTTTGGTGATATTGGCGCGTTTTGTGCTCATTTGGTTACTTAGTTTGGTAGTTAAAGTATTCAGGAGTGGGAAGTAGCTAGCATGTTAGCTGTAACTTATGCTAACACCGACTGGAGGCACTTTCTCTGTTCCGACCAGCAGCAGCCAGGCAGCAGCACAACACAAAGCTAGGTAGGTAGGTATTTATTTAGACAACACAACATATACAGATCATTACATCACATATTTGCTTTTGTCAAGGATAGGAACGAAAAAGCCAATGACTTATTTACATCGTTGTCCCTGGAAGTCAAGGATGCTTGATACATACACATACAACTCATTACAGAAAATCATTCACAATTATTACATTTGATAGCAATAATGGCACAATCATTAATTAATACAAACATGCGCATTTGTTGAGACATGTTAAACTAGCAGCACAACACAAAGCTAACAGCAGCCAGGCAGCAGCACAACACAAAGCTAACAGCAGCCAGGCAGCAGCACAACACAAAGCTAACAGCAGCCAGGCAGCAGTGCAACACAAAGCTAACAGCAGCCAGGCAGCAGCACAACACAAGGCTAACAGCAGCCAGGCAGCAGTGCAACACAAAGCTAACAGCAGCCAGGCAGCAGTGCAACACAAAGCTAACAGCAGCCAGGCAGCAGCGCAATACTAAGCTAGCCCGGCTAGCCACTGAAGCTAACCCAGAAACGCCCATATTATTTGTGTTTGTCTGAGGAGGAGAGTTGTGCAGAAACACGGGGCGACCTTTTGTGCTTCTTTGGAAAACATTATTCACAAGCTAACTGGGATAACTGTGTCTTTTTCGCGAACGGAACAGTGAAATTGTTTGATATTTGTGTGATGATGATGGCCCGTGCCAGTTCATGTGAGGAAAGAGTTTGTAGTGTTTTTGGCCCAACTTTTAGGTTTGCAGGCTAGCTGTGGGTGGTTTATGTGGGCTTTACTTTTCTGTCCATCAGTGTTGAGGCCGGCTGTGATAAACTGCACCGAAACGTAAAGTTTGGTAGAAGTGATTTAGAACACACATTAACATAAAATAGCCTTAACGAGTGCTCTGGTGGTCTGAATGAATGAAAAACTTTATTAACAGATTGCAGAATGGGTACAATACAGCTCAATACACACAATTGTTAAGGGGTTGCAGACCAGAGAAAGACTTTCGTCTTGTTTACATCAGGGTCCCCCATTTTCAATTCATCAGGACATAAATATGACATACATGACATACAGATACAGTACTGCTACATCTATACATTTATGACATACCAGATTTGCTAATACAGTACTGTTTGTGATACAAAGAGTCCAGAAAAGAGAGTATTTGGTGTAAAAACTACATTGGAGGAGGTTGGGTAGGAGGGGTGGGTGGGGAACACTGTACAACTGTACAAGCAAAGATTACAACGATTGTTTTTCGCTTCACGAATGCCAGTTCGATGCTGTGTAATATTGGAATTACACCCGAATGGAAAACCACAACCCAGATTAGGTTGGCTAAGAACATACATTTTGGAATTCTTTGTTGAAGTCTTGTGTTTTTATTCACAACACACACACTCCCCTTTTGAAATGTAGATGTGGGAGGTTGTCTCGTCTCCCCAGCGGCTTGATAAAGAGGTCATCTGAGGCTCTAGTATGGGATTTGACTAGTCTTGGACCACTTGAGTGAGGTTGACTAGCACTGCAGTTGGGCCTTCTAGTATCCAAGCCTGCCTGTATCCCCAATGCCCAAGAAGATGCCATGCAGTCGGCCATACCATCTTAAAAACAAATATTTTTTTATGGAAAGAGGAAGGACTGCAGTTCAGAGAACACAGGTATGCCAGAATTAGCGGAGACTTTGGGGTAATATATATTTTTATGTGAGGTTAGGTATAAATTAGGGATGCACCCATCTGACTTTTTCACTCCTGATACAGATCCAGATACATGGGCTTTCGGCTGATACCATTACTTTTAATGAACTGTATAAGCTTGGACCGTCCTTTTGGAGTTATTGGACAAAGATTGAGATATAATAAAATGTTCTCAATTGTTTACAAAATGCAGCAAATCAAGTCAGTTTTTTTTTTATTTCTGGCATGTTAGATGTGTTTCTTGGTATTGGATTTTAGTATCGGGGAAATTCTCAAATACCAATTTTCTATTTTAGACTGGTATCTGGACCAATATCCCTAGTAGAAATTGTCTTCTTTAAACATTTAACATTTTTATATTATATTTAAAAAAAAAAATTAATTATGCATACACATACAAAAGCATACATTTTTTTTGTATGAAGAGTTTTAATCATGGAGGAGAATGATTCATTTTTCAGTTTCCAGTGTTTTGCTCCAGTTTTCTCAGAACTTACCTGAAGCGTTTTCTGACTGATGGCAAAACCAAGAGCTACTTTCTCAAAAAAGAATCGTTTAGGCTGATGAGGTCCTCCCCTCTCGGCTGTCTTGTTTTGACTGTGGGAGTGTGGGTGGTTACTACAAGGGGTTTCCCATGAAGGATGACGATAATAATGATATAGATGGATGATCATTATTGCCCACAAGCAAGCTAAATACATTTTGATCAGGACACTAGGACAGTACACTCAGGGGAGGAAACTAACTTTTTGGCTTACCAGCCAACTGGCGAGTATCTGATTTTTTTTACCAGACAAACAGATTTTTTACCAGACAAAAAAAATCGCTAATTGTGATAATTACTTCTTTGTACGTCTTCGTCTAAATTGATTTTCAATCATAGCAAATTAATCACACTGTCTCTACTCTTCAAAATATTACATCATTAAATCACATATTAACATGAAAGAGGGAACTATACTGGACTGGGTTGGGCTGAACTGGGCAGTGAAAGATGCTGGGTTGGGCTGGTCTAGGTTATACTGAATGATGAATTGAAAATGAATTGAAAATGGGGGACCCTGATGTAAACAAGACGAAAGTCTTTCTCTGGTCTGCATCCCCTTAACAATTGCATGTATTGAGCCGTACTGTACTGTACCCATTCTGCAATCTGTTAAATAAAGTTTTCATTCATTCATTCATCACAGCTCAACTACTAGGAATGTGTGTCTGACTCTTAAGTGCAGGAAATATTCATCAGAAAGGGGGGACATGATGGAGGGAATGGAAAGAGCAGGTTTGACAGGAGCAGGGTTGAAGGGCATATTGGAGTGTGGAGGAAGTGGACAAGGCATTATTAAGCAAACAGGACTGAAATGGGGGACCCTGATGTAAACAAGACGAAAGTCCTTCTCTGGTCTGCATCCCCTTAACAATTGTGTGTATTGAGCTGTACTGTATTGTACCCAATCTGCAATCTGTTAATAAAGTTTTCAATCAATCAATCAATACTGGGTTGGGCTGGTTTAGGTTGAACTGAGTTGGGCAGTGAAAGAACCAAGCATTTCACTGTAATGTAATAGCTAAATAAAACAACTTGAACTTGACTTGTTACATTTGCACTCTGGTTGTATGCCAAATGTATTCTGGTTGTACTGTACTTGTGCTGTAAGATGACAATACATTGGAACCGAATCGACAACGCTAGGGGTTCAGCAGGTGTGTTCTGAATGCCAAGTATGACAACATCACCGTTGTGAAGGGCATATGGGCGAGTGGTGATATGGGGGGAAACCCGGTAATAATAAAATGTCACTCGGCTGCATTTAAGCAAAGCCGCTCAGTATAGTCCACTATGTTGAACGCGCGTTATGGTAGCTTGTTACATGCTAGGTAGCTAGCCGGCTAATGCTGGTTGACTTGTCATTCTCATCCGACTCGAAGGAGACGCGTCGCGTGCTGTTGTTCGCCCCCATGTCAGACCGCACTGATATCCGAAAGCGACGACTCTACATGCAATTATTTTCATCCACTGATGTGTTTTTGTAAGTTTGTCTACGTTGTCAAGCCGGCTGCCGGTGGCAGGAGTTTGTAGGTCTGCGCGCAGTGGTCTGTCCACTTCCCCTAGATGGGCGGCATCTTCTAGAAAATGAGTGTTCATTGGAGGAGCTTAGAGCGCATCTGTACAACGATGATGTTCATTGGTTATGGTCTGATTATTATGTGGCGCAAATGGGAGGAATCAAGGGGGGAGTCAGAGTTCGGTTTGTGCCAGTGAGCGAATCAGCAGATTGCAGAATGATTTTTTTGTTTTGTTTTGTAATTACTAGTACTCGCCAGACTGGCGAGTGCTCTTCATGAATTACTCGCCAAACGTAAAAAATACTCGCAATTGGCGAGTAAAGTGGCCTAATTTCCTCCCCTGAGTACACTACATACAGACAAGACAATAAATTCATTAAATAATGCTGCAGTAACAACACAAGGAATGATTCTAAAAGAAACTTTAAAAAAAAGAAAAGCAATACCTTCTACTCATTCTGGAAATGTGTGTGTGCACACGTGCATGGGGGTGTTGGTCCAGTTCTTCCTGGTGGAGGGGGCAAGGGGGTTCTGTTTGTTAGGCCTAATAGCAGTGAGGTTGGCCCTGTCCCTGTTTGTTTTGAATACAGGGGCAGCATATCTCTTACCAGAGGGCAGGATCTGAAAGCAGGTGCTGAGGTTAGGAGTTGGGTCCCTTGTGATCTTCTTCACCGCCCTCTGGTTATAGAGACGCTGGAGGGTGGATCGCTGCTCCCCGCAGAGTAGGGGTGCACCGATATATCGGTCGGGTATCGGTATCGGCCGATAAGTGCCTTGTTGACTGCTATCGGCCTATCGGCCGATAAGCTCAAATGTGCCGATAGCAGTCGCCGATAACTAACCATCCATTTGTGTAGCGTCAAAAGGCAAAAAAAAAAAAAGTTCACTCGCGACCTACCTGCACAACGCCCGCCGTCCGCCCCACACACACACAAGCTACTGCATCAAAGTTACTATTTATGATTAACAAGGCATTCGTTTTGTGGCATTAACGTTATATAGTTAGTGTTACACGGACAATAACATCAGCATATTATTATTACCCATAGCAGCAAGGCATTACTCCGAGTCCGTTCATAGCCGGGAGGCAGACGACTAACGTTACTGGTGAAAATGTGATTTACGTTGGAATACTCCTTTGCCAACTTGCTGTACTTTGCTTGCAGGTCTGCAGCCATTATTACTGGATTAAGAATAGCCCCAACTTTAGCCAACGTAACGTTATGGCTAAACCTTTAACATTAGTTAACCCTAGCTTTCGGTTAGCTGTTCAATGCTAATGTAATAACACAACCAAGCGAATCCATCAGAGCTCCCCATCAACACCGCTCTGTCGGGAGGATGGCATTTAAGAAAGTATCTGCTGTTAAAATGACACAAACATTCGTTTTGTGGCATTAACGTTATTATAGTTAGTTACACGTTCAATTACATCAGCATAGTATTTACCCGAAGATAGCAAGCAAGCCGTGCATAGCTCGGTTACATTCCGTTGCTCATTCCGTACCCAACTACACATTCTGCAATCTGTTAATAAAGTTTTCAACCAGACAAATGTATAGAAAGGCTTTGTTTTATTATAACATTTGTTGCAGTAAAATCATTGTGTCTCGTTTGGCCATCCTGTGGAGCGCGCTGGTCGGCGGGCACTGCCGGGCAGCTAACTTATTAGCTTGTTGTGGTTCTGAGTTTGACTCGCATTCTCACAAGCAGATCAATGGCGGCATGCCCCGAAGTAGAAAAATGAATAAACGCTTGGTGGTAAGCAGGAGGTGGGTGCTAGCGGTGTGGCGTAATTGGCCGAATCGACTGTCAATCAAAATGGTTCCATTGCATTGGTTGAAAGCTCTGGTTGAGAGAATAGTATCCCGCTGCAGGCCGCCACAATGGTTCCATTGCATTGGTTGAAAGCTCTGGTTGAGAAAATAGTATCCCTCTGCAGGCCGCCAGACGATACTGGGAGAGGGATCAGTGATACCATAAACATATTTCTTGATGTTTCCTTTTTTAAGTAAGTAAAGAGGCCTACAAATACAAACACACATACAAATATACAGTAGTTTCATTAAAAAAATTAAAAAAAAAAATTAAAAAAAATTAAAAATACTTATTTTTTGCCACAATTATCGGTATCGGTATCGGTATCGGCCGATTGTGTTAGTTGAACAATCGGTATCGGTATCGGTGGCCAATTTTCATATCGGTGCACCCCTACCGCAGAGCTTGGACCCCAAGGTGATCACCCTCCACAGCTTTTCTCTAAATGCCCCCCATACTAAGCCAGGAAAGAACAATTAGGGAGGATGTTAGGGGCTGCATCCAGATGCCTCAGCCTCCGTAGTAGTAAGGTCCGCTGCTGGCACCTTTTTGAAGATGGGTTTGTGTGTTGCTGTTGAAGGTCAGCCCGCTGTCTGTGGTGGTCCTGAGGTACATGTAGCCACTAACCCTCTCCCTTGAGTGTCCCCTGTGGGACAGGGGTCAACCTTCCTCCGGATGTCTATGAGGAGCTCCTTTGTCTTCCTCACGTTCATCCGGAGAAAGTGCTCCTTGCACCACTTGTGCCGCTTCTCTGCTACCTCCACAAAACGGGCAGAGCTGTTGGATAGAGTGATAGCATCTATTGTATATGTTATGTATACCGAGAGAGGTGAAGATCATGGGAGCATCCATCGGGGTCAGACTGTGTGTGAGTGCAGGATCGGTCCTCGGAGAGGAGAGTATTTTTCTCAATGAGATGCTGAGAAGCTCATGTAATATCATTACCATCAATAGATTGAATTGATTGATCCACCTTTAGTCTATTGTTTTACAAATGCGGCCCATTTAAAAAAATGTAAACCTTATCCGAGCGACGTGAGCGTCTTATACCGCTGTAGCCCAATCAAGAAAATCAAGCAGGTGCAAGTCCATGTCACAGTAACAAAATGACAACTAGTTGGAAGATCATGAACCGTCAGACCAGAACTCAAAGTTGGTGTTCATAGCTGGTCCCAAATCAGGACTCCCACCTTTTTAATAGCCAAGCCCAATTTTTTTAAAGTGTTTGTAGGTAATTTATAGTGATGCACCGATGTAAACATTTTGGCCGATACCGATAACCGATATTAATATTGCTGTTCTGGCCGATACCGATATTTACCGATGTCGATATCTCTGTATAGAAAACACTTTTTTATGATAATCAAATAAAGAGCTATTTTCCAAAACGCATAATATATATATATAATTTTAATATCTGCCCTATCTTGATATCGGACCGATACCGATGTGAAAAAAAACTGCCATATTGGCCGATATTATATCGGCGGCCGATATATTTGCTCCCATCCCAATTTCGTATCATCCAATTCAACCCTCCCCTGTCACGAACGCTGTTTCTTGCCTCCCACAAGCCGGCTGCAATGTGGACTAAGTCATACGTAACATAGCACAAGTCCCCTCCGGTACTTGAGGTAACAGCAGTCGCATCTTTTCACCTGCGCAGCTCGATCTCTCAGTGGCGAGGAGTAACGCGTGGGAGGCTCACGCTGCCCCCGACACTTCCTGATTCTACTGCGCAGGCGCACCAACCGACCTGTAGGAGTCGCTGTCCACAACGCCCGATCCCCACCCATCAGTTTCCCACCCCCTAATACGGCCAATGTGTAATTAGTATGAACGACCAGCTAAACTGAAAGCAATGTGGAGCGCTGGGCTCGAACAGGCGAGCCCAGCGTCTCCGCATTCGTGGCGAGCGCCTTGCCCACTACGCCACGTAGCCGCCTAATAACATGTATTTAAAACAAACGGCGATAAGAACATGGAACACTGGGGCGACCCGGTGGCACACAGCGTATATATCCGGCCCAGGACATGTGCTGCATGTCCTCCCCATCTCTCTACAAATTTCCAAACGGTCCTATCCACAATAAAGCAGAAAATGCCATAAAAAAAAATTCTTTAAAAAAAAAGGGGCTGATAATTATCGGTCTATCCCTAATGCCTGGGCAATGCACCCATCCCTAGCCTGGTGACTCGCCCTCCGTAGAGAACACGTTGCATTCTAGGCCTTCCCATCTAACTGTCTGGCGGCCGCGGTGGTATTCAAATGTCGGGTCCTCCTGAAATCCTCTTTTTGTGTTCTACAGGAACAGCCTGTTTTTCTGGCTCTGCCTGTATGCCACTGTGCCGTAGCCCTCGGTAAATCCTCTGGGAGGACCCCTATATAGCTCAGGCCTGTGTCCTGCTGAACCTAGGTTGTTTGTGTGTGTATAAGTGCACACTGTGTGAAGCCAATGACAATGACCCAGTGACTCATCACATCAGACACCATTAGCCACTATTTACGCTTCCGTGACGTCAAACAAGAGGCGGAACCAATGCATAAACACCCCTCCCGACTTGGGCACAAATAGAGAAGTGTGAACTGGAGAAGATGGAAAGGGTTGCTCGGCATCTGTTAAACAGGGAAATGGTTGATGTCGTTGATATGGTTTTAAAATGAAAAGGAAACGGTTGGAACAGGTGACGGTTTGCCATAAGTCTGAGGTTAGTCGGTTAGGGTTGGGGTTGGGGTTGAGTGATGGTGTTACATCCACCCCCGGTGTGTCAGGGTCCAGCGTATAACTTCCAGTGTGCGCGCCACCGTGACGAGGTTCGTCCTCGACACCGGAAAGATGAAATGTCTGTGGCTTGGTGTGTGGCTCATAGCTAATGGCAACTTTTGTGTGAAATGCTCACGTTTTCAAATCCCCTTTCAGATTTTAGCCTGGCATTGAAGCAGGTCCCGCAATGGAATATCTGGGCATTCTGTTATCATACTGCCACAGATCTGACACGCCACCTTAGGCCAAACAAGTCTTCAGGGGGAAGCCATGTGTTTTGGTGCTCTAGTGAACTATCTAGTGAACACACACAGCATGATTACTCTGCATCCTTATTTTATAATTTCTTTACCTTAAAGATCTATAATATAAACCAAATGAATGTTTTTTTTTCTAAAACATTGTTCAATTAACTACTGGAAATGGCTTTGCAGCATCTCACCTCCTTTACCCTCATTGATGATGCAAGGATCTGAATATGCAAACTGGCAACAAGCACCCATTGATATTTACCAGGAATTGTGTGCTGAAGCTAAAGGTGACCACATATTGTCCCATGATAGATTTGACCACTAGTGTATCACACATGCAACTCAAGAGTTCAGGAAAGTACAGAGAAGCTCTCTCCAGGGGAAGAATGTGAAAACGGTGCTCTGGTGACACGTTCTGCACAAATAACAATCTACAGTAGGGCGGGGCGATATGGCCAAAAATTATATCACGATAACTATATCGAATATCACTCAATATTCGATATTATCGATATTGTTATTTTTTTTTGAACAAATGTTTTTTATTTTCCCCTTTTTTTACATAAAACCAGACATAAACAATGGAAATCCACAATAAATCACAGGACTATGATTGACACAATAATAACAATGACAGTCCAGTACTTAAATCAAAATAAATGTAGATTAAAAGATTTACCCATAATAAATGCAATGCAATACCTATGCTCTTGCTCGCTCTCCCCCCCCCCCCCCCAGGACCCCCTCTTGGACAATCCATCCATTATTCCGTTTAACACCAGGAATTACAAAAACCTTTATCTAGAGCCATATGAAATCCGTTTTATTTTTTTCCAAATTCCATTTATTTTTTTCCAAATTACGTTTTTTCCGTTTTAATATTTCAGAATTCTGTATTTTGCTTTGTATGCTAATTTTACCATCAGAAATAGTGTCTAATAAGTGGGAATGAATAAATGTCCACAATTTAATAAGATAACAGTCCATTTAATAGAGCTGTCTTAAATACTTCGAAGCTTCGTTCGATGGGCATGGGATTCGAATATGAAAATAAAATTAGATTATAAAAAAAAAAAAAAAAAAAAAAAAAAAAAATTATATATATTTTTGCTAAATCAACTCTGCCTCTCTTTGTTAACTACAACAAGCAATGCTGCTTGTTATTTAAGATGAGGTCGGACTCGGCACTGACAGATTTGTGTTCATTGTGCTGCTTTTATAAAGCCTCAAATGACGGCTTACAATATTTCATGAAAGCAAAGTGTTTTGTTTGTCTAAGATTTAAAAAGGTTTAAACTTTACAGCACTGACGAAGTTGAACAAAGTGCTGTACAAGTCCCACAACATTAAAAAAAAAATCGTGATTCCATTTTTATTGCTCAATTCCGCGATTCCTTCCGTGATCGCGGATTCCATATGGCTCTACCTTTATCCTCTCCACCACCTCTAACCAGATTGCTATGCTGGCTTCATTAACACCTAAAATTCTTGCGGTAGATATCTCTAGATAAATCACATCGAGATAGGTAAGAACCCATACCTTCCGGCACATTTTATCTGGTTGAATCCAGCGTGATGCTATCAGCTTTTTAGCAGCCGTAAGACCGGACAAAATGAACGTGTTTTAAAGTGTGATGCTGTGTCATTTTAACAGCAGATACACTTTCTTAAATTCCATTGTCCCCGACAGTGCGGTGTGACGGGGAGCTCGGACGGGATGTGTTTTGCTGGTGTTATGATAGCATTAGCTGAAAAGCTAGCTAGTTGGAACAACATCCGCCCGTTACATCAAATCAGATGATCGCCTGTCCTTTCTCCAGGACCTGACACTGTCCGTGACCGTCTATCAACAATAATGCACCCATGGTGAATCGTATTTAAGGGGCCTTTCTCACTCATTATATTTGTTTCCATTCCATTCCGCTCTAGCCCGTTCCGAGATCTAATGCGAACTTCCCCCCTCCCTCTCCCCCCTCTAGTTTGTGTACACAGTCACACTGCAGTCTTGGTTCGCTCCGGGTTCTGTTTACGGTTTGCCTTTTGAGCGTTTACGCTTGCCGTAGGCGATGATGTCACGTTCGAAAATGTAAACAGGAAGTGTCTTAACACGACGGCGGAGACTGGATGCTGATATAAAATGAACAAATAACCAATAAATATGAAGTTATATTTGAACCTCTGTTGTCAAGCCTTGTCAATATAACCCACCCCATTTTATCACGAATGGATGGTGTTGTAGAGTCCGCTTTTGAGCGTTTTGCAGGGTTAACGATAACGCTAAGCTACCGGCTAACGCTAGTTAGCTTAGCCTTTTACTAGTAACATTGCTGCATCGATTATATTGAATGTCGTTGATCTACTGGTCGACCACGGCCGACTGGTTGGGCACCACTGGTGTTACGACCCCTGTGAGTCTAAGGGTAAAGGGCTGTAACATAACAGTTGGTTGACAGAAAAGATGGACCACGTTTGTAAACAACAATGATATTTATTGATAGATGCAAAGGAAGCACATGTAGCTCAAGGGTGAGCCCAGGCCAAAACAACAAACAAACACCACTATACTCCAAATAAACCCAATCTAATCTATGGTAAAAGAAATTACATTACCTAAACTACTCTTACCTAACCAAAACAGGAGAAAACAATATCCAAAGGAAATGGCATCTCACCCCATCTGTGCTTCCTGAGAAAGAGAGAAAAACACATTAATGATACATAAAACAAAGGCAGAATATATACAAAAACAAACTATAACTAGCAATGCTCTCTCTGGCCATACACACACAAGGCAATTTCCACTAAGCACAAAGGCCAATAAACTAAATGCAATATTGTCAAAGTCAAGGTTACAAAATCACACTAGGCCTAGCCTCATGCCAGAGAGAGAGAGTGACTGAAGTGAGAAGCCATGTTTTAACAGGTGTGTGGTGATCCATGATTGGGTGGTGTTGATTGAGTGTTGGAGTCTGGAAAACCATCCACCAATCGGTGCTGTGCTGGGTAATGGAAGGGCAGGCCTGGCAGGGACCAATGGTGGAGGGAACAATGGCTGGAGGGAGGAAAGAAAAATGGAGAACACACTCACATGGAGACACACACTGGGGAATATATACATTGGGATGTAACAACTGGTCTAATAGAAATAAATGCATTCGAACAAGAAAGTATAGTATACAGCAATGGCTAACGCTAAGCTAACGGCTAACGCTAGTTAGCTTAGCCTGTCCAGCAGCTAACATCCCATCGCTCGTGGCAATTATATTACATGTCATTGATCTACTGGTCGACCACGGCCGACTGGTTGGGCACCACTGGTCTAATAGAAATAAATGCATTCAAACAAGAAACCAATGTATAGAAATAGCAAACAAATGGCCAGGCCTAATGCGAGCCAGAAGTGCTGTGCTTTGTAACGTGGCTTCATGTTTTCATCCACTGAGCTGTGAGCACTGAGCATGACAGTAACGACGTTGTGTGTGTCACGCCCCCCGCTCCCACTGGCCCGAATCCGAAACCACCTAATCCAACTGTCCCAGGTTCAGCGGGGGGTAAAACGAATCAGCGCCGGTTCGATCCCAAAAGGGGTGTGTCCGTCTGAGTGAGAACACTCCCCCCCGTTCCCGGGAGCAGTGATTCGATCCCAATAGGTGAGTGAGAAAGGCCCCTAAGTTAAGTAGCTACTGACTAGCGTCAGCTGACTAACGTTATCAAATGTCAATGTGGGAAGACGAGCTAGGTCAGCTAGCTTAGCTTGATAACATTACCGTGTCTAAAGTTGGTGCTATTCATAATCCAGCAATAATGGCCGCAGACCTGCAAGCAAAGTACAGCACGTTCCAAGTGCCAAAGGATAAGAGTCTGAGGCGGAGTTTCAAAAGAGAATGTTGAATATTTATTTTGCATCGAAAATCACAACATTCGAACGTTCTATCTGCCACTGGGTAGCGAGTGCAACACCGTTTAATGTCTGTGTGGATCATTGGAGTAGGGTATATTATCTGCAGTGCTGCAGTCCCATACTCATTGATTAATGATACTAATACAAATCTATACAATCACCTGTTGTTGAATAAATACCATTACTTTCTAGTTATTACTAAAAAACAGTATAACGGTATCTGTAAAAAAAAAAAGAAAAAAAAATGTATATAAACTTTTTTTTTTTTTTTTTTTTTTTTGTATGCACTGGTATCGGATAAATATCGGTATCGGCCGATACCCAAAGCTTAGGTATCGGAATCGGATCGGAAAGGAAAAAATGGTATCGGAACATCTCTAGCTAGTAGGTGACTCGGTTTAGAGCCATGAAAGTAATAATGTTGTCTTGTACTGCGTATTTGAAATTCAGATTGTTGTCTTAAAATGGAGTTAATCTAGTTTTTTAACACTTTAATTTGAGACTCCAATTGACATGAGTAGTTGCGTTGTAAAGAGGAGAACAACGATAAGTGTAGCATTTCCAGTTCTACCAATTTGGATTGACGTTTCTTGCGGAGGTTGGAGGCAAAGACAGTAGTGTTTTCCTTAATAAAACCCTTTACCGATCTCAATAACATTCTGGGGTCAAGTTCAAGTTCTTTAATAGTTGTCATACAGAAGTACAGAATACTTTCATACAAAATGCTTCTTACTGTTACGCTCCAGAGACTGTGCTAGACAAGATAGTATCAAATAACATAATAACATAATATAGCATGAATTTAGAAGAAGAAAATGAGGTCACAGTGTTCGGTATAGACATATGTACAATGTTCTGAGTTACCATATAATATACAATACACAATACTATGCAGTGTACTAATGTACAGTACTATCTAGTGCAGGGTTGTACCGAACCCTTATTACTCTGTAGGAAATCATTTAGTTTAATGTTTAATTGTAAATTGAATTCAGTGTTTTTCAACAGTGTCGGGTTAAAACGCCATCTTGGTGCTCGGGAAGTCATTCTACTAAAAGAGCCCTTTAGGAGTAAATAGCTGTGATCTGATAGTGCACTGGGTACCAATTCCGCGTCAAAGCTATCAAATAGTCTAGGGGAAGCAAAAACATAATCTATTCTAGAAAATGTCTTGTGTCTTGCTGAGAAAAAAGAGTAATCTCGGGCCGTTGGGTTGAGTATTCGCCACAGATCATTTACACCTGTATCCTTGGCCCAAGCCTGTAATGCATTAGAGGCCTGTTTCTGATCATTGGAAGTGGTGGTATTAGATTTATCAATCAAGGGATCCCAGATGGCATTAAAATCCGCACCAGTTATAAATGAATACTCAGGTAGATCCAACATTGTTCTAGTGAGAGTAGGGATGGGAATCGAAAACCGGTTCCCGTTGGGAACCGGTTCCTAATTGGCCGATACCTGGAACCGTGTGGCTCCTGTGACTTTCGATTCCCTTAACGCTGCCAGGTTTTTCCTACAGTTGCGCGCGTTAGCATGTAGCCATGGCAGACTCTATTTGATTCCTTAAGGGCTCGAAATTGCCTGGCTTTTGGTCATATGCTCCCGAAATGCTCCCGCTGTTTGGCTACTTCTATGTGCAGTGAAAACTACTTGAATGCTTTCATTGATTTAGTTTAGGGTGAGCTAAAATTAGCCGCGGAGCTATCGCTAGCTAACGTGAGCTAACGCTATTTAATCAAGCTCACAAAGAGAGATAAACAGCTGACAGCGGATAGTACAGGTACAAATACAATAAAACAGCGGGTGGGGACTGTTCTGTAAACATTGTACTCTTTAGTTCACATATAATAAGAGCCGGATTGTTTATTTACTAAGTCCGTCAGACAGGAAGTACCATGGTGCAACATACAAATGTGTCCGTGTAGCAACACAAGCCAATACCTACAGGACAGGGGCCCGGGGAGGGAGCTCTGTGTGTCTGTGTGTGTGTGTGTGTGTGTGTGAGACAGAAGTCAGAGGAATAACGACTGTTATTCAATAGATTAAATTAGTTTAAGAATAAAAAAATAAATACATTTTAAGAGAATCTCAAATACATTATTTTATTTAAGTGTAGGCTATAGTTAATGTTTTATTTTTTACAGTTTTTGTATTTTTCTGACATGGTAAATGGCTGCTTTTTTATATAGCGCTTTTATCCAAAGCGCTTTACAATTTGTTCCTTACATTTTACCCAATCACTCACACATTCACACAACGACGGCGCAGGCAACCATGCAAGATGCCAACCTGCTCATCGGGAGCAGTTAGGGGTTAAGTGTCTTGCTCAAGGACACATCGACACGCTGCCCGGGAGGAGCGGGAATCGAACCGGGAACCTCCGGATTGCCAGACGACTGCTCTACCTCCCGAGCCACTGTCGCCCCTGACATGGGGGCTCAACAATAAATGACAATCAGAAATGTCAAGTTGCATGTTGTTATTCTAACCAGCTTAGTTCTGTTGCATTTCCAATTTATTTATTTAAATTATAAATTGATCAGGTATCGATAAGAGAATCGATAAAGAATCGAATCGATAAGCAGAATCGATAATGGAATCGTATCGATAAAATCCTATCAATTCCCATCCCTAAGTGAGAGTAGCGTAGAAGTTAGCATCGTAAAGATTAGGGGCGTAAGCCGTTACCAAAGCGATTTTCCTGTTACTGTATTCTATCTTAGCAATGGTTACTCGTCCTTCTGCATCAGACCATACGTCCAACAATTTAATATTCAATCCTCGTTTCACAACTATAGCTACATAGGGGTGGGACGATACATCGATCCAGATCGATACATCGATGTAATTATCAACAATCGAATCGGATCGATGCGATGTAATAAGATCGATTCATATCGATACTCTTATTTTGAAAATCCTGTGGCGAGTCTCATATCCGCCCAAGAACAACAGCAGTAGCTCCGTGTGTAGATGTTACAGCATAGCATTCTCCCTTTCTGTGTGTGTGTGTGTGCGCGCGTCTTTGGAAAGACCAGATGAGGTCAGAGGAGTTTGATGTTTAAATGTTATTTAAACATAAACAATATAATACATAATAAATGTAGGCCTATACATGATCATGCAACATCAACAAATTGTTGTAGGAACGGTTTGGGAGAGGGAGGTTGTGAGTTTTGAGTTCCAAAAAATGTAGCTTAAAGTTTAAAGCTCAATATATAAAAACGTGGCACTTTACAGTGAACAAGAGGTCTATTTGTATTAAAAACAATAGATTGATTTTCCTTTAAATGTCTGGAAGAGCTCAAAAATACAAATGTCAAATGATATTTTCATTACCTTTTTTTTGTTGATCTAAATGTTACTGATTGTGTTAAATGGGCATATGATATCATCTCATATCGATCGCAGGCACCTGAATCTAATCGTATCGTATTGTATCGTGAGAGACTTTGTGATATCGGCAAATATCGTATCGTTGTCCAAAGAATCGATATCGTATCGTATCATGATGAAACTGGTGATTCCCACCCCTATAGCTACACCACGAGATCTAGTTCCAAAAGATGAATAGCTTATGTTTTTATATATTTTATCCGCCAGCTTTACCATTGTCAGCCAATATAAGGTGCGTTTCGCTTAAAAGAGCCACATCAACCTGTTTGTTTTTCATCAATGTAAGCACGCTTTTGCGTTTATGTTGCATGTTTAGACCCCCAGTATTCCAAATCAATATATTCAAACTAGCCATAATCTAAACATGTTGCAGTATTTCTGTGTGTAATTCGTCTGGAGTAACGATTCATAATGGATGTATATCCAACTATTGAGGTCCTGTTGAGAGCCGTGCTTGAGCATGATAACATATAATCCCCTATGCCCATTTCCCTCTGTAAGGGACCAAGCAGCCAGACAAGGAGGACACAGTGGTTTTGTCAAAAAATAAGGGTTTTATTTTACCCATTTCAAAAATAGCCAAAGAATAAGGGTTTTATTTACCCATGCAAAACATAATTTAAATATAACATAAATGGTCCAAATAATACAGCAGGACAAAACCAGACCTGAACAGAACGGAAGACCCTGACAACTAAGAACTCAAAACTATATATAGGCCCTGGCCAGATACATCTAATCTAAGTGGGCTAATTGATAATTAATATTTTACTAAATAATATCTTACACTTCTAATGAATCTAACAAACAATAAACACACAACACACAACACAACTACCAAACTGCACAACTAATAATCTTAATTAATAAGGAAATACATATAAGGAAACTAAATTACAATACAATAAACCCCCCCCGGCATCTCCCGCAACATGGTTTGGTCCACCCCCCCCATCCGGCCATTTAGGACCGATCAGTCACAGCTGTTCTGTTTGCCCAGAGTGGGGATGGCTGGCTGCAGAGTTGGAGAAAACAAACAATGAACAACATGCATGCACTTAACCATGTAAGTCAAATAATAAAGAATGGATATGATATCAGTACGCAAGTCTATGTGTCGTGTGTCATTATGTGAAATAGAAATTGTGTATGTGTATCATGAATGTAAACTTGTACAAACAATACGGTTAACATGTGCGGGTGCGGTGCACAGACGTATCCGTCACACCCTCCCTCCCTCTAAAGTGCACGACCAGTCTGCCCAGATCGAGCTATTCATCCTTACTTTTCCTATGCAAATTGCCATAGGATCTAAAACTCTCAATTCTACCATTAGTAGAATGTCAACAGTGGCTTGGCCACTCTCCCGTTAAATAAAAAGGAAATATGAAAAAAATAAAAAAAAATATGCCTCAAATATCATAGTATATTCACTTAAACCTTATACGAACATGTGTAAGTTAAAACACACAGAGGAATAAAAGAGAGGTATTGGACTAAATTAGTGAAACCTCAAAGAGTAGAGAACATTTACTTAAATCTTAAAAGAACTTTGCTAAGTTTAAAATAAAATGGAGAAGTAGTGGAGCTATTGCAATATAATAAAAAGAAGGTTTTAAATACGTATTTGCAGTTCGTCCCCCAAGCAGGGGTGGGCGATGTTCCACTGTGCAGACTGTTGTTCTTCCAGAGGTGATCTAAGCCGTGTGTATAGTCACAACGTGTTGTTTAAGTTCCAGAGCATTCAGTATGCCACACAGCGTTATTAAAGTTCCAGCATATTCCAATATGAAAAAGATCCAGAATATTCCAATATGTCAACAACAGGGCCCTGCACAATGACTTGTATAAAACTCATAAATCTAGCTGGCCCAGATATAGCGAACCATTAAAGACATACGGTATCCAGCGTCATATATTAACCTATTTATAAATCAAGGTTATCAAAATTTATTTGATGCCGTTTGGTGTTTAAGCCATAACGAAGTAATCAGAAAAAAAAGAATAAGACCGTATTAGCCTATCCTCCGCGTAGTGGGTCCACCATGTAGTCCTCGGCGTCTTCTGGCGAGGAGAGCTGGATCTTCATTCCATTTTTATCGATGATGGAAAGCTTTGCAGGGTACCGCAGTGTGGGCTTGAACCTTTTCTCATAAAGTTGAGACATCGTAACGGACTCGTAGAGTTACAACTTCACGACAATAATCCTCGTAGAAATAAACTGGTTTCCCGTTGTATTTCAGAATACCCTTCTTCATCTGTGCCTCCCGGATAATCATATCTTTTATTCCAACTTGACGTAGGCTAGCAATAACCACCCTAGGCTTGTTATTGGTGTTGTTGTTCCGGGTGCCAATTCTGTAGCACTGATCTATTTCAGGTGACATAGAGAGGATATCTGGACCCAGAATTTGAACTAACGCTGCCGCAAACGAGACATTGGCTTGTATACAGCTCACTGACTCATCCAGGCCCACTATACGAATGTTCATTTTGCGGTTTTGGTACTCTAGTTTGAATATCTTAGCTGTTATCTTCTCGTTGTTTTCATCAATCTTACCTGTTAGCTTCTTGTTGTTTCCATCTATGGCATCGTCAATCACATCGAATCTCTGCGTGTGTTCGACCAAGCAGCCTTCCACTGCTGCAGTACGTTCGATATGTTTACCAGCCGCTGCCTAGAGCTGCCGCGGTATTGATATTTTATTTTCCTTACCGCACACATTTGCGAAATATTTCGTACCGCGGCAATAACCAAAAAAAAAATAATTTTTTTTTCTTCTTTTTTTAGTCTACTCTTTATAGCATATAGCCTGCCTCTAGTAGAGCCATATGAAATCCGCGATCACGGAATCGCGGAATTGAGCAATAAAAATGGAATCGACTGTAAATAAATAAAAAAACATTTTTTTAAAATGTTGTGGGACTTGTAAAGCACTTTGTTCAACTTTGTCAGTGCTGTAAAGTTTAAACCTTTTTAAATCTTAGACAAACAAAACACTTTGCTTTCATGAAATATTGTAAGCCGTCATTTGAGGCTTTATAAAAGCAGCACAATGAACACAAATCTGTCAGTGCGGAGTCCGACCTCATCTTAAATAACAAACAGCATTGCTTGTTGTAATTAACAAAGGGAGGCAGAGTTGATTTAGCAAAAAAATATATATATATCATTTATATTTTTATATTTTTTAATAAACAAAATTTATTTTCATATTCGAATCCCATGCCCATCGAACGAAGCTTCGAAGTATTTAAGACAGCCCTATTAAATGGACTGTTATATGTTATTAAATTGTGGACATTTATTCATTCCCACTTATTAGACACTATTTCTGATGGTAAAATGAGCGTACAAAGCAAAATACAGAATTCTGAAATATTAAAACGGAAAAAACGGAATTTGGAAAAAAATTAAATGGAATTTGGAAAAAAATAAACGGATTTCATATGGCTCTAGCCTAGTCTAATGGCGCTTTTCCATTGCATAGTACCTACTCGACTCGACCCGCTTTAGGTACCTGGTACTTCGTTCCTTTTCCACTGCAGGTACTACTCCGTTTGTCTCCGTGTGGGGATGCAGGCGGGGCCGTTTGTGTACACTGAAAGCTCCGTGAGCATAGCTATGTCCGAGGGCTTGCAGCAAGCCAGAGTTTAACACAGTTTCAATCAATCAATCAATCAATAAATAACAACATTAACCAGACTCTCGTTGTGTCTATTCTGCTAAAGCTAACGTTACCTCTCATTGTGTCTATTCTACCAAGCAACCCGGGTTTAACGTTACCCAGGGTTCGAAATTAACGGGGGCTTGGGGCAAAATGCCCTCGAAAATTGACCAAATGCCCTCGAAAATCAGTTAAGGGGGGCAAAAAAAGCCCCAGACAGTTTACTAATTATATATATAATTATATATATGCTCTACAGTGCGAGCATTTCCCTCGTATTTGCCCCTAATAATATGTGTGTGTGCAAACCGGAAAAATCATTTACTTGCAGTGTGCGAGACAGACAAGTGCAGATTACAAAACAGCTCCGCTGTTAATAGTTCAGATTGAAACTGGACTGAAATTCAGTTTTTGGGTGGAATGTTTGTTCTAAGGAGGGAGGGAGGCGGGGCCCGCTGCGTCTTACAGGCACTTGAGAGGATGCGAACACAGACGGAGCGCTCTGCTTTCATCAAGCATTACACTTCTATCTTAACGTTAGCAAGCTAAGCATCTGCATAGCGCGACCTGTGTAACGTTAAGTAACTTGTGTTCGGCGGGGAAAGAACGTTCCATTTGTAACAACTCCAAAGAATAACATCCAAATCCGATCCCGATGCGCATTTCCTTCATTCCACAGCACTGAGAGCGCAACGTATTTCATTGATCGATCTGGCCAGAGCCTATACTCACAAACGTGTGAGGGTTTTTCATCAATTTGAAACAAGCCTCTTGACTGTTGGAATTAGGGATGTTAAAAATAAAATATCTAATAATATTATTCAATATTAGACATTCATTGATCCAGAGGCAACCGGTTATTCATCTGCTATTTGTAGATATATCAAGACAACAACACAACTTGCCCTCAGGGACAATAATATTTAATCTATTTAGATAAGAGTATGTATGTATTATTTACAGATAATTGAAGGTACCTCAAAACATGAAACCAAGCCATGATGTCACACATCGTGTGCGTGTGTGTGTGTGTTACTTGAACAATTGTCACTGTGCTCCTAAATTTCTGTGTGCTCCTAAATTTGTATTTAGATTTTATTTATTAACATTTTATTTAGGAGCACATGTGCTCCTTGGGAAAAAGGTTAGCGTAGAGCCCTATATATGGGGACATTAACATTACGTTATCAAACATAGGGACGAAGACTGTAAAAAAAAGTGTCAATGTTTTATAATCTTTATGTTAATTTTCATTATAAGAATTTTGTGCCCCCGAAATATAAAAAAAGAAAATCAATTAAGGGGGGCAAAAAAAGCCCTTGATTTTTTTTTAAATTTCTAACCCTGACGTTACCTCTTGTGTATATCTCAAGTTCAAGTTCAAGTTCTTTAATAGTTGTCATACAGAAGTACAGAATACTTTCATACAAAATGCTTCTTACTGTTACGCTCCAGAGACTGTGCTAGACAAGATAGTATCAAATAACATAATAACATAATATAGCATGAATTTAGAAGAAGAAAATGAGGTCACAGTGTTCGGTATAGACATATGTACAATGTTCTGAGTTACCATATAATATACAATACACAATACTATGCAGTGTACTAATGTACAGTACTATCTAGTGCAAAGCAGAAATGGGATGAGGTACAATTTTAGGTACAATTTACAGTAAGGTGTACGAGTTGTAGTGCAATCCTTCATCCATAAATATAAAGTGTGGGGAGTGGGTGCTACAGTGTGTTTGTTTAAAGTGGGTGTGTGCTATAAAGTGTGTGGAGTGGGTGCTACAGTGTGTTTGTTTAAAGTGGGTGTGTGCGTGTGGATGTGTGTGCTATGTGCGTTTGGTGGTTGTTGTTGTGTAGTGTTCATTCATTGTTCGTTTAGCAGCCTGATGGCCTGGGGATAGAAGCTACTTCTGAGTCTTTCTGTGCTCGCCTTGAGACTCCTGTATCGCTTGCCTGACCGCAGCAGTTCGAAGAGGCAGTTGTTCGGGTGACTGGAGTCTTTAATGATTCTCTTAGCCTTGCCCTTGCAACGCTTGTAGTAAATGTTCTGGAGGGTGGGGAGCCCCCCTCCAATTGTGCGTTCGGCTGAACGTGTCACTCTTTGTAGTCTGCTTTGGTCTTTTGCAGTGCTATTCCCAAACCAGGAGGTGATGTTGCCGGTCAAGATGCTCTCTATTGTGCATGAGTAGAAGTTCTTAAGGATCTTCTGGCTGACTTGGAACTTCCTTAGGCGCCTGAGGAAGTAGAGGCGTTGTCGTGCCTTCTTCACCACACTGTTAATGTGTGTGGTCCATGTCAAGTCCTCGGATATGTAGGGGATATGTAGGCTCCGAGGTACTTGAAGCTGTTGACTCTCTCAACCGGTGCCCCGTCGATGCTGAGGGGGCTGTAGTCCTTGACCCCCGACCTCCTGAAGTCCACAATCATCTCCTTTGTTTTGCTGACGTTCAGGGAGAGGCTGTTTTCCTGGCACCATCCCGCCAGGACCTTGACCTCTTCCAGGTAGGCCCTCTCGTCGTTGGCAGAGATCAGGCCCACCACCACTGTGTCGTCAGCAAATTTGACGATTGTATTGCTACTCCGCTGAGCCACACAGTCGTGTGTGTACAGGGAGTAGAGGAGGGGACTCAGAACACAGCCCTGGGGGGCCCCTATGTTGAGGGTGATGGATGAGGAGGTGCAGTTGCCTGCTCTCACCACCTGGGGTCTGCCAGTCAGGAAGTCCAAGACCCACTGGCAGAGGTCATAGCCCAAGCCCAGGTCCCTGAGCTTCTATCTGCTGACGTTAGCGTTAGTATTAGGCTAACAACAAGCTTAACACATCAGCGATCTTGTTGTGACACTAAACTCTCCGCTCAGTGGTAAATTGGGTTGATGTCGGTTTTGTTTCATCAATAAATGAGGCAAAATACACAGTGAATCCATCCTTTTTTGTTTATTGCACTTGGTGCTGTTGCAAACAAATCCTGAATGAAATGCATCCATAGCGAGGCAGTAAAGATGGCGGCTTTCTGCTTTTGTGCAGGAGGCTCCAACGTGTGACGCGTCTCTCTTCTGACCAATCAGTGGTTGCAGTGTTTCACGTGACTTTTCTGGTACCACTTCTACCCAATAGGGTCGCTTGGAACCGAGTAGGGTATATCTGCAGAGCCGCAAGCCCAACTTCTGGGCGCTACTTTATTATTATTATAAAAAACAGCTGTGATGCGGTATTCAGCCTAACTCTGCGGTGGGCGTGATGCAACAGCGATACCGCGGTAATGCGGTTATCGCGGCAGCTCTAGGCCTAGCTGCTGTGTGTTGTTGTGATTATTAGCTGCTGTGTGTTGTTGGGGCCTAGCTGCTGTGTGTTGTTGTGATTATTAGCTGCTGTGTGTTGTTGGGGCCTAGCTGCTGTGTGGCGTTGTGATTATTAGGTGTATTGTGTTGCGCTCTAGTGTGGTATGCTGCCTGCCTGCTGGCCTCGAGCCCCTAAGCCGGGGAGCTGATCCCCGTCTATGATCCTGGGAGACTCAGACCACATGGGTTTGCATCCTGCTATTGTTTACCCAGCTAATGAGCAGCATTGCTCTGTATGTGTGTGTTGAAGTCTAGTCCAACAAATAAAGTGTGAGGGTAGCTGTAGGACGGAGGCGTCTAAGAAAATCCTAATTGACAAATTCTGCCTTTCCCTCCCTTAAACTCTTTTTAGATTTGTTTATTTTTGGTTCTTCTGCAGACCCCGCCCCCCCCCCCCCCCCCCTCCTGTTTTAGCCAAGAGCTGATTTGAGGTCAAAGGCCATTGAAAAAGCCTGGAGGATTGCGCAATCGAAAATGCCCGGAATTCCACTCACGTGACACAAAAGAAATGCATGCAGGCTCACTCAAACATGCGCGTGCATGCTCACACACACGCGCGCACTCCCTTCAGGGTTTC
This sequence comes from Notolepis coatsorum, assembly GCF_963971535.1. NCBI lineage: Eukaryota > Metazoa > Chordata > Actinopteri > Aulopiformes > Paralepididae > Notolepis > Notolepis coatsorum. The sequence goes on along the minus strand of NC_140178.1, from coordinate 52,295,177 downwards.
CGTTATCCGGTAATTACAGTTTTCTTTTTTTAGAAAAAGCTGCTGAAGTCTGACATATTTAAATCTCTCTGGTCATAATGTCCTGTGAAGATAATCCCAGAGTGGGCCAAACTGACCATGGTGGCCAAGGTAGCCGGCTGGATCCCTGTCTCGAGTGTGCCTGTCCGTTTCAGTACACAGCAGAGCTGTGGCTTGCTGGCTTGGTGCCGTCCTTGGTGCTGAACTGGACAGAGAGCAGAGAGGCAACTGAAAATCTCTTATACAAAAACAAAGCCTGAAATAAATATATATCAATGGATATAATGGAGGGTCTCAACAACGCAGTCAACGGTCTGAGTCTTTACAACACCATGACTAAGCTAGTCCTACGCATTATGCACGTTTTACTTGGAATATAATGTATTAGCAAAAGTAGCCTACTTTTCAATACAAAATAGTCTGATAGTAATTAATGTCCGCAGACAGAGTGGAACCTTATCTAGGCATGGTGGTGTTGTGTGGGAGAGGGAAGCTGGCTGGCTTGTCGTCCCCGAGGGCTGCCCCTGTGGACCCGGAGCTGTGATTAATGCATGCTGCGCCTGCATGGCTAATGGGCCATTAGCAACACTTTTAATGTGTAGCTATGGACCCGCACTATTGATCGTGGACCCGCAGCCCAGCCTGCAGTCTTTTTACTGTATCTGTTTGTGTGACCCTTGCAGTCACACTGCACATCAGTAGGTGTGACCTGATCTTGACCTGGCCTTGTCTCAGAAACCTATGCAGTGAGGTGTGTGTGTGTGTACGTCCATCCACATGTTGGTGTGTCCAGACTCCAGGCCCATCCCTTCCTCTGAAGGCACACTGGCTCCAGAGAAGCCCACTGCTCGGCAGGGAATGCTAGGGCGTCTCCTTTTGGTTTTAAAGTACTGCTGAATGTGTTGTGGGGCGGTTACCTACTAGACCTCAAAGAAAATGTATAAATCTAGAAGGTGTTAGGGGTGTAACGGTACACAGAAGCCACGGTTCGGTACGTACCTCGGTATTGGGTCACGGTTCGGTACGAGTTCCGTACAACAGAAAAATAATATTTATAATTATTATAAAAAAAAAAAGTATATATTATATTTATGATTATTATAATAATAATTATTATTATTAAATAGAATAATTTTCTATAGGAAAAGTGTTTCTTTTTTAAATTTGATCAGCTGTGCCTGTGAGTCCGGCAATGTATAAGGCTGCGGCACTGCAGATTTACCCTACTCGAGTCCGGCGGGGGAGAATGTTGTAGGGATGCACCGATATGAAAATTGGCCGCCGATACCGATACCGATTGTTCAACTAACACTATCGGCCGATACCGATACCGATACCGATATTTGTATATTTGTATATAAGTATTTGTAAATTTTTTTTTTTTTTTTTTTTTTTTTTTTTTTTTTTTTTAATGAAACTACTGTATATTTGTATGTGTATGTTTGTATTTGTAGGCCTCTTTACTTACTTAAAAAAAGGAAACATCAAGAAATATGTTTATGGTATCACTATCTCTCTCCCAGTATCGTCTTGCGGCCTGCAGAGGGATACTATTTTCTCAACCAGAGCTTTCAACCAATGCAATGGAACCATTCTTGCGGCCTGCAGCAGGATACTATTCTCTCAACCAGAGCTTTCAACCAATGCAATGGAACCATTTTGATTGACAGTCGATTCGGCCAATTACGCCACACCGGTGACCGCTAGCACCCACCTCCTGCTGTCCTTACCACCAATCGGCAAGCGTTTATACATTTTTCTACTTCCGGGCATTCTGTTTGCGAGAGCAGAACACACTTAGCTACGTTAGCTGCCCGGCCCGCCGACCGGCGCTCCACGCATGACCAAATGAGACATAATGATTTTACTGCAACAAATGTTATAATAAAACAAAGCCTTTCTATACATTTGTCTGGTTGAAAACTTTATTAACAGATTGCAGAATGTGTAGTTGGGTACGGAATGAGCAACGGAATGGAACCGAGCTATGAACGTACTAACGGAGTAATGCCTTGTTTACTGCTATCCAGGGGAGGAAACTAACTTTTTGGCTTACCAGCCAACTGGCGGGTATCTGATTTTTTTTACCAGCCAAATAGATTTTTTACCAGACAAAAAAAATCGCTAATTGTGATAATTACTTCTTTGTACGTCTTCGTCTAAATTGATTTTCAATCATAGTAAATTAATCACACTGTCTCTACTCTTCAAAATATTACATCATTAAATCACATATTAACATGAAAGAGGGAACTATTCTGGACTGGGTTGGGCTGAACTGGGCAGTGAAAGATGTTGGGCTGGTCTAGGTTATACTGAATGATGAATTGAAAATGAATTGAAAATGGGGGACCCTGATGTAAACAAGACGAAAGTCTTTCTCTGGTCTGCATCCCCTTAACAATTGCATGTATTGAGCCGTACTGTACTGTACCCATTCTGCAATCTGTTAAATAAAGTTTTCATTCATCACAGCTCAACTACTAGGAATGTGTGTCTGACTCTTAAGTGCAGGAAATATTCATCAGAAAGGGGGGACATGATGGAGGGAATGGAAAGAGCAGGTTTGACAGGAGCAGGGTTGAAGGGATTGATTGATTGAAAAGTTTCTTAACAGATTGCAGAATGGGTACAGTACAGTTCAATACATACAATTGTTAAGGGGATGCAGACCAGAGAAAGACTTTCGTCTTGTTTACATCAGGGTCCCCCATTTTTAATTCATCATAACATATTGGAGTGTGGAGGAAGTGGACAAGGCATTAAGCAAACAGGACTGAAATGGGGGACCCTGATGTAAACAAGACTAAAGTCCTTCTCTGGTCTGCATCCCCTTAACAATTGTGTGTATTGAGCTGTACTGTATTGTACCCATTCTGCAATCTGTTAATAAAGTTTTCAATCAATCAATCAATACTGGGTTGGGCAGTGAAAGAACCAAGCATTTCACTGTAATGTAATAGCTAAATAAAACAACTTGAACTTGACTTGTTACATTTGCACTCTGGTTGTATGCCAAATGTATTCTGGTTGTACTGTACTTGTGCTGTAAGATGACAATACATTGGAACCGAATCGACAACGCTAGGGGTTCAGCAGGTGTGTTCTGAATGCCAAATATGACAACATCACCGTTGTGAAGGGCATATGGGCGAGTGGTGATATGCTGGGAAACCCGGTAATAATAAAATGTCACTCGGCTGCATTTAAGCAAAGCCGCTCAGTATAGTCGTCCACTATGTTGAATGCGCGTTATGGTAGCTTGTTACATGCTAGGTAGCTAGCCGGCTAATGCTGGTTGACTGTCATTCTCATCCGACTCGAAGGAGACGCGTCGCGTGCTGTTGTTCGCCCCCATGTCAGACCGCACCGATATCCGAAAGTGACGACTCTACATGCAATTATTTTCATCCACTCATGTGTTTTTGTAAGTTTGTCTACGTTGTCAAGCCGGCTGCCGGTGGCAGGAGTTAGTAGGTCTGCGCGCAGTGGTATGTCCACTTCCCCTAGATGGGCGTCATCTTCTAGAAAACGAGTGTTCATTGGAGGAGCTTAGAGCGCATCTGTACAACGATGATGTTCATTGGTTATGGTCTGATTATTATGTGGCGCAAATGGGAGGAATCAAGGGGGGAGTCAGAGTTCGGTTTGTGTCAGTGAGCGAATCAGCAGATTGCAGAATGATTGTTTTGTTTTGTAATTACTAGTACTCGCCAGACTGGCGAGTGCTCTTCATGAATTACTCGCCAAACGTAAAAAATACTCGCAATTGGCGAGTAAAGTGGCCTAATTTCCTCCCCTGCTGCTATCTTCGGGTAAATAATATGCTTGTTATTGAACGTGTAACACTTCATTTTAACAGCAGATACTTTCTTAAATGCCATCTTCCCGAGAGAGGGTGTTGACTAGGGGTGGGACGATACATTGATCCAGATCGATACATCGATGTAATTATCAACAATCGAATCGGATCGATGCGATGTAATAAAATCGATTCATATCGATACTCTTATTTTGAAAATCCTGTGGCGAGTCTCATATCCGCCCAAGAACAACAGCAGTAGCTCCGTGTGTAGACGTTACAGCATAGCATTCTCCCTTTCTGTGTGTGTGTGTGCGCTAGGGGTGGACGGTATAAACGGTATACGGTATAAACGGTATGAATTTGCTCTACGGTATGGATTTTGAGTATACCGTGTAACCGGTAGTGCAGCTCTAAAATAGCAATGACGTCATGTAGGCTTGGGCGGTATCCTTATTTTCAAACCGGCAAACCTTTATGTTATAATACCCCGGTGCACGGTATTTGACGGTATGACTTTCATTTTCATCAGCGGGGGGGGGGGGGGGGGGGTGTTACGTGTTACCAAGTAAACAAATCATCGCCAGCTCTCAGAATGATAGTCCCGTCCCGCACCGTTTTAGCGTTAGCATCTAGCCTATAGCCATGGCAGACTATTTGATTCCTTAAGGGCTAGAAATTGCCTGGGTTTTGGTCATATGCTCCCGAAATGCTCCCGTTGTTTGGCTACTTCTATGTGCAGTAAAAACTACTCGAATGCTTTATAACCTAGCCATTGATTTAGTTCAGGGTAATCCAAGATTAGCCGCAGAGCTAACGCTACTAACGTGAGCTAACGCTATTTATTCAAGCTCAGTAGCTCACAGAGAGAGATAAACAGCTGACAGCGGATAGTACAGGACGGTACAAATACAATAAAAAGGCGGGTGGGGGATGTTGTGTAAACCTTGTACTCTTTAGTTCACATATAATAAGAGACTGATTGCTCCACAAGGACCACAACAACACTGCTCTCGTCACAACGCTTTACGGTATTTTCACAGCACTGTCGCAACATTACACCGTTGTGACCCACTCGCTCCACTAGAGCGGTCTCGCCCTCTGCTGGCGAGTGTGTGCACTACACTCAGTGTGTGCACTACACTCAAAACTCCGTTTCACTGTTATAGAAACTGAAGCGCATCTGTGATTTTGACGGTGACGGACGGTATTGAAAATCAATACCGTAGGTATTTCTAAATACCCTGGTATACCTTAATACCGTCATACCGCCCAAGCCTAACGTCATGTAACCACAGCGCGACTATTTCACTCGCATTTGCCCCTAAAAATAGATAGAATTAGTCATAGATAATAGATATGTGCGAACTGGAAAAAGTTATTTAGGAGGCTTCGCGCAGTGGGCGTGCCAGCCCCTACCGCACGCATGTAAACACGGGTCTAGTAGTCTAGTGGGACGGGACACGGGAGCTGTCGGCGTCTCCCTGAGCTAACGTTAGCTTAGCTACCGTTACTAAATGACCCAGTCAACTATTCACTTTTAGTTTAATACATGATGGGGCATTGTCTAACCGAACGGTATCTAGTCGGCCAGCTACCGATAGCTCCTGACATCAACAAACGCTCCACAAAGTCTAGTACTAGAGACGTGTATGCTACCTGTTAGCTCACGTTAACGCAAATTAGTTCACCGTTCAAAACGAAATGTCCCATTGAACTAAATAATTCACTGAGGCGTTGTATTAACGTTATATATGCAGTAGCTACAGATGGCTCATGATATCAATGTCTTATAACACTGATTCGATGCGTATTCGAGCTGAGGGCTTGCTAACGTTATAATACCAATACAATAGGGTCCAGGTGCAGCGCCGGAGAATCCTGGCCGTAGCTCTGCTCGAGGCTACTAGAGTATAGGTCCAGGTGCAGCTCCGGAGAATCCTGGCCGTAGTACACAGACAGTGGAGCTTGTTGCGTGGTGGCGATGTCTCGCAGATAATACCAGTACAAGTCTAATTATATAATATATATATTTTATAAAATAAAAAAATAAAAAATTATATAAAATTAAAAAATTTTTTTTATCAAAAACGATGATACCGTGATATATACCGTTACCGTCTATGCTTCAAATTATACCGTGATATAAATTTTAGACCATACCGTCCACCCCTAGTGTGCGCGCGTCTTTGGAAAGACCAGATGAGGTCAGAGGAGTTTGATGTTTAAATGTTATTTAAACATAAACAATATAATACATAATAAATGTAGGCCTATACATGATCATGCAACATCAACAAATTGTTGTAGGAACGGTTTGGGAGAGGGAGGTTGTGAGTTTTGAGTTCCAAAAAATGTAGCTTAAAGTTTAAAGCTCAATATATAAAAACGTGGCACTTTACAGTGAACAGGAGGTCTATTTGTATTCAAAACAATAGATTGATTTTCCTTTAAATGTCTGGAAGAGCTCAAAAATACAAATGTCAAATGATATTTTCATTACCATTTTTTTGTTGATCTAAATGTTACTGATTGTGTTAAATGGGCATATGATATCATCTCATATCGATCGCAGGCACCTGAATCTAATCGTATCGTATTGTATCGTGAGAGACTTTGTGATATCGGCAAATATCGTATCGTTGTCCAAAGAATCGATATTGTATCGTATCATGATGAAACTGGTGATTCCCACCCCTAGTGTTGACGGGGAGTTGTGTTATTAATAGCATTGAACAGCTAACCGAAAGCTAGCGTTAACTATTGTTAAAGGTTTAGCCATAACGTTACCTTGGCTAAAGTTGCGGCTATTCATAATGCAGCAATAATGACTGCAGACCTGCAAGCAAAGTACAGCAAGTTGACAAAGGAGTATTCCAACGCAAATCACATTTTCACCAGTAACGTTAGTCTTGCATCTAATAGCTAATAACGTAGCTACGTTAGCTGACCGGCGCTCCACGCATGACCAAATGAGACATAATGATTTTACTGCAACAAATGTTATAATAAAACAAAGCCTTTCTATACATTTGTCTGGTTGAAAACTTTATTAACAGATTGCAGAATGTGTAGTTGGGTACGGAATGAGCAACGGAATGGAACCGAGCTAATGAACGGACTCGGAGTAATGCCTTGCTGCTATGGGTAATAATAATATGCTGATGTTATTGTCCGTGTAACACTAACTATATAACGCTAATGCCACAAAACGAATGCCTTGTTAATCATAAGTAGTTACTTTGATGCAGTAGATTGTGTGTGTGTGTGGGGGACGGCGGGCGTTGTGCAGGTAGATCGCGCGAGTGAACTTTTTTTTTTTGCCTTTTGACGCTACACAAATTGATGGGTATTTATCGGCGACTGCTATCGGCACATTTGAGCTTATCGGCCGATAGGCCGATAGCAGTCAACAAGGCACTTATCGGCCGATACCGATACCCGACCGATATATCGGTGCACCCCTAGAATGTTGGTGTGTTTGTTGGTGTTTCTTTCCATTGGTTTCATTTGGTTAACATTATTGGGCGAACAAGAAAACGAAAGAAAACTGTAAAATTGTAATGACCCTGCAGCTGTTCCAATGTAAATGTGCCTTTCTCCGTGCACTTTCGCCCGCTCTGAAGTAGGGATGCACGATATTGCTTTTTTGACACCGATACCGATAACTTTATGCTCCTCAAGCCGATAACCGATATCGATAACCGATATTTATTGTATTATAAAACATTTTTAATGTATATTTTTTTTTGATCAACATTTTTTTTTTTAACATGAAACAAAACATATCACAATACAATAATAATACATAAAAATACTTCCCAGGACAATAACTTAACACCAACTTAAATGTGACCTAACCAGACAACAGAAACAAAAGCCAAGACAACAGTTTTGACTGATAAAGTGACCATATATATTTTTCCAAATGAAAATTCACAATCCGTCAACAGCTTGTGGTGCATCCAACCTAAGACGCTCGAAGCTTTTTGTTCTTCTTTTTTCAAAGCGGAGCCTTGATAAAGAGGCTTTGAGTGGACACATCACCACCACAACAACGGGTCACCTGCGGCATCACCATCATTAGCATCGTTTGCTAAATTAAAGAAGTTTGACAGAAGGGCAACCAGCCAGGCAGCGCCGTTATCTCACGGGACGAGTAGCTACATTAGTTAGCCAACAACCAGCCAGGCAACGCCGTTATCTCCCGGGACGAGTAGCTTCATTAGTTAGCCAGCAACCAGTCAAGCTAACGTTAGCATTCGGGAGATCCAGCAGCTTGTCGATGTGCTAATAGCCTCAGCAACCTAACGTTAGCTGGCTCCAGCACATCGACAAGCTGCTGGATCTCCCGATGCTGGTTGAAGTGGAGCTAGGTAGCCAGCAGGCTAAATGCTCCGTGACGCTGAACTGCGTGCGCCGGTCTGTCTGTCCGTCGTGGCGGTGGTGATGCCGCAGATGACCCGTCGGGCTGGATGTATTGCAAGTTGTTGCCCTTTTCCCTCCTTCTGGAACGTCTGCATTGCATTTATTACAAATAGCAAGCGATCTTTTTACTCTGAAACTCCGAGTACCGACGCGGCCATCTTTGTTGTTAACTTGCGTGGCTACGTCACAGCCAAGTAAGGGAGTGCTGGATTTGTGTAAAACGCCCTGTTCCTAAACCACACGCTGTCAGTCGTAGCACAGTACTGACAAAACGGGAGGAGCCTTTAGTCAAAACAAACTCACTTCATTCCAATTCACCCACACCGAATTTTTTTTTACCAAAAAATATATTATATTATCGGAGCTATTAATAACGTTATCGAGTTTATCGGGATGACGTCATAATTGCTGATATCGGCCCGATAATTATCGGCCCGATAATTATCGTGCATCCCTACTCTGAAGTCGGACTCGGTGTGCCCGGCCACGCGCGCTGTTCTCGCACGGACCTCGCCAGTGCCTGCATGTGCGACTGGTGTGTTTGCGCTGTGAGGCGTATTCTTCGTATGGCTGCACGTACCGCACCATGACGGCCGTACCGTAAATTCGCGGGACGAATACACGTACCGTTACACCCCTAGAAGGTGTCGAAACCTCTTCTGTGTGTATCAGCCGCGACAGTGCATATCTCCATAGGGTAGGTATGGGAATGCACTGTTCCCTTTTCTTTTTGGATGCTGCTGCTCCAAAGGTCTGGAAAGTATGGAAAAGTATTTAGTATTAGGCTTCAAGTCAAAGGTGTAACACGACACGAGGATTGCCGGTGTCTTAAAACGAGTCCTGTAAAGGGTAGGAGATTGTTGAAATGGAGAATGTGCAGGAGCTCTGGTTGTACCAGTGGGGTTTTAGTTCTGTATTCTGTCTTGGACCTGTCATTGTCCACCAGCACTGATACATTGACTCAGGTCTAGGGATGGGAATCGAAAATCGGTTCCGGTTGGGAACCGGTTCCTAATTGGCCGATGCCTGGAACCGTGTGGCTCCCGTGACTTTCGATTCCCTTATCGCTGCCAGGTTTTTCCTAGTTGCGCAATAATGTTAGCATTAGCATGTAGCCATGGCAGACTATTTGATTCATTAAGGGCTCGAAATTGCCTGGGTTTTGGTAATATGCTCCCAAAATGCTCCCGCTGTTTGGCTACTTCTATGTGCAGTGAAAACTACTTGAATGCTTTAGAACCTAGTCATTGATTTAGTTTAGCGTGAGCTAAAATTAGCCGCGGAGCTATCGCTAGCTAACGTGAGCTAACGCTATTTAATCAAGCTCACAAAGAGAGATAAACAGCTGACAGCGGATAGTACAGGTACAAATACAATAAAACAGCGGGTGGGGACTGTTGTGTAAACCTTGTACTCTTTAGTTCATATATAATAAGAGCCGGAGTGTCTGTTTACTAAGTCTCTACTCTGAGTCTGTCAGACAGGAAGTACCATGGTGCAACATACAAATGTGTCCGTGTAGCAACCCAAGCCAATACCTTACAGGACAGGGGCCCGGGGAGGGAGCTCTGTGTGTGTGTGTGTGTGAGACAGAGGTCAGAGGAATAACGACCTGTTATTCAATAGATTAAATTAGTTTAACACTTTGACTGCCATGAAACGTCTTTTCACGTCATTGCTGGCCATGCTCAAGTTGCCGGGGGACGCTGTACAGCGTCCTTATATCAATATTTCAAAAATCTGCGATCGGATTCATATGTCCCCTCCGCTGGCCTGAGATCCACCAGCAGGACCCACTGAGCTCTCTGGCGGTTCAGGAGCGCCATCTGGTGGCCGATCGGCGCAATCGCCAAACAGGATGTTGAATAGAGGTCCTAGACGACCGTAGTACTTCCGGCGCTCGCTATAGGTCCCGCGACTCTGGCTCGTCACACTACACAGTGATCGATTGCCAATAACTCGATAAACAACATGATTTGGACGTATATACCATTATACAAGCTGGAGATGGACCGGGTAAATTTACATCCCATAATGATAAGATTTCAACTCGACGATGATCGCCCAACGGCGCGCGGAGACTGGGGTGAGTTTCAGCGTGTAACGTTACCGTCTTCGATACTAACTGCTATTATCAACATTTGACCCACATTAGATGATTGGTATAACGCTGCCCACGGAATTATAAACGCCCCCTAGCCCATCCAGTCAACATCAGATGACGTGTAGTAACTTCTAGAAGTACGTCTAGTTGGAATTTTTTATATTGCGCTGATTGCCATAAAACTGTATTGCATCATCAATATAATGCATTTGGGGCTATAGATCACGTTCTGGAGAAAGCTGCAGAAAGAGATGAAAACATACTTATACATTAGACCATACTTTACTATGAATATGTGAATGAAAAAGTTTAACGTTGCTACACAATGAACAATACATATAGGACTTTGAATGGGCCCTAATAATGACAATGTAGCAATAGAATTTAAAAAGTTATAGCCATGCAAAGAAGGGGTACTTCTCCATAGACAAATAGAGCCGGCAACCTATGGTATATCATTAATTTAACCCAAGGCAACCAAAGTGTTAAAATAAATACATTTTAAGAGAATCTCAAATACATTATTTTATTTAAGTGTATGCTATAGTTAATGTTTTATTTTTTACAGTTTTTGTATTTTTCTGACATGGTAAATGGCTGCTTTTTTATATAGCACTTTTATCCAAAGCGCTTTACAATTTGTTCCTTACATTTTACCCAATCACTCACACATTCACACAACGACGGCGGAGGCAACCATGCAAGGTGCCAACCTGCTCATCGGGAGCAGTTAGGGGTTAAGTGTCTTGCTCAAGGACACATCGACACGCTGCCCGGGAGGAGCGGGAATCGAACCGGGAACCTCCGGATTGCCAGACGACTGCTCTACCTCCCGAGCCACTGTCGCCCCTGACATGGGGGCTCAACAATAAATGACAATCAGAAATGTCAAGTTGCATGTTGTTATTCTAACCAGCTTAGTTCTGTTGCATTTCCAATTTATTTAATTAAATTATAAATTGATCAGGTATCGATAAGAGAATCGATAAAGAATCGAATCGATAAGCAGAATCGATAATTGAATCAATAATTGAATCGTATCGATAAAATCCTAATCAATTCCCATCCCTACTCGGGTCCCTGAAATGGTTGTTCAAACTGTAAGGGCTCATTTAACTCATTTAACTCCACGCTCCGGGGCACATTTCATGTATTCACGAGGAAGGATAATAATGATAATCTAGCGTTGTTTTCAGGAAGATCCGATAATCAGGCGAAAAATTACAACGTGTTTATTGAATTACATAAAAACGCTGTTTTCGCGTCTTTTCCCTGGAATTACTCTGAAGCAAACTATATTCATATTCAAAACGGTATAAGACAGAAATGTACGGATGAAAAAAGAATCCGTTTTTTGCACGTTGACCAGAAGCAACTCACTGAGACTCGACAGCGTTATTAGACCCATAGCTATACTATAAAATATAGGTTTAGCTCTACAAACTACAACTACGTTTACATGGGGTTAATGGACGGCAAGGCCAGGTCACTTCCCGGAAGAGGCGTGGCACTCAATGTGTTAAGGCGCAATCACATCCCTGAATATAAATAATAATAAAGAGAACTGCCCTCTATTAGTCGTCGGTTACTATGGTCTTAGTCAACCAAGACTTTGTTAGTCTCTCCTGATGCTGAATGAGTTATTTCTCCTGACATGTGTGCAGGGCACGAAATTTACTTTTTGACTCACCGGCCAGTGGCGGGTAGTTGGGAAAATTCTACCCGCCAATAGGGATGGGAATCGAAAACCGATTCCCTTATCGCTGCCAGGTTTTTCCTACAGTTGTGCAATAACGTTAGCATGTAGCCATGGCAGACTATTTGATTCCTTAAGGGCTCGAAATTGCCTGGGTTTTGGTAATATGCTCCCGAAATGCTCCCGCTGTTTGGCTATTTCTATGTGCAGTGAAAACTACTTGAATGCTTTAGAACCTAGTCATTGATTTAGTTCAGGGTGAGCTAAAATTTGCCGCGGAGCTAACGCTAGCTAACGTGAGCTAACGCTATTTAATCAAGCTCACAAAGAGAGATAAACAGCTGACAGCGGATAGTACAGGTACAAACAGGGTTCGAAATTAACGGGGGCTTGGGGCAAAATGCCCTCGAAAATTGACCAAATGCCCTCGACAATCAGTTAAGGGGGGCAAGAAAAGCCCCCGACAGTTTACTAATTATATATATAATTATATATATGCTCTACAGTGCGAGCATTTCCCTCGTATTTGCCCCTAATAATGTGTGTGTGCGAACCGGAAAAATCATTTACTTGCAGTGTGCGAGACGAGTGAAGATTACAAAACAGCTCCGCTGTTAATAGTTCAGAAACTGGACTGAAATTCAGTTTTTGGGTGGAATGCAAGGAGGGAGGGAGGCGGGGCCCGCTGCATGTTACAGGGTGCTTGAGAGGTGCACCGTGCAAACGCAGACAGACAGAGAGCTCTGCTCTGCTTTCATCAAGCATGCATAGTGTAACATAATTTACACTGCTATCTTAACCAGCGTTTCCGTTAGCCGGTAATTAACCGCTCTTTACTGTTATAAGAAATGTCAGTTTGTGGATGTTGGGCGTGTGTGATACTTTTCCCTATTCTGTCATCCAAAGACCATGGCATATTTGGTCTGTGTCATCAAAAGCTAGCCTAATATTTAATGCTCGTCCCTGTGAGGTCAGGATTTGCGTTTGCAAGCTCCTCCTGAATGGATAAGGCTGTGATCATGTAGCGAGGTAGGATGGTCTCTACTGAGCAGGCCGGACAGCATGAGCTCTGCAGCAGGGGAGCGGAGTGTCTGCTGCCGGGCTGTGACTTCTTCAGTACACTGTCTTTGTACTAAAACCATTATCACATCATTGCTTTAGTTTTTCTATTTTGTTTAATTTTTTTCCATTTGAAACTCGTGTTTTGAAAGTAATGAGAGCCAACTACTGCCATGTAGACAGTAAATACTAGGGCTGCACCTAACCATTATTCTTTTATTGATCAATCTAACAATATTTCTTTAACAGCTATTATTGATTATTCTATAGTTTCTTTTTTCATTACTCTATTAATTACCTATTTGTCTGATCAGAAAAATAGCAGTATTTTTTTGTTTTACTTAAAGTACTTGACTATACTTAAAATGGTTATGACATGGATCATCACTGGAGTAACACATCATTGGTGAATTTATTCTTTAATCAGTGAGGCAAGAAAAATGTATGAAACCATTTAAACTAACAACAGCTACTACAAGGAATATTTTCAACAAAATATACCATGGTTGGATTGGTTGTAATACCTTGGTATCACCCCCCCCCCCCCCCCACCCACCCAATGTACAGTTTCTTCCCCCTCAAATGTATATATTTTCTTTTATTTTACAGTACTGTATATTTGTATATCGTGTATGTCATAAATGTCATGATGAATTGAAAATGGGGGACCCTGTTGTAAACGAGACGAAAGTCTTTCTCTGGTCTGCATCCCCTTAACAATTGTGTGTATTGAGCCGTAGTGTATTGTACCCATTCTGCAATCTGTTAATAAAATGTTCAATCAATCAAAACCCCAATGACATTGATTTACAGCCTAATATGTGATACGCTAGACTTCTGCCATACTGCCTTTCCTGCACGCACTGTTTACTTGACTGATCAAGGTCAAAATGGATCTATAGCTACTAGGGCAGGGCTGTACACTGCGACGAGATTATCGCAAATTGCCCCTTTAATTGGCCGTTGCGATTGGTAAATAATATTTGGGGGCGGGCTTGCGAGTAGTGATTTCAAGCCTTGCATTCGCATTTCAAATCAAATCAAATCAAATTTATTTATAGGGCCCGACAACACACGTTAATGTCCCCATGGGCCGTACAGGTCTTCTTTAAACAAGTCAAGAAGACAACATAACAATAAGTCAAGAACAGAACAAGAACACCATAGGGTCCAAACATTTTTTAGATGAATGCAAATAAATGAAAGAATGCAAGCACTCCCAGACATACCCCACGCGAAGGTAAGGAAAAACTCACTAAAACCTAACAATAGGGAAAAAAAGCTCCACAGGCAATGTGGAGGAGAGAAACCTTAGAAGGGCCGTTCAAGGGGGGATCTCCCTTCTTAGATGTCGGTGATAGTAGTGTTGCAGACGGACAGTTGGTAAGCATGCACTCATGTGTGTGGTGAAACACAGATGAGTGCATGCAAAAGCAACTGTACATTTTGAAAAATTAAAGATAGAGCTAATAGCGATAGCAACTGAACATTTTGAAAGATTAAAGATAGAGTTGATAGCGGATCTATTTGAGGCACAGGGGCCTCAAATAGATATTTCACTCCTAAATGATCCAAGGCGTGTGATGACGCTGAGCACTCGGGTATGATCAGCGGGGAAAATCAACTGAGCACTCACTCTGATAGACTGGCTGACTGTCTGATTTAGCTATGAAGAAAAGTAAAGTTAGTAGTAGGGATGGGAATCGATGGTTCCTAACTGGGTTTTGGTCATATGCTCCCGAAATTCTCCCGCTGTTTGGCTGCTTCTATGTGCAGTGAAAACTACTCGAAATGCTTTAGAACCTAGTCATTGATTTAGTTCAGGGTTAGCCGCGGAGCTAACGCTAGCTAACGTGAGCTAATCAAGCTCACAGAGAGAGATAAACGGCTGACAGCAGGTAGTACAGGTACAAATACAATAAAACAAGGGATGGGGGCTGTTGTGTAAACCTTGTGTCGCGTCAATCTGGTCCACACGTTACTCGTTCATATCTCAGCCCGTGCTGAGATATGCCCATTCCGCGGTCTGTTAATAAAGTTTTCAATCAGACAGATGTATGGAAAGGCTTTTATTATAACATTCGTTGAGGTAAAAATCATTATGCCTCATTTAGTCATCCTGCGGAGCACTGGTCTCCTACTCGTCGGCTGCGGGGAGCTAATGTTAGTAGCTTTGTTGTCAGCACACAGGACCATAGATATATATAGATATAGATATAGATATATATATATATAGATATCTATGCACAGGACATTCAGGAAGTCAAAAACGAATAGCGCTTGCCGATTGGTGCTAAGAACAGCAGGGCGGGTGCAAGCGGTGTGACGTAATTGGCAGACTCGACTGTCAATCAAAATTATTCTGTTTTCCGTCAGAATGAATGAATGAGAACTTTATTAACAGATTGCATAATGGGTACAATACAGTACAGGAGGATGAAGACCAGAAAAAGACTTTCGGCTTTTTTACATAAGGGTCCTCCATTTTCAATTCATCAAAACATTTAGAGACATACAAATATACAGTAGTTTCATTAAAATGCTATTGATTGATTGATTGATTGATTTAAAACTTTATTAACATATTGCAGAATGGGTACAGTACAGCTCAATACATACAATTGTTAAGGGGATGCAGACCAGAGAAATACTTTTGTCTTGTTTACATCAGGGTCCCCCATTTTCAATTCATCATATTTCATATCTAAATCATATAATATCTCATTGCTAAATATATGCAATATATAATCTAATAATCCAATAATCTAAATCTAATATATAATATAAAAATGCTAAATGCATGGGTATTTTTGTCTTTAATGTTAGCTTGCAAACTCAAATACTGTCTTGGTAAGCCTCATAATGAATTGTTTGGGGTAAAAAAGAAAAACATCGTGATGTGTATCGTGTATCGCCGAAAGGTCAGAAAATACCGTGATATCATATTTAGGCCATATCGCCCAGCCCTAGTTGGTTCATTATAAAAGATACAAACCTGACAAACAAAAGCACTTAAATGTTAAATAAAAGGACCACAGTAATGAGGCAGGAGGAACATATTTTTTTTAATGGTAAAATTGTTATTTAAAAATTTGCCCCCAAAACATATTTTTTGCCCCTAAATTTCTAATTTAGGGGCAAGTGTGCCCCTAGTGAAAAAGCTTAGCGTACAGCCCTGTAGGGACGTTTTAGTTGAAGAGCCACAATGGTAGGTCTATTTTACCTTGCAATCTAAAAAATCAACTTTCTCATAGTTATTGCTCTATAGGCTTAATGTAATACAAATGTTAAATTGTTAAACCAATATCTCATCAAGTTGAATTGGGGCCCTATGCAATCCGTTTTTATATTTTCCTGTTTTCGGATTCGAATTTTCCTGTTTTTAACACTTTGGTCGCCAGGCTTAAAATATTAATATACCATCCTCCGCCAGCTCTATTTGTCTATGGAGAAGTTCCCCTTCTTTGCAGGGCTATAACTTTTTTAATTGTATTGCTAAATTGACATTACTATGGCCCATTCAACATCAAGTATCTATTGTTCAGGGTGTAGCAACGTTCTACTTTTTCACATTCATACTAAAATACGGTCTAAAGTACAAGTATGTTTTTATCGTTTTCTGCAGCTTTCTCCAGAACGTGATTTATAGCCCCAAATGCATTATATTGATGATCAAATACAGTTTGATAGGGGGCGGCTATGTGGCGTAGTGGGCAAGGCGCTTGCCACGAATGTGGAGACACTGCCCAGCGCTCCACATTGCTTTCAGTTTAGCTGGTCGTTCATACTAATACACATTGGCCGTATTAGGGGGTGGGAAACTGATGGGTGGGGATCGGGCGTTGTGGACAGCGACTCCTACAGGTCGGTTGGTGCGCCTGCGCAGTAGAATCAGGAAGTGTCGGGGGCAGCGTGAGCCTCCCACGCGTTACTCCTCGCCACTGAGAGATCGAGCTGCGCAGGTGAAAAGATGCGACTGCTGTTACCTCAAGTACCGGAGGGGACTTGTGCTATGTATGACTTAGTCCACAGTGCAGCCGGCTTGTGGGAGGCAAGAAACAGCGTTCGTGACAGGGGAGGGTTGAATTGGATGATACGAAATTGGGATGGGAGAAAATATAGAAAATGGGAGAAAAAGTGGACAAAAAAAAATACAGTTTGATAGGAATCTGCGCAAGACAAAAAATTTCAAATGGACGTGCTTCTACAAGTTACTACTGATCATCTGATATTGACCGGATGGGGGGGGGGGTCGTTTATAATTCCGTGGCCAACGTTAGATGATTCATCTAGTGTGGGTGATGATATGATCATTAGAGCAGTTAGTATCGAACACGTTAAAAAAATAACGCTGAATCTTACCGTAGCTTCCTCATAGCGTTGGGCGATGAGCGTGGAGCAGAAATATTCCTATTATGGGATGTAGAAATATGCGATCCATTTCCAGGTTGTATAATAGTATATATGTCCAAATCATGTTGTTTATCGAGTTATTGGTAACTGATTGCTATCCGTTGTGTCTAGCTCGAGTCCTGGGACTATTACCGAGTGATCGGACCGAATTGGAATGAGCACCATCTTCCATTTCCTGTTTCCGCTCTGGGCGATCCGCCGATCGGCCACCAGATGGCGCTCTTAAACCGTTGGAGAGTTGAGAGGGGATCAACAGTAGATCTCAAGTCTCCGGGGGAGAAATATGATTTCGATCACAGATTTTTGAAATATTGATATCAAAGACGTGGTACGGCGTCTTTGAATGAATGGCGTGGTACGGCGTTTTTGGCGACCATAGTGTTAACACTTTGGCTGCCAGGAGCCGTGTTAAAGCGTCATTCCCGGCCATGCTCAAGTTGCCGATGACGCTTTACAGCGTCTTTAATATCAATATTTCAAAAATCTGGAATCGGATTCATATTTCCCCTCCGCTGGCCTGAGATCCACCAGGAGGACCCACTGAGCTCTCTGGCGGTTCAGGAGCGCCATCTGGTGGCCGATCGGCACAATCGCTTAACAGGAAGCGCAGTAGAGGTTTTGCTGGACGGCCGTATTGCTTCCGGGCACTCGGTACATGTCCCGGGACTCTGGCTCGTCACGCTACATAGCGATCGATTGCCAATAACTCGATAAACAACATGATTTGGACGTATATACCATTATACAAGCTGGAGATGGACCGGGTAAATCGCCATCCCATAATGATAAAATTTCTACTCTACGATGATCGCCCAACGGCGCGCGGAGACTGGGGTGAGTTTTAGCGTGTAACGTTACCGTCTTCGATACTAACTGCTATTATCAACATTTGACCCACATTAGATGATTGGTATAACGCTGCCCACGGAATTATAAACGCCCCCTCGCCCATCCGGTCAACATCAGATGACGTGTAGTAACTTCTAGAAGTACGTCTAGTTGGAATTTTTTATATCGCGCTGATTGCCATCAAACTGTATTTCATCATCAATATAATGCATTTGGGGCTATATATCACGTTCTGGTGAAAGCTGCAGAAAGAGATGAAAACATACTTATACATGAGACCATACTTTACTATGAATATGTGAATGAAAAAGTTTAACGTTGCTACACAATGAACAATACATATAGGACTTTGAATGGGCCCTAATAATGCCAATGTAGCAATAGAATTTAAAAAGTTATAGCCCTGCAAAGAAGGGGACTTTCTCCATAGACAAATAGAGCTGGCAATCTATGGTATATCATGAATTTAACCCATGGCAGCCAAAGTGTTAACCAACTTTAACACTTTCTATGCCACTCACGAGTTTTCTCGGAATGATTAATATCTCGTTGAAAGCCACTCACGAGATTTTTTTATTTTTTTTTTAGCTATCTGAAATCATATTGCATCACGCAAGCCTACCCTAGTCTACCTGAGCGCCGCCGGCGATCAGATGTGGAAAAAAGCGCCCCCTATCGTCTCCCAGATGACATAAGGGATTTTGGAATGGACTCAATGAAAATGGATGGGGGAAAAATCCTGTACTCCACATTTTCCAGTCCACTGATGCAGCCGGGGTTATCAGAGTTTATTCTGGAGTCTCTGAGCCCTGCGGAATCATGTGTTCTACTGTATCACGTTGGATCTATACACTTATCGATTTTTTCGAATGGTGATCAGGAATTGGAATATACCAGTTGGATACCATCTGATGTCAGGTAAGGAATCTATGTTATCAGTGTTAGGATAATCAGACTCATTTTGATGAAGATATAAGCTGTTTTGTGAAATGTCCTCTATCGGTTTCACTGTAAAAATCCAAGAGGAAATGAACACGGCGATTATCCGTGCGCGGCTCGAGTGGGCGTGCGTGTACGTATAATATTGATCATCTAGCGTTTATTTGAAGACGATTCATAAATAGGCCGACAAATATCAACGTTCTGGAATATTCCAGTAAAAGACGATTATCATAGAATGGCCCAGAATGGACTGTTTTTTTACCTCAAAACGGGTGCTTTTCAAAATGCTCTCAAACGGAAATGAAGCGATAAAAAACCAATCTGCCTTGACAGCACTGACTGGAAAAGGATTCTTTGATAAGCGACGGGCAGATTAGGCACATAGCCATAATTTAAAACATAGATTAGGCGATATTAAGGTTAACATTGGCGCCGATGGTGGCATTCAAGCGCTAACTCTGGCGCCACCTCGTGGCACTGAAAGTGTTAACACTTTGAATGCCAGCCATGCTTTTTGTTGTTAGTTCATGCCGACCTTTGAGTGCCCGCCAACGCTATATAGCGTTTGTTTGTCGTGTTTTTTTTATTGCCGATTTGAACATATTTCATCAATCGTTGCAGACTCTCTCTGAGCTCAATTGGGAAGATACCGCCCCCTATCGTCTCTCCCTGTGTAACTGCACCCCATTACTTTAGACTGACGAAGGGGGGGGGGGCCAGTTTCCTCATTTTACTTTTCCGTCAAGGCCAACTGAAGAATCCATTGTGCTCGCCGGCCCGGAAAACGTGTGGATTATGTATTTACAGTACCCAACACTAATCAATAAGCGTGATCGATATTTGGAATGGCGATCAGGAATTGGAATAATCTTTTTGGATAACATCTGATCTCAGGTAAGGAATTTATTTGACCAGTCTTAGGATAATCAGAGCTATTTTCACAGAGATATAAGCGTTTGCCCTATGCGTGTGTGTGTGGCTGTGATCGCTGATGAGGAAATCAGAGAATCGATTTTTCAGCCCGCCTCTATAGCGTGCATAAGTACACATATACTATCGATAATCTAGCGTTTATTTGAAAACGATTCATAACCGCATATACTATCGATAATCTAGCGTTTATTTGAAAACGATTCATAACCGCCACCAGCGGTTGAGTGCCATACCTGAGATTTCTAGGGTTTTGATCCTTTGATCTTTTTCCTTTGATCCCCGTTCTAGACACTCGGCCGGAGCTCCCTGGGTCTCCCTTGTACCGCTGCCTATGTTAAAATGGCAATGACAATCGAATCCTGCCAGGTGGCAGTATCGCCTACCTTTTGAACTGGGATAGTTTAGTGTGGTGACACTTTTTTTGGTCTGCAAGAACCCCCCCCCCCCCCCCCCCCTCAGAGGACAGTGCGATTGCTCGGAGATTTTATCGCCTCAAAACTATTTCCCATATACACGAGTATACACATAATATACACGAGTAATGGCGATGGGATCACTGGCATTATTCTTTTTGGAGTATCTTCTGGCTAAGGTAAGGTCTATTCTATGTCTATTTTACCAGACATAAAACATGCTTTTGGTAACTATCACAGTTTTGAGTTAACCCCCCCCCCCCCTTGATGATTTTGTGAAGACACACCTTTGATTTGGCAGTATTTGGGGTTTCAGGCGAGCAACCCGAACGTTTTGGGCATAGCGCATCATATCTCGCAATCTATGAAAAAAGACTGGATTATTTTTGGAATAGGGCGATGTTTAGCATGTAATAGTGCACAAACTACAGTATGTAGAAATGAACTGGTTAGTCAGTGATGCACTATGAACAATGCCTGTCAAATGAGCCATACTATTGTCTCCATAGCTATAATACAGAACACACGATGAGTCTGCAAACATCGCTAAAATGGTCAATAACGCTGGCGCCATTGAGTAAAGATGAGAAAATAGCGTGGCGCTGAATGAGTTAAAGGTTCATGCTTCTCCCCATCTCTGGCTGACATCACCATTGTGATACATGATGGTTAGGCGCTAACGTTAGTAGCTAACGTTAAAACTAACCTAAAGTTAGTTGCTCACCAACAATCTCAACATTTGTTTTATCATTAGCTCAAAAACACAGAACCGGACGAGATGCTGCTAGGATAATAACAACAATACTTCCGCTCCGGTCGGTGGGCTTCAAAATAAAAGTCTAAAACCGGAAAAGACGGAGCGGTGGGCTTCAAAATAAAAGTTTTGGGAAATAAATTTCTCAAAAAAAAATTCTCTAACCGGTCGCAATAATATCGCTTATCGCGATATTTTCGGGGGCAATTAATCGCCCAGCAAAATGTGTTATCGTGGCAGGCCTACGTGTAGCTTAATCCCAGCGGAAGAGTGCAAGAGCGCTTCCGCATTCTTCGCCATACGCCAGTACGGTAATGCACATTTCCTTTTCCTTCGCCCAGGTGCTCGCGCGCGCATGCGCATGAGATCCCCGCTTGGTTCGACGCTTTGGTTCATATTAATCACATATTAACGCTAACACGCCATATTAGCACACATATACACGCGACGGACGCAGCAGGCGATCACTGCATGCGATACCCGCTTTGTTCGACGCTTTGGTTCATATTAATCACATATTAACGCTAACACGCCATATTAGCACACATATACACGCGATGGACGCAGCAGGCGATCACTGCATGCGATCCCCGCTTTGTTCGACGCTTTGGTTCATATTAATCACATAGTCAGTAACATGGGTCTAGAACCCACCTCACCCCTGCCCACTTTGACAACCTAGGATGGCTTAGAGTAGACAACGGAGTACATTTTCCTTTTTGAAAATCATCTGACATGAAGATAGAACACATTTTTGTTGTTAATATGATTTATATTACTGGTAGTTCATACAAGACATTATCCTCTAAGCCAAGCTGCACTTTAACATAGGCCTGGGTTGTTTTTATTTCTGTTAGCGCTGCCACTCTGCAGTAAACAGACATCACTGATATAGAGTGTCTGGTCAGTAACATGGGTCTAGAACCCACCTCACCCCTGCCCACTTTGACAACCTAGGATGGCTTAGAGTAGACGACAGAGTACATTTTCCTTTTTGAAAATCATCTGACATGAAGATGGAACTAGGGCTGGGCGATATGGAAAAAAATCATATCGCGATAACGATATGATAATGTTATCATATTTCTCGATATCGATAATTATCGAAATTGTTATAAGTATATAAAAAAAAATGTAACTTTACATTTTTTTTTTTTTTTTTTTTTAACAACAGATGTATGTTTATTTTGCAGCAATTCTTTGTCGTTAGTGTTACATCCCCTCACACTCCAGTTCTCAGGCTGCAGCTGGTTTAAAAGCGAAAGTAAACCGGCTTCTCTGCTGGCTGTGGCTCCAGGGGAGTTTAACAGTTCTGGCTCTGCTAGTTTATTTTCGATCTTTTGGCGCTTTTTTGGTGGACAAACCACCGCACATGTGCACCGTGACTCGTGACTGGAGTCTAGTTCTGCTAGCACACATAGCCTACTGTGTACAGACGGTTTCAAACTGTATTTTAAATTAGAAAGCAAACAAAATAAATGGACAAGAGAAAAATAAATCTCAATTTGGTCAGTATTGTCATTTGGACAAACAAAGCCATTACTTTAAGTTGCAGGCAAGAAAGACAAGTCTGTCCACTGTCTCTGGTTTTAAAACTGCCCTGTTGCAGGTCAAAAAAAAATATTAAAAAAAAAACGATTTTTCGATTTTATTTTTAATTTCGATATTCAATATCGATTATTAAAATATATCGTGATATTTATCGTTATCGTTATATCGCCCAGCCCTAGATGGAACACATTTTTGTTAATATGATTTATATCACTGGTAGTTCATACAAGACATTATCCTCTAAGCCAAGCGGCACTTTAACATAGGCCTGGGTTGTTTTATTTCTGTTAGCGCTGCAGATATAACAAAGAGGTCTGAGTCAATGTTGATGGTTTTGTTGAACATTTGTACGTCACAGGAGAGAAACCGTGTATTCAAAGAAAGCTATTAAAATAGTCTTTGAATCTAAATATACTTTCTTTGTAAAATGTGTCATAATGTAGCATTTGTGTGTGTAACGTACTGTAAAAAATAAATGTTTTTTCACAGGAAATTCACTATTATTTTACAGATTACTTTTGTTTTTCTACTTTAAGTGTAAATGCCATACAAATATAGTAAATTACCTTTTATCAAAATATTAACCATTAAATAAAGGTTGTAATTAGGGCTGTCAGTTTATCTGTATGTCATATATGTCCTGATGAATTGAAAATGGGGGACCCTGATGTAAACAAGACAAAAGTCTTTCTCTGGTCTGCATCCCCTTAACAATTGTGTGTGTTGAGCCGTACTGTATTGTACCCATTCTGCAATCTGTTATTTTCATTCAATCAATTTCATTCAATACATTTTATGAATGACCGAAAAAACAATGTTACAAAGTAAAGTTGACAGCTGCGTTGTGTTATCGTTACAATGTACAGGGAAATAACATTATGGCGTTGCGAGTGAATCGCGTTGCGATAATATACATGTATTCCATAATATGTAAAGTACAGTTGACAGCTGCGTTGTGTTAACGTTACTTACAATGTACAGGCAAATAACATTATGGCGTTGCGAGTGAATCGCGTCGCGATAATATACATGTATTCCATAATATGTACAGTTGACAGCTGCGTTGTGTTAACGTTACAATGTACAGGGAAATAACATTATGTGGTCCTCGTTTGGATAATATGTAAAGTACAGTTGACAGCTGCGTTGTGTTACGTTGCAATGTACGCGGAAATGCTGCGTTGTGTTGCAATGTACTACATGTATTCCATTTCGGCGTCTGAGCGGGGCGAAAGAAAATGTGCATTTGGAGGGCGTTACCGCGGCCAATCAGGGCAAAATGCGGAAGCGCTCTTGCACTCTTCCGCTGGGATTAAGCTACACGCGACCTGGCTTTCTCTAGCGACACACACACACTAGGGCTGAGCCCAAATGTTTGAACCTTCGAACCTTCGTTCGTTACGTTGGCATTCGAATTCTAAATCAACATTTGAATTTTTAATTTTTAATAAAAATATATATATATATTTTTTTTTATTAATTCTGTTTAAACCAATGGGTTTTTTCTCCACAGTTGCAGATGAAGATTAGGCTACACTAATATTATAGTAATTAAAAGAAACTCAGCAGCGCCCCCCACCCAACAGCTGAATTGCCAATGGCTGAATTGGAGTACTGCACTGTGCCGCTGCAGCTCCGGCTCTGCAGCTGCACATGCACTCGCAAACCCAGCACTAAGCTCTCGCTGACAACGTCGTTGTCATTATTAGAAGCAACGATGAAACAAATGTAATGATTGTTTCGTTCATCGCATAGGCTATTTAATTTTAGCCTATTTTAATACAATTCAAATAATCAAATTGTGCTTAGAGGGAATTATTTTCACCGGACATTAAGACCGGAGAGTAGAGCTGCCGCGATTACCGTATTACCGCGGTATCGCTGTTACATCACGCCCAACGCAAGAGTAGGCTGAATACCGCGTCACCGCTGTTTTTTTTTTTTTATAATAATAAAGCACCCTTCTCTCGTTGGGCTTGCGGCTCTGCAGATATACCCTACTCCTCTATCGAGGTTCCAAGCGACCCTATTGGGTACCAGAAAAGTCATGTGAAACATTGCAGACCACTGATTGGTCAGAAGAGAGACGTGTCACACGATGGATCGTCTTGCAGTGCTTTTACTTCCTGAATCTCAGCCATTGATCAGAGCTCAGTCACAACACGGCTAATATACGTTAGCTCCCACCGGAGACCGGAGTGGATTACCGACGTACCGTCGCTCCTCAGGGAACGAGGCATAATGATTTTACTGCAACGAAATGTTATAATAAAAGCCCTTCGTTCTATACACTTGTCTGATTGAAAACTTTATTAACAGACCGCAGAATGGGTACAACTCTGCACGCTCTGAGCAAAGAAAGGAACTGAGATATGAATTGAGTAACGCTTGCCTTGCTATGGTCCGGTAAATACGAACGTGTAACTATATAACGTAATGCCACAAAACGAATGCCTTTGTAATCATAAGTAGTAACGTTATAATAATAATAAGAAGAAAGGGTCGCGACACAGAGGGGATACTTCGAATCCGTGTTTCACTTTTAACGAATGCGTGCTTGCCGAATCCCAAACAATATTCATGCTGCAAAGTCATCCTCTAAAGATAGACATTTAGACTAGAGGCAGGCTATATGCTATAAAGAGTAGACTACAAAAAAAATGCATTCAAACTTTTTTTTTGTGTGTGTGTGCGGTAATAACCGCAGCGGTAGGAAATATTTCGCAAATGTGTGCGGTAAGGAAAACATCAATACCGCGGCAGCTCTACCGGAGAGATTAAATATGTCGGACTTCAACAGATTTTGCCGGTCAAATACCGGTAATTACCGGCTAACGGAAACGCTGACACACACACACACACACAGTTTCAACTCACCACCGCCGCATCATATTGACGACCCATTACCTGCCGGCCGAGGTAGATGCATGCAGTGTATTTTGTTAGCCGCCAGGTGGCGGGCAGAGTCAGACCTTAAATTCTAATCGCCAAACAATAAATCTACAAGCCAGTGGCGCTGGGCGTCTAACTATTTTTTACCCTGGTTCCAACACTACATCATTCAAAAATGTTATTGACCTTGACTGTGCTGTCAAATCAATACAGTAAAGTATCCCGAGACAATTGAACAAACCCCATCATATCGTATTTAAAAAGAAAAATTATTATGTATATTATTATTATTATTATTATTATGTATATTATTATTATTATTATTATGTATATTATTATTATTATTATTATGTATATTGTATAATGGAAACAGTTTGTTCCAAAGGAGATTACTTGTACTGTTGGGTAAATTCTGTAGTTTATTTGACCATAACCACATCTCTCCTCCTTTTGTTGATCTTCCTTCCCTCTCATTTCTCTATATCTCTACCTCCTTTGCCGCTAATCCTTTCCATCTCTTCTCCCTTTCACTCTACTCTTTTGTGCCTCTCCTCTCTTCTCTTCTCTCAACCTCTCTCCTGTCTCAAACTCAACCTCCCCTCTTCGCAAACCCATCTCCTCCCCTCTCCTTTCAACCCATCGCCTCCCCTCTCCTCTCAACCAATCTCCTCCTTTCTCCTCTCCTTTCAACCTCCCTTCCCTCTCCTCCGCCAGGCATCCGGGTGCTGGTGGACGCGCGGGAGAAACTGAACATCCAATGGGGCAACCTGTCGAACCAGCGGCACGGCGACACCATGATGGCGTTTGACACACGCACGGCCATGTCGCACGGCCACGGCATGGTGGAGACCAAGGTCTTCCTACACTACCTGCCCTCCATCCGCGCCCTGTGGGCCGACGCGGGCATCCAGAACGCCTACGACCGCCGCCGAGAGTTCCAGCTTGTGAGTTGATGTGTGTGTGTGTGTGTGTGTGTGTATGGCTGGTACCCTGTGTGTCTGCCTGTTGGGTGTCAGTCAGAGTTCCGGCTGGTGTGGTGAGTTGATGTGTGTGTGTGTGTGTGTGTATATGGCTGGTACCCTGTATCTCTGCCTGTTCGCTGCCAGTGTGGGATTTTTCTGATTCTGTTCAGTGTTCACAAAGTTGCTTTTGTAGCCTCCAAGGTCCATCAATTTTATGAAAAACACCAGAAACCTCTTGTTCTGTGTCTTTACAGTAGAGCTGTGAATCTTCACTGGCCTTACGATTCAGCTGTCCACGATTCGATTATACGATGCATCTCGATGCAGCTCAATAATATATTACATCCTCAATTTTATAATCTATATTACTGCACATGGCTACGTTTTCATCAATTAATACAAGCAGTCAGATAAATTAACTTTTATTTAGAAAGTTCTTAAATCAGAATGTCAAAATAAATGTCTTTACTAGTGTTGCATGATACAGATACTAGTAGAGAAAGGTATCTCGATACCCAGCTGTTAAAAACGGTTCAATACTCTTTTTATTAGTATCATTATTAGTATCAATACTTTTAGAATAGGCTGATGCTGTATTTTCTATGAGTTGAGTGGATGCATGACCAGAGCACTAGCTTTAATAATACAATAATAATATATTTGATCTGTAGGGCGCTTTATAGTTGTGGAGCAAATCCCAAAGCGCTACATTGTAAAAGAACATAAAAGCTAGCAAGAGAGTACTTTTTATTATAATCAATTATGTTCTGTCACTGCATTGATGCTGAATCGTCCGCATCGCGATGCATCTTAGAATCGAGAAATGTCCACACCCCTACTTTACAGTAGCTCTGTCCTCGACTGAAGAAGTCAGTGTCTTTACAGTAGCTCTGTCCTCGACTGAAGAAGTCAGTGTCTTTACAGTAGCTCTGTCCTCGACTGAAGAAGTCAGTGTCTTTACAGTAGTTCTGTCCTCGACTGAAGAAGTCAGTGTCTTTACAGTAGCTCTGTCCTCGACTGAAGAAGTCAGTGTCTTTACAGTAGCTCTGTCCTCGACTGAAGAAGTTAGTGTCTTTACAGTAGCTCTGTCCTCGACTGAAGAAGTCAGTGTCTTTACAGTAGTTCTGTCCTCGACTGAAGAAGTCGGTGTCTTTACAGTAGCTCTGTCCTCGACTGAAGAAGTCAGTGTCTGTCTTTACAGTAGCTCTGTCCTCGACTGAAGAAGTCTGTCTTTACAGTAGCTCTGTCCTCGACTGAAGTCAGTGTCTTTACAGTAGCTCTGTCCTCGACTGAAGAAGTCAGTGTCTTTACAGTAGCTCTGTCCTCGACTGAAGAAGTCAGTGTCTTTACAGTAGCTCTGTCCTTGATTGACTTTTTTTTTTTTAATTCTCATAGTAGTCATAGGATTTGTCGACTGATATGAGTTGATTCCATCGTCAAATTAAATGTGAGTATCCCACATGCAAAAGCAGAAGGACCTCTTTAAATCTAGTGCTGCTTACCACAGATTTGCTCATAATACTTCAGGATACAACTTGTTCAGCATTAGGGGTGGGAATCACCAGTTTAATCACGATACGATACGATATCGATTCTTTGGACAACGATACGATATTATCCGATATCACACAGTCTGCCACGATACGATTCGATTCAGGTGCCTGCGATCGATATGAGACGATATTATGTGCCCATTTAATACAATCAGTAACATTTAAATCAACAAACAAAAAAGGCAATGGAAATATCATGACATTTTTATTTTTGAGCTCTTCCAGACATTTAAATGAAAAACAATCTATTGTTTTTAATACAAATAGACCTCCTGTTCACTGTTTTTGGTTCATTTCTTTTTTTTCTCGATATTAATATCCTATTCACTGTCACAGAGCTGTATTTTGGCTGGAAAAGCATATTGGGAGTCCCAAGGTACAGTACCGGCCAGATCCTGTTAGTGGGGCTATCCCCGAGAATGCACCCTCCCAGTCCCCACTTCTCTCTGCCTATGGCTCTGGGTTAGCTTGTTAGCTCACGCTAAAGTAACGTTATCTTCGATCTTTAACGCGACGTGGGCATAATGGAGTGATGAGGATTGCAAAGCAGGTTAGATGCATTGGACCCATTGTGGAATAAAACAGCAGGGACATGTTTTGGGTCACAGAATAGGCACACTAGTCTTGCTCTAGTAGTGACGCTCTAGACGCTACTGGCAGCTGTTGATATTAAACAGAGTTTGAGTTTCACAACACTGGGCGCGGGGCGATGACGTCGCCGTCGCCGGATTTTCAAAATAAGAGTATCGCAATATGAATCGATCTTTTTACGTGGCATCGATCCTATTTGATTATTGATAATAGATCGATATATCGATCTGGATCGATGTATCGTCCCACCCCTATTCAGCATGATGGTAAAGAAAGAAAAGCATAAAGATGGAATAATCTACTAACAAAGTCTTGGTCAACTAAGACCAAATCCACAGATGAATGGACGAAGAGGAGACACACGAGGGAAGGAGTTAGCTAAGCAAAGCACACCCACAGAAGTCTCCAGTAGTTCTGCCGGAAACCAGGAATAAAAACCAGCAATAGGATAAGCGGGTGTGGTGAATCCGGCAAAGACTGTAGCCATATTCCTCCCTCTTAACACTTTCAGTGCCCATCATATCATATGACGTTTTATCAGCCCAATGCCTGAATGCCCACGATGACAATTATCGTTTTATTTTTCTATTAGCAATCTGAATTCATATTTCATCAACCGAGTCTCCCGTTGGTACACCAGCCCCACCAGCAGCTCAGAATGGGGAAAAAAGCAGCCCCCTATCGTCTATCCCTGAGTAACTGCACGTCAGTCGCTTAGACTGACCTGGGATCAGTCGATATGTAGCGGCGGAGCCAGCTGGCTCCCTGAGCTGGCAAGCCGTCTGATGAACATGGAAGTGATCGCAGGATGGGAATCAGCCTGGAATATATATTCACAGTAGCCAATTGATAGTAGACAGTAGTGATTGATTTTTGGAATGGCGATCGTGATGAATGATCTTTTTGGAGAACATCTGATCTGAGGTAAGGAATCTATTTTACCAGTCTTGGGATAATCAGAGTTGTATTCGCTGAGATATCAACGTGTGTGTGGGTGTGTGTGTGTGTGCGCGATCGCTGTTGAGGAAATCAGATAAATCGATTTTCAGCTCGCGGCCCCAGCGTGCATACGTACACATATACTATCGATAATCTAGCGTTTATTTGAAAATTATTCATAAATAGGCCGAAAAATGAGGGCGGCTAGGTGGTGTAGTGGGCAAGGCACTCGCCACCAGTGTGGAGACGCTAGGATTCGCGTGTTCGAATCCAGCTCTCCACATTGTTTTCAGTTTAGCTGGTCGTCCGCAGTAATACACATTGGCCGTATTACGGGGAGGGAAAACTGAAGGGTGGGGATCGAACGTTGTGAACAAGCGACTCCTACAAGTCGGTTGGTGCGCCTGCGCAGTAGAATCAGGAAGTGTCGGGGGCAGCGTGAGCCTCCCACGCGTTACTCCTCGACACTGAGAGATCGAGCTGCGCAGGTGAAAAGATGCGACTGCTGTTACCTCAAGTACCGGAGGGGACTTGTGCTATGTATGACTTAGTCCACATTGCAGCCGGCTTGTGGGAGGCAAGAAACAGCGTTCGTGACAGGGGAGGGTTGAATTGGATGATACGAAATTGGGATGGGAGAAAAATATAGAAAAATGGGAGAAAAAGTGGATTAAAAAAAAAAGGCCGAAAAATTACAACGTTTTTGTGTATTCTAGAATATTCCAGTAAACGTCTTTTATCATGGAATCTTTTTATTTTCCTTGAAAACGAGGGCCTTTCAAAATGCTATAAAACGAAAATGAACCGATAAAAAAACAATACGCTTCGACAATGTTGACTGGAAAACTAGTCATTGATAAGCGACGGGCAGATTAGACACATAGCCATAATTTAAAACATTGAAGTGGATGGTGGGCATTCAAGCACTAAATCGTGCGCCCCCTGCTGGCACTGAAAGTGTTAAGTCCAGGGAACTCTCCTACTTGGGGAAAGGAAGGGTTGAATGTTAATGCCAACATTTCTTGTGTGTGTGGAAGGGGGCAGGGGGGCTGTTGGGAGTTTAGTGTGTGTGTGTCCGTGTCCCATCGGCAAAGGCATTTTTATAAATTAAGAAAGAAAATTGCATTTATTTTTCCGGGAAGTCCCATTGACTCTTAAAATCAATTTTCCAAGGAAGACTTTGGCCAGAAATGGCAGCAGAGGTTCCACAGTGGACACATACAACACAGTAGAAACACCTGAAAACACACAACACGGTAGAAACACCTGAAAACACACAACACATACAGCACAGTAGAAACACCTGAAAACATACAACACAGTAGAAACACCTGAAAACACACAATGCAGTAGAAACACCTGAAAGCATACAACACAGTAGAAACACCTGAAAACATACAGCACAGTAGAAACTAGGGCTGTCCCCGACTAAGGATTTGGATGGTCGACTATGATTGGCCAGAATTTGCAGTTAGTCGACTATTGGTCGACAAAAAATAATAATAATAATAATATTTAAAAAATAATTGTAATTTTCTTTTTGTAATTTTAATTTTTTTATCATTCCATTTGGGCTGTGGGGGGTGCTTAATGTCTGAAGGAGTCGACTGAAGGCTTCTTGTCCTCTGCAAAAGCATGCATTTGGTCCACTGATGGATACATCTTGATATTTGTCTAGTCTAGTGTGTTCATTAGATGGGTGAAATCCTCTTTCAGTGCCTCTGTGCCTGTTTTCGTAGGCAGCTAGCGTGCCATTAGCGTTAGCCAGGCTTCTAGGAAAGAATGAAGATTTATATATATATATATATATATATATATATATATATATATATATATATTCGACTAAGAGGTTGGCCAGTCGACTACGGCTCCTTTCGACCGATTAATCGACTAATAGGGGTCAGCCCTAGTAGAAACGCCTGAAAACATACAGCACAGTAGCACAGTGTGTGTGTAATGGCTGCCAAGTGTCAGTGGTGAGACGAATGCGCTTGTGATTTTTAACATCTAAGCTCACATACACCCGTTGTAACTGCCACCGTTATTGCAGTTGGGACATGAGATGCACTGGACGCTTTTGATAAGCATGTGCCTCGTTACCACACTAAGATTGGCCTTTAAACAACAAGCCCTGAACAGCGGGCGAGTCTACAAACAACATCTGAACGTCTGTGACCCGAGCCCAACACCGGCTGGAGATGTTTGTGTAGACTTCGAGCAATACGTGCGACCAATGACAGATTGCGAGTGGATTACTTTCCAGAGACATGAAAGAGCGTACAGGGGGACACTGGACACAAAACTGCTCCAGGTAAGATCGAACTTTGCTGTTACTCCCGGAGGCGCAGAGAAATGGGGCAGACTGGTGTCAATCCTGATCAGCGTTTTTTTTAAGAATGGAATATTCTCCGCAACGCAAGGAAACGCGCGTCCGTACGGATTCCAGCTTCTAAAATATGTCGCTAGAATCCTGAAGAAATTCCCTCTCTCTGCCGATTTCCCAGTAGACCCAACACCTGATTCTCTCACACATTGGATAGAAACGCAGCTCTGCTTCATCCGTGAGACAATACAACCAGCGTTGCGCGCCTCTGGGACAGAGACACATAGGCAGAAAAGAAAAGTTTCCAGGACCAAGCTGGCATAGTCAAGTCAAGAGTTTTATTTGTCATGGCATACAAGTATACAATGAAATGCGGGTGGTCTTGCCCGCAACGATGTGCAAATAACATATAATAGAATCAACATTGTGCAATAAACAAGTAACATATTAGGGCATATCGGTATATGTACATACCGTAAGTTATTTACAGAGCATGGAGGACATGCTAGGTCCTTTGGTAGTGTCTTTCTGTACATGCTAATTTATACAATCTCCGGTTATACTATACCAGTGGTTCTCAAACTTTTTACACCAAGTACCACCTGAGAACGTAGCTGGCTCTCCAAGTACCACCATATGACCGGCGTTAAAATAGTCTATTCAGCTATGCGCAGTTCACGCAGGAGGCAAATGTATTCCTAATACCATTATGTATTGTTAACTTTTGTCAGACACAGCCACAATGTACAAAGGGATAGCACTAGAACTAGCAAACGCTTCCACACAACTCATACAATGCAAGGGGCATTGAGAACATAATAACTAACATTCTCACATAGCAAGTGAGAAAATTAAGAACTGTATTTCAGCAAATGTACTTAATTCTCTCTCTATCTCTCTCTCTGTCTGTCTGTCTGTCTGTCTGTCTGTCTGTCTGTCTCTCTCTCTCTCTCTCTCTCACACAGCAAGCGATTGTCCATCATTCTCTCTCTCACTCACACACACACACACACACACACACACACACACACACACACACACACACACACACACACACACTTATTTTGTTACAAAAACTTAATTTCCTGCATTCTGGTGCAGGAATTTTTGAAATTTTACCCTTTAAATGCCAGGGTTTGTGATGGCATCACAAATTATTGTTAAAAAAAACACACAGTAAAATATTTTCAATATATCAAATGCAAAGTACATTTTTCTGGGGGGGATTGTTACAGGCTAGGCATGTGTCAATGATTAGCAGCAACACAGATTTTTATGGATTTTTTGTAATGTCAGATTTTTTATCTGACATTACAAAAAATCTAAAAATAAATGGTTATGATCAGGGCTGAAGTTGAATTAAAGATTTATGACTGTTTAGACTGCATTACTCTCTGTCACAGTGATCTCCTGGTTGTTCCCCACTTAGGTTATCTAACTATCGCGCCACCGCAACCAGAAACACTGGCCTGGCCTGCTTCTAAGTTCAGTGGCCTGACTGCAAATAAAATTTTTTACTGGATGTTTACGGTTAATGCCTGTGTCTAATTTGATGTTATGTTTAAAAAAATTATTAAAAAAAATTGTAAATTTTTCTTTTGTGTGTGCTTTTTTGTAAATGTTTTCAAGTACCACCAGCAGTACCACCAAGTACCACTAGTGGTACGCGTACCACAGTTTGAGAACCACTGTACTATACTATTTTTAAAGTGACCTTTCCTTCGTGGCCATAAGTGTGGGTGTGTGCAGCATGAGTGTGTGCTTGCTCATGTTAAAGTGGCTGCTAGTGTGTGAGCGTGTACAGTGTGTGTGTTGGGTGTGTGCTCATGTGTGCTTGTGTGTGGAGAGTTCAGTGTTCAGGGCTCTGATGGCCTGGGGGAAGAAGCTGAGCCGAAGTCTCTCTGTCCTAGTAGCTGGTGTTCGCAGGCGTCTGCCTGACCTCAGCAGCATGAACAGGCTGTTGTTGGGGTGGTGTGGGTCTTTCATTATTCTGCAGGCTCTGGATTTGCACCTCTTGTTGTATAGAACCTGCAGGGGTGGTAGTGCAATACCCGTGGTACGCTCGGCTGAGCGCACCACTCTCTGTAGGGCCTTCTTGTCCTGTGCCGTGCTGTATAACACCTGGCAACACCGAAAATCAAAGGCAATCAATATCATTTTGAATAATAGCTGTTTTCCCGAACCCCCCCCCCCCCACTGTTAGTGATACAACCAATGTGTATAACTACTATAAAGCCAAATGTCAAACTGCACCAAGCGCTGGCACTCCCCTGGCCACGCCCCCTTGGTACAATTTCATTGACAAAATAGAGCCAGGCTATTTCCCAGATACCCATGATTTTACAACAGAAGAGGTGGATGCAGTTCTGACTTCTTTTCCCAATAACGAGGCTAGCGGATCTGATGGGGTCATCTATGAGACATTGAGAGCTACCAGGCCAACGTCAACATAGACACTCGCACATATCTTCAATGCCTGCCTGATCAATGAGAAGGTGCCTGATTCATGGAAAGGGGCCCTCATCCATAGAATACCAAAAAAGGAAAATATCCCAGATGATCCTTCCACTTGGTGTGACATTTCACTATTGCCCACTATATATAAAGTTTTTATGAAGTCCCTACTCACCCGCATCTTAGCCTGGCTGGTGGACACAGGGATTCTCTCCCCCCATCAGAAAGCTTATATCAACAGACAGGGAATGAACGAACATGTGTTTTGCTTAAAAACCGGAATAGACGATTTCAAACATGAATCATCCAAATTCTACACAGTGTTTTTGGACTTTAGAGACGCATTTGGTACACTCTCCCATGAGGTGATGTTAAAAACATTAGAGGAAATACACCTGCCTCAGCCTTTTGTGAATATTGTATCCAGTGTATAAGGTTCATTTATCCAAGTCATCTGTGGGCAGCAGCTCACAGAGCCGATTGCACTGAAGGTGGGAATAAAAACTGGCTGTCCCTGGAGTGCCGTGAACTTCATCCTAGCACTCAACCAGTGGATGAAGTGGATTTACCAGTGCGCTCCTCTGCATGTGCGATCCCCAAATCCTGTTCAGGGATACGCGGACGACGTGCAGGTGTTATCACGACAGGAAGATGTCATCATTAACATGCTGGCACGCACTGATGAGTTCCTCCAGTGGTCAGGGCTGGAGGTGAAGCAAGCCAAGTGCGCCGTACTCCATGAGCGCCGCAGTGGAGGCAACCGCTGGTATAAGGCCAAGAACGACAAGCCCCCCTCCTTTCTTGTAATGGGCCAACCCATCAAGGTGTATTCCCGTAATGAGACCTACCCATACCTTGGCCACAGGTTTAACATCGCTGGAGAGTGGGGGGAGCAGGTCGAGGAGCTCACTACAGAGTTTCAACATCGTCTACACCTGATTGACCTGTCCCCCCTCCCCGTCATCATGAAGTTCCAGGTTGTGAGAGAGGTGGCTCTGGCTAAAATCCAACACCTTTTTGCCAATGTACACATCCCTCTCAAGGCACTGAGAGAAATGACAAACAAAACTGTTCAGCTGGTCAGAAAGTGGGTAGGCCTCAACACACACTCCACACGGGGCATGATCTTTCTCCCATGTGGAGAGGGAGGGCTGGGAGTCCCCAATGTCGAGTGGACCTACATAGCCACCAGGCTAGCCCACCTGCTCCACATGCTTAACAATGATGATGTCACCGTCAGAGAAATGGCCAGGGCCTCTCTCCTGCTGGATCTACGCATAAGGAAGATCCCCCTGGCCACCGCAGACCAGAATAACTTCCTCGGCTTCAGGAAGAAAGACTCTGGGAAACTGGACTCTCGGGCCAAGGGCTCGGGGTCTGGTCTGACTGGCCAGATCTCAATGACCTCTGCAACCAGACTGGAGTTCAGCTGAAATGGACAAGACTCACCAACACACAGACTGAAGTCCCTGTCTCTGATGAACTTATCACAGACCCCTGTGTGGTTGTGAAGGCCAACATCACAACACTGCAGGAAGAGACTGTCGAACTGCACAGAGACTCTGCAAGGAGGGTTCTGCTTAGCATGAAGCAGTCTGAGACCAGGCAGCACTGGTGTGGACTACAGGGAAAGCTAGCTTGTTTGGAGTTTGCTGACCACTCAGTCTCACACTCAGTGTATAAGAACGCCGCTGTTGGTGAGGATGTTTTTAAAATTTACCATCAAAGCAAGACTGCCGGTATTACCCACTCAATACAATCTGTCCACTTGGTATCCTCAAACTCATAGTCCATTCTGTTTAAACCATCAGGATTCACAACACCTAGAATCCATTGCACACATAACAAACGGATGTAATGCATACACCTGTACATCGCTCGTCATGACCGTATTGTGGACATTGTGTCTGATGTGGTACGGAACATATCACCATCTAGTGCAGCAATGTACAAACATGCCAGAGTGAAACCAGAGTGGTTTGGCCTTACCAACGATGTCTTTGCTAACATACCAAATACACCGGACGTTGTTTTTGTTGACACCAGCCACAGGGAGGTGCTGGTCATAGAAGTAGGCTGTACCTTTGATCTGTACATGGACCAGGCCTTCCGGGACAAGTATATCAAATACCAACCACTGCTCAGTGTGATGGCTGACCTTGGGTATAGGTGTAGATATAGTGTACTTGTGTTCGGAAGTCTTGGCCATGTATACAAATGCACCATGACCGGTCTGAGAATTGCTGCAATGTCTAAAAGAAAAGCCAAACAAATTGCCAAATATTGCTCTGTCTCAGCTATTATTGGCAGCTTAGCCACGTGGAGAAGGAGGTGCTATGTGTACCCTTAAGTGTTCAGTGCTGCTTGGCCCCGATACATTTGATTCCCTGTTTATGTAATATAATTTGTGGAACCAAATAAAGTATTAAAATGCGTGTGTGTGTGTGCGTCACTGCGTCCCATCGGCAAAGGCATTTTCATAAATTAAAAAAAATAAAAATGTTTGCATTTATTTTTCCGGGAAGTCCCATTGACTCTTAAAATCTATTTTCCAAGGAAGACTTTGGCCAGAAATGGCAGCAGAGGTTCCACACATACAACACAGTAGAAAAACCTGAAAACACACAACACGGTAGAAACACCTGAAAACACACAACGCAGTAGAAACACCTGAAAACATACAGCACAGTAGAAACACCTGAAAGCATACACCACAGTAGAAACACCTGAAAACATACAGCACAGTAGAAACACCTGAAAACATACAGCGCAGTAGAAACACCTGAAAACATACAGCACAGTAGAAACACCTGAAAACATACAGCGCAGTAGAAACACCTGAAAACATACAGCACAGTAGAAACACCTGAAAACATACAGCACAGTAGAAACGCCTGAAAACATACAGCAGAGTAGAAACACCAAGTAGTAAAATAAGGAGCTTACAATACAAGCAGAAATGACGTTCCTATAATTTCCTGTCTGTTTTTTTCCATGCATGCATGTTAACACATTTGTACAGGATGTGCACAGCTTACTAACGCATTCAGTCTGTAAACACATTTGTGAAACACAAGAGAGACATCATTGTCTGGCGGCCATATTTCACACGAAAGTCCCTGATGGCTTTGCCTGCGATTGAACTCTGCCCCCCCCCTCCATAGAAACCCAATGAGATGACAAGATCATCACACAATTCCCCTAGTCGTATAGTACAGATCATAAACTTGTATGTTGATAAGATGTGAATTGCAGTCGACCTTGCTGACGGCCCTCAAATCTGGCCAGGGATCTTGAGGGTGAGCCTACACACACAGTGGCAGGCAGATGAGTACACACCCACAGACAGCCAGACACACAACAGACA
Source organism: Notolepis coatsorum (assembly GCF_963971535.1). Classification (NCBI taxonomy): domain Eukaryota; kingdom Metazoa; phylum Chordata; class Actinopteri; order Aulopiformes; family Paralepididae; genus Notolepis; species Notolepis coatsorum. The sequence goes on along the minus strand of NC_140178.1, from coordinate 52,257,134 downwards.
AAGAGAACCGCAGCTGCTGAGCGAGAGATGAGCTAATGAAGGACCGCTTCTCTCTCATTGTCTCTCTCGCTCTCTCTCGCTCTCTCTCGCTCTCTCTCTCTCTCGCTCTCTCTCTCTCGCACGCTTAGATTGTGGTCTAACAGTGTCTTGTTCACTGGGAAATGATCGATTACTGTCCCGAAGGGAAATGGACTTGCCAAGCCTCTGTTTACAGCAGAGAGGTGTGTGTGTGTCTCGCTCGCTCTCTTGCTCGCTCTCTCTCTCTCTGTAAGCTACACATTAGTCAGGCCAGACAGCTCTAAGCCACCGTTACTTCCCCCTCCATCTGCTTTCATTACCAAGATATCAACCCCTGAAGTGCAGTGCACATACACACACACACACACTTCTAAACAGAAGTTAGTGTTATTAATGTCAGTTGATCTGAGCCAGAGGTGTGTAACCATAGTGATGCGGTGGTTATAGTATAACAAGTTGCTGGGATTGTCTTTAAACTGAACACTGTTATTTCTAGTGAAGCACCTGTAAGGCCTTCTGTAAGGCGGCCTCTAAGCATAATAGCCTGTCTTGTATTAAAAAATTAAAATGTTTTACATTGTTTATTTTCTAATTATTTTTGCTCAGGTCAGTGCTAGTGGACCTAAAGTCACATGATGTGTCACTCAGTCAGGTGACATCAGCTAACAGCAGGGCTGACCGCCATCATATGTCACGCTCCCACTTCTGCTAAGAGCCTTCTCTCACTTCCAACAGCCCACAAGCCCATTCATTATTATGGGGGGGGGGGGGGGGGGGTGCAGTTTGGGAGAAAATAGTTCCTACATGAAACTGCTCACAACAACGTCTATTGTCTGAGATTTCTGGAAAGAGACACTGCTTTTGAATTTTTCAAATATATTATTTCTTTTCGGTGCTTTGAGCTTCCCAAGCCGAGTAACATTCAGCTCTGTTATATCGGTAGATATTTCTACACCAGATATCTCCAGAACTAAACAAAACGATCTGGATTGATAGATGGCACTCCAGGTAAGGGGGAGATGTGTTTTTATAAAAAAAATTATATTTTGGGTGAACTGCCCCTTTTACACATTCAGCGCCATTAACTGTCCCCATCTATGCCGCTTCAAGGCCAGCTTAAAATGGTCATTTTCGTGGTGTTTCACGATGTTTGCAGAGCTGTGTGTGTTCTGTATTATAGCTGTGGAGACAATGGTGTGGCTCATTTGACGGACACTACTTGTAGTCCAACATGGGAAAAAGAGTTTGCTTCACTTTCTACACACTGTAGTTTGTAGTTTATTACACGCTAAACATCGCATTTCCAAGATAATCCAGTCTTTTTCCATAGATCGCGAGATAAAACGCGGTATGTGCAATAAGCCCAAACTGTTCTTGTTGATCCCCTGAAACCCCAAATACTCCCAAATCAAAGGTATATACCATGTACACATGTACCTTCACAAAATCATCAAGGGGGGTGGGCGGTCGTTTTAACTCAAAACCGTGATCGTGTTTGTCGAGTGTTTTACGTCCGGTAAAACACAACTGTGATCGTTAGAAAAACATGTTTCAGGTTCCGCAAAATAGACATAGAATATATCTTACCCTAGCCAGAAGGTATTCCAAAAAGAATAATTCCAAGTGATCGCATCGCCATCGCAATTACCAGTGTATACATGTTTCGATGGGAAAATACGCGTCGGCAACGGAATTTCGAGGCGATCGATGTGAATCTCTGTTCAAGCAGGAGGAGGAGCCCTTACCAAAAAAAGGAAACTGTGGAGCCAAGCCATTCCAGTTCAAAGGAACCTGGTGATATTCGATCGGCATTGCAATTCCAACGTATACAAACGAGCCAGGGATGGCTAGAATGATCCGGATGATGATTTAGAACGGGGATCAGAGGAAAAAGATCAAAGGATCATAACCCGACTACAATACAGTATACTACACAGCCCAATGGAGCTTCACCACTACAATAACAACAACAACGATCGTTTAAACTTCAAAGGAATAGTTGGCAGCAAGAAAAACTAATTTAAAATAAAAAAAAGACCAAAGCAATAAAAAGTTAAACTGGGGGCACCCAAGTGGCGACCCATGTAACACGCTGCGTCGCGAAGCGGCAGACCCGGGTTCGATTCCCGGACCCGGCGTCCTTTGCCGAATGTCTTCCCCCCGCTCTGTCTCCCGTTCTTTCTCTCTCTCTCTACCGGACTGCCCGGTAGTACAAACAAATAAAAAATCTACCAAAAACATAATAATAAAAAATTAAAATTAAAAATGTCTTTATTAAAGTTAAACTGGAATTTGAAAGGGAAAGGTTGGGGATTTGAACCCAAACGCAACAGCTTTTCCAGTAAAACCCACATCTCTTTTATAAGGGTAATTCGCCACAAGATTAAAGGGGTTTTTACAGTTCAGAGGTTTTAAATGTTGACATGTGAAAAGCGGGATGGGAATGTTTTTTTTCTTAAAAGCTAGTGGAGAACAGTTGGTCTAGAGCAGGGGTTCCCAAAGTGGGGGGGTTGTGAGATGATTTATTTTTATTTTTATTATTATTAAAAAAATATGCAGTCAGGCCACTGAACTTAGAAGCAGGCCAGGCCAGTGTTTCTAGTTGCAGCAGCGCAGTAGTTAGATAACCTAGGTGGGGTCTGTGGGGAACAACCAGGAGATCACTGCAACTCACACAAGTTGGAGAACTATCTCTCTCTTGCTCTCACACACACACACACACACAAAGGGAGCCGCATGTGATTGGTGGAGGCGGGGCCCTTACAAAAAACTGTTGTTGCTATTCATTGACACATGCTAGCCTGTAATAATCCCCCCCAGAAAAATCTACTTTGCATTTGATATTGCAAATATATGCCATCACACACACTGGCATTTAAAGGGTTCGAATTATAAAATTAATATGTGGTGTTATGATCAGGGCTGAAGTTGAATAAAAGATCAAAAATCAGTGTTGTTGCTAATCATACATATGATAACAATTTGTGATGCCATCACAAACACTGGCATTTAAAGGGTACAAATAAAAAAAAATCCTGCACCAGAATGCAGGAAATGAAGTCTTTGTAACAAAAAATGTCCTGGTGGCGGACCCCCAGACCGCTTAAAAAGTGGCCTGACTGGGGCTATATTTTGCACTATTTTTCCTGGCCTGAATAATTTCCCCAGTCCGGCCCCGGCCTTTTTAAAATAATTTTTTTTTACCTCCTATAATAGTGGGGGTCGTGGCTCTCTGACACCATTATTTGGGGGTCGCGGCCTGAAAAGTTTGGGAACCCCTGGTCTAGAGAGGGAGAGTGGCCCCAATAGTGACGCAGGAAGGAGGTCACTAATTTGAACCTTTTTTAAATAATACATCCTCAGAGCTTTTAGAAAGGTGCAGAATAACGGTATTTATTTTACCCGCAAAAAATCTTTGAACAAATTTATAATAATAAAATGAAAATGTTGGCCGTTCCAAAATTAATGTGTACATGTTCAGGCATGTATCCCCTCCTTACTTCCCATTTCCCAACATGGGATGCACCTGGTTGGATAAATGACATAGCACCTTTAATCTGTAGCAGGGTTCGAAATTAACGGGGGCTTGGGGCATAATGCCCTTGAAAATGGACAAAATGCCCTCGAAAATCAGTTAAGGGGGGCACAAAATGCCCCCGACAGTTTACAATTTTATATATATATTTATCCGGTAATGGAGCGTCTGTGTGTCGTACGGTTCAGATGACGCGCAAATAAAAAACTTCATTTGGCGGAGCCGGGAGAGGGGGGCACTGGCTGCAGGCAGCAGCAGCAGCACTAGCACTGCAGCCAGGTGCTATCAGTTTGTGTAAATGGCAAGCACAATATAAATCAATCTTCATTACGACTTTAAAAACATAGCCATTAACATTACATAGGCCTACACACATCTTGCCATAGCGTTAGCAGTTTGTACAACACAACACACGTTTTAACTATGGTAGCCCCGCTAGCCCCAGCTAATAGTCAACGAAATGTTACCGTAGCTAGTGCTACTAGCTAGCAGCCTAGCAGAGGAGGAAATGAGAGTCTGAGAGGCGGGGTGTTTAAAGACAATGATAGGCGTTTATTCAACATCCAAGAAGGCTAACATACAACTGTGTTTTACTAACTCCAACCGGGACTATTGCTGCTTTCGTGCTGCTTGTTGATGTTATGAACTCGTCCTAACGTTACCGGAGCTGAAGGTGCCACACGCTAAAATGTCCGTGGGGACCCGGCGCCAACCCATAGATAGTTCCAACTCAACGAATTACGTAATCCACCACAGTTGCACTCAATATTTAAATAATGTTAGTCTAAATAAATGTAGACAGATACATAATAATTTTCAAGCAGAAATTAATCTTTCCATTAAGAACTGACAAGCAGGGAATTTAAACATGGTTGACATTGTTTTTTTGTGTTTATATTAAAGAAAGGAAAGTCTAGTGCTGGCTGAGCATATTGTTTGTTTGCATTAAGTTAATACTTTGTGTAACTGAGGGGTTACAAAACCCTGACTGTATTAAAGATTGTGATAGATTAAACCACTGCTAGGTATGTACTTTAATTACTGGCCAGACAGTACATCGAATAGATATGGTGGACACTCATAATAACACGGCATTGACAAAGAAATAGTATTTGAGGGTATTTTATTATTATGCAACATTAGGTTACAGAATGAGAATTAGGGTCGCGCTTGTATGGCGAAGAATATGCATAAAGTCAGTCAGTAGCATAAGTCACTGGGAATAGAATGATTCCTACGATGGGTACTAGGCTGACGCCACCTGGCGTATAATAGCAATTATAGAGGCAACGCTGGTACCGCCTGGAGACACTGGGTTCCTCCCAGAGTTGTAAGGTCTGGAGGATAGAGGAAGGTTCGGATACTCAGTCTGATTCAATGAAGAATAAGGGGATTCACGTACAGAAGCCAGTCCTTGTAAATCCAACGATCAGCAACAAAGGCAATAACTGTAATCCAATGCTCGATAGCAAACGATGATAGCCAGCTAGCCTCGGTCCATGAGGCCAGCCCGAATGTAAATCCTCACGAGGTTAAATCCCAAACGACAGTGGAGATTAACGATGCTCTTCTCCGGGTAACACGTTCCACAATCAATATAATCCAACCAGTAATGGTTCTGCAATCGCCGCCGCTGGTTCTCCTGTGCACATGTCCAGCAGGTTCTCCGACTAGGCCTCCTCGTGTGCTGGTACTAAGGTATTTAGTCCATGCGCACTGGCTAAGGTCCACTAGCTAACACGAACGAACCGCTGGGTAATGCTACACACGAACGAACTGTGGTTGGCACGATATACAATAAATTAACGACTATTTACTTCACATTAAACTAAGTCGAACTTGACGTTACTGCATTAATCTGACACTTTACCATTCAATGCGCACGTGGTTCTCAACGCTCTGTTAGAAGCACTGCTTCTCACTACATTAGAATCACACTGAACTTGTCACACTGCTGCTATGCGCACCTGCGCCGATATATATACTTAAGTGGCTTTCTAGTTCCAAACCTAACCACTTTCCCGGAATCAATACACTGCCAAGGGCATGTCCTGACTAGCCCAGACTCGCCCTTGAAACCTGTATGAGTGCGAGACTGCCTGGCGCCGTCGTCAGGGGGCATTATCCATAAGGAAAGTGAATATTACTAGGATTTACACGCAGGCTTAAAGGGATATAACGTGTATATATAAATAATATACAAGGTATATAAACAATAAATGTAGATTCTCAGCTTTAATCTGGCCCTTCACAACACTTTGACAAATGTAGCCTATATTTTTCAGTCAGTTCGGTCTTTGTGTGCCAAACATTATTTAAGGCTGTAAACACTGTAACACTGTAAACCTTTTTTTTTATATAAAAATTAATGTATATCGAACCGAACCGAAAACCGTGACCCCAAAACCGTGATACGAACCGAACCGTCCATTTTGTGAACCGTCCCACACCTACCGTTTATCATAAAAATGCAGTGCCCCCGAAATACAAAAAAAGTCCCCGAAAATCAATTAAGGGGGGCAAAAAAAGCCATTGAAAAAAAAAAGTTAATTTCTAACCCTGATCTGTAGGGTAATGTGGTCTATTATGATATTTGTTGTTGTGTAGAACAGGGTTAGAAATAAAAAAAATAAATCCAGGGCTTTTAATTGATTTTCGGGGGCTTTTTATTTTATTTCGGGGGCACAGAATTTGTATGATAATTAACATAAACTTTTTTTTACAGTCTTCGTCCCCATGTTTGATAACGTAGTGTTCATGTCTCCATATATAGGGCTCTACGCCAGCGGTTCCCAAACTTTTTTGGCCGCGCACCCTCTGTCACCTGCCGACCTAGCTCGCGCACCCCCCAATGCAAACATAAAAAATAATAAATAAATAAGTCCCGTGACTCCGTGCTGCTGCCGACTTTAAATCAAATAGGTGTCTGTGGGCAGTCGCCGACATTAATAAACAGTAGGGATGCCCCGATCAAGTTTTTTGCCACCGATACCGATCGTCGTGAGCCATATCGGCTGATACCGATCGTTTTTGATTAAAAAGAAATTAAAAATTGTTTTATATATATATATATTTTTTTTTATTAAATATATATACCGGTATTATATAATTAGACTTGTACTTGTATTATCTGCGAGCCATCGCCACCACGCAACAAGTCAAAATGCTCGCTATCTGCAAACAGCTCCACTGTCTGTGTGTACTCTAGTAGCCTCCAGCTCCAAAAAGGATTCTCCTGTGATGCAGCTGGACCCTATTGGTAACGTTACTGTGCTTTGGTCATATCACATTCAGCAAGCCCTCAGCTCGAATACGCATTGAATCAATGTTATAAGACATTGATATCAAGAGCTATCTCTAGCTACTGCTAGCCGGCTAGATGACGTTAAGACAGAACTTTTTAGTTCAATGGGACATTTCGTTTTGAACAGTGAACTAACATCAGCTAACGCAAGCTAACGGAGGTATCAACATGGACTAATAGACTTGCTGGAGCATTTGTTGATATCAGGAGCTATCAGTAGCTAGCCGGCTAAATACCGTTAGACAATGCCTACTAAAAGTGAATAGTTGACTGGGTAATTTTGTTTAAACAGTAACGATAGCTAGGTAGCTAACGTTAGCTCAGGTCGAATGCACTATAGACTTCTCAGTCCTCTGTGTTTACAAGCTGTACACGGGTGCGGGCGGGGCTATGGAGGAGGAGCAGCGGCAGTTTGCAGGTCCTGTGTGTCTGAGACAGACAGCGAGTGAGATCTCCGCTTGATCGGTTTCCGCGACTGGCGAATATGACTCATTATCGGAATTCACAGATCGCATATTTATACTGATTATCGGGCGATAACGATCGGTGGCCGATCGATCGGGGCATCCCTAATAAACAGCAGTGTGTTATAATCACATTTTTATGAGCTAACGAATTCCGTTATATTGGACATTTGTATTAATTATATCAAGCGAATAACTGAGAAATTTGGCAGAGAGACGGCAACATTATCGTGAAATATAAACGTTGCGTGATGACTATTATATCTCCGCCTCCCAGTCCCAACGAAGAACATACCAGTAGTATGCACCTGCAGAGCCACAGAGCCAGCGGCGCTCTCATCCCAACAGCTGAATTGCCAATGGCTGAATTGGAGTATTGCACTGTGCGCGCACACAAGTGTCTGCTCTGCGGCTGCATGCTTCTTGCAAATCTAGCTCTCGCTGCCAAACCAAATGAATCTCGACATCGCTTCACCAATAGTCGTTATCAGAACACTACACACATATCATTATAGAACACACATCGTTGTCATTATTACCCTGTTTTCTTGGTGGAGGGGCGGGCGGCCGGGCTGTTGTGTCTGTGCTCCAGCTGTCATCATCACTCTCTGTCTCCACTCTAACGCTGCTCTCCGCTTCTCTCATTCCTCCTGTCCTCTTTCATTACTTTTATTGACTTTAGATTCACCTGACAGTTTCCCTGTTTTTAGCCAGCTCTGCATGTTTCACCACCAAAATCACAAATTGGCCCATGCCTAGATGCAAAGGATATCGGTTGTCAAGCTGCTTTTGTATGTTGTAGTCTTGTCACGATACCAACATTTTGACTTTGATACAGATAGGAAAGGCAATGGAATATATTATTAGATGACAGAACATGGAAAATTTTTTATACGATTATTTAATTAATTATAATTGAAACACTATTGAATAATAGTTAATTAATAGTTAATACAATTATTCTGTTACAGCTACAACTGAGCTATACTTTATACGTATAGCTACTGTCCATCAATGTCTTCCTTTTGAATGAAATAGGTTCAGGAGAGAGAGAGGGAGAGGGAGAGAGAGCGAGACACACACACAGATAGACACAGATATTCTCAGCCCCCCCCCCCCCCCCCGGGCGCGTGTAGCCTTTTTACAACGCATCCGCGTTTCCGGCGCTCTGATTGGCCAGGTCATGTGACATGTGCGCCCAATAGCGTGTTTGGCCATTTCCGTGTCGAACAGCCTGCAAACTACCTGGCGTTCTATCGCTATGCTCTAAGACAAACTCTAACCTTAACCAACTTCGAAAGAGTGCCTAAGCTTAACCGGCGAAAGAACTTGCCGTCCCACGATTGGCGCTCATGTCACATGACCTTGAAGTTGCATTGTTCATTTCAATACCTGTAATAGTACAGTAGTCCACACACACACGTGCATTCAGTTAAGTTGGAATATGACTGTAATACAAACAGTTCAGTTTGTCAGGTACATGCAACACAGATTGTGCTGCTTGAGAAAATACCATGTTCTGCAATAAAAATGATTGAAGTGAGATGAACAGACTGAACTTTATTTTATTCGATAAAACATGTTGACAACGTTTTACTTTGCAGTAGGGCTGCACGATTAATCGATTTTAAATCGAAATCGCGATTTGGAATGATGCAACTATCAAATCGCACAAAAAGAATCGCTATATATATATATATATATATATATATATATATATATATATTTTTTTTGTGTGCTCTTTTTTACATTCGTTTAACCAGGAAGTCCCATTGAGATTAGGGATGGGTACCGAATTCGGTACTTTTGAGGCACCGAACCGAAACACGTCGGTACTACAGAGTATCGAATCAAGTGAGATACCGATTTTTCGGAGCAATGACGAGCCGAAAACTGTCGAAATTGTAGTTATTTGAAGTTTTGATTTTTTTTTCTTTTTTACGACTGAGGCAAATTTAATTTCTTGAGACTAAAGTACCGAAAAAAGGTACCGTTGGGTACCGGTATCGATTCACAGGTACCGGTACCGGTATCGGTTCAAATGTGAAAGGTACCCATCCATAATTGAGATACAAGATCGGTTTGGGAGAGGGAGGTAAGGGGTTTTAGATTGTGTGTTGTGAAGATTAGACTTCAGAGAGGGAGAGTAAAGTACAGAAAAAAAGGTACCGTTGGGTACCGGTATCGATTCCCAGGTAAAAAGAAAAAATTTCAGGCTCGGTGTCCCGAAAAGGCCCACCGCGTAGGCCAGATGAAAGCCGCATTTTACAATAAACCTCTGTGGGGCTGCTTAATTTTTTCTTTAATTATAATCGCAAATTTTTATCGCAATCACAATATCTGTAAGAAAAATCGCAATTAGATTATTTCCCAAAATCGTGCAGCCCTACGTTTGCAGTTGAAAAAAGGTAATACATTTAATTTGATCAAAAAATAATAATTCCCCCCCCCCCCCGCAATACTCAGCGTATCGCGATATATTTAGTATCGCGATACTATCGTATCGTGATGCAAGTATCGCAATAGTATCGTATCATGAGGTCTCTGGCGATTCCCACCCCTAGTATAGAGGGTGAAGAGGAAGGGTGACACCACAGTTCCTTGGGGGGTGCCGGTGTTGCTCACCAGTACGTCAGATAGGGCTGCACAATTTTGGGAAATAATCGAATTGCGATTTTTCTGACAGATATTGCGATTGCGATTAAATTTGCGATTATAATTTTTTTTTTTTTAAGCGGCCCCACAGAGGTTTATTGTAAAATGCGGCTTGCATCTGGCCTACGCGTGGGTCTTTTCAGGACACCGAGCCTGAAAATGTTTCTTTCTACCTGGGAATCGATACCGGTACCCAACGGTACCCTTTTTTCTGTACTTTACTCTCCCTCTCCCCTCTCTGAAGTCTAAACTTCACAACACACAATCTAAAACCCCTTACCTCCCTCTCCCAAACCGATCTTGTATCTCAATGGGACTTCCTGGTTAAACAACTAATAATAAAAAATAAATAAAATTAGCGATTTGATAATTGCATCATTCCAAATCGCGATTTCTTTCGTTTCTTTAGTCTTTCTTTAGTCTGACGTACTGCAGTCTGTTAGTGAGGTAGTCCTTGATCCAGGCCACCAAGCCGTGCTCCAGCTGCATCACGGTGCTCCTGATGTCAAACTGCCTCATTCTTTTTTTTGTGAACCATTCCACCCCTAGTCACAATACAATCAATACATGTTCTACTACAATCACAATACATGTTCTACAGTCACAATACATGTTCTACTACAGTCACAATACATGTTCTATTACAGTCACAATACATGTCCTACTACAGTCACAATACATGTCCTACTACAGTCACAATTAGGGATGGGTACCTTTCACATTTGAACCGATACCGTCACAATACATGTTCTACTCATGGCTTTGTTTCCATACTGGCTTTCTGGGAGGGGAGAGCGAGAAAAGGAAAGCAAGCAAAAACATGTGTCAGTGCAGTAATCTGCCGACCACGTGTGTGCGTATGTAAACATTTCTTCTTCTCCTCTTCTCCCCTTTCCTCCTTTCCCCCCTCTCCTCCACCTCTCCTCTCCCCCTTCTCTCCTCTCCTTTCCTAGGTATTGTGTAATCCTAATCCATGGCTTTGGTTTTCTGACCTCTTGCCCCCCTCCCCAACACACACACCCTCCCGAGTGCATTCCCCAATGAAGGATTTACAGTATGTCTTGGGTTTAGTGTTGCATGATGGTATGTGGCGACTTGATGCTTTACAAGGTGTGTGTGTGGTGCGTTCTGGGGTTTGAGAAGTCCTTTAAGTGGGAGGTTATGAGAGGTCAGTGCCATGGGCATACTTAGTGAAACTTAGCCTGTGTGTGTGTGTATGTCTGTGTGTGTCTGTGTTGCTTCTTGGGACCTGCTGTTGCCTCATATCAGGATGGAGGAGACTTAGCAATACCACACATGTCTCTATTTCTTTCTCTGTATCCGTCTGTCTCTCTCCTTCTCTCTCTGTGTTTCCCTCTCATTCTCTGTCTGTCTCTCTCCATGTCTCTGTCTCTCTCTCTCCCTGTCACACTCTCGGGTGTCTCAATGAGACACAATAAGGCCAGTGCAGAAAGAGAGAGAAGGTGAGGGTCACAAAACCCATTGTTTTTATTTTCTATGCTGCACTTGATTAGAACGTGTGAGTAAGTGGTTTCTTCGTAACACATTATCTTTGTATCCTTAAAACATCCTTAAATCCACATATTTGAATCTTATCACAAATTTAATTAGTGGATTTTAATCAAGCGTTTGAATTTTGTATTTGTCTGCGTTTAACAATCTAATGTGACTTAGTGCTTGATACTGGACATCGGGAACCAAGCGCACCCCAATCAGAATGGGCTCCACCTAGACAAGACGAGAGCTGGATGACATTGGGGGGGGGGGGTATAAGTAGTATCCCATCCCAGTGTTCACATCTCGTTGGACTGCGTGGTAATGCGATCAAACTGATACGTAATCTCTCACTTCTTATTTCAGAAATAATTTAGTGAAAAACCTCACTTCATATTTGTTTTTGTATCATGAATTTGCACAACAAAGTTCAAGTAAACTAATTTAAGAATCTTTAAATAAAAGCATGTTAGATGATTAAAAGCGGTGGTTATCAATGTGGGGAGGAACGCCCCCACAGCCCTGCTGCAAGAGCCCTCTGCAGAAACCACAGGTCTTTCTGTTCATTTAGATTTGCATCCCCTAATTAAAAAAAATATCTTTCTTGGCGGCGTTGGTTCAGTCCGGCTCCTCGGACTCCTCGTCAGTGTCTCCCCATGTCCGGTTTGCCCCAGCGCTGCTGTGTCCTGGGCTTTTGGGTGGGGAAGTAGATGTTGATACCTGGTCTCTGATGGCCTTTATATATCCCATAGGCTTCTAGGAAGAGGAAGTTCCCGTCTTCTCGGGTGGCTCCAATCTCATGTGACTTCCCCCTTTCTTCTTTCGCCCCTCGGCACAAGGGGGTGTGTGTGTGGGGTCTAGTTGTTAAAGTAATTGTAAAGCCATAATAAATGTGTTCTGACTTCATCAAATTTGAATGATAATTGATCCCTAATGGGACCACGTCTCTTTAATAACTCACTCACTCAGTCCCTCCCTAGTGGGACCACGTCTCTTTAAAAACTCACTCACTCAGTCCCTCCCTAACGGGACCACGTCTCTTTAAAAACTCACTCACTCAGTCCCTCCCTAGCGAGCCTCCTAACTCAAGTCACAGTAGGAAGGAAACCGATCAGATGACATTTACCATCTGATGCCACTAACGCCACATCATATGCTAAAAAAGGATGTCAGTCAGAAAGAGCCTGCCCCCTCCTCCACGCTGTTTGTTCTGTCTCTTTGGGCTGTTTTAGTTGTTTCCTGGGCAGCTTGTTCCCATTAATGTTTCTGTTTGAGCCCAGCACGGCTCTTCTGGTGGCAGCTGCTTGTGTTGCATGTCTGTGTTGCATGTCTGTGTGTGGATCTTTTGCACCCAGATTGTAAAAATATATGAAAAAAGATTATCTCTCTAGGTAGCCAAACGTTACACTATAAAAATGAACTGGATAGTTGATGAAGCTCCCTTTCTGTGTGCGTGTGTGTGGCCAGATAATGTTGATATTCAAACTTAAAAAATTATTATACATGATCATGCAACTATAAAAAATGGTTGTAGGAACGGTTTGGGAGAGGCAGGTAGGGAGGGGTTTTCAATTGTGTGGTGTGATAACAATGTTGAAATTGAGAAGTTTAGACTTTAGTTTCTTTTTACAATTAGAATAACATTTTTAACATTACATTAGTAAAGTACTGGAAAAAAGGTACCGTCGGGTACTGGTATCGATTCCCAGGTACCAGTACCGGTTCAAATGTGAACGTCAATGTGAGCTGTCATGTGTGATCTCTTTAGTTTTGTTTAGTTGTCCATGATTTGTACTGATGGGTAGTGATTATATCTTTATATCTTGCTGTGTTTGTGTGTGTGCACATGGCCGCCTAGTTATAGTTGAAAGTGGGGGTGCAAGATTTTTTTTTTTTTTTCTTTTTACCTTTAAAAAAAAAAAATTGTGGGTGCAAGACAGGCAAGGGGAGGTTTGTAGGGGGTCCGGCACGACCCCCTCCACGGCAGATTTTTTTACATTTAATGAACACCTGTATGTGCAATTTCCTGCAATATAGAGCCTTCAATCTTGACCAATAAAGCTGCTCTTTTCACTATAAAACTCAGTTTATATTGCAGTATGATAGCCAATTACTATAATAATAATAACTTTCCCGATCCTCCCGAAGCACCTCCGTTCACATCCCCTGCAGCAGTAGCAACTTGCTACTGCTGCTGGGCATGTGAACGGACTAGCAACAGCAACAACAACAACCATTCCACCACGTTGACCACGTCAACATGAAAGATTCACTGCGAGGGCTCTTTTAGCTAACGCATCACTTCACTGTCTGCCGAGCTAGCGTTGGATACCAAGCAAGCTAACATGGACTTTAAAGCCAGCACTAGCTAATGGTTAGGTAACGCTAATGCGATAGCTGCAATATTGACACTATCAATAGCCCCAGTCGAGCGCGGCGGCTCAACATACGAGAAATATTCAGTTTCAATCTGTTTGCGCATTTAGTATACAGTCAGTGTTCGATTTACATAATGATTTGCTCCATTTTGGTGTAGCACGCCGAAGAATAATCCTCACAAAGCGAATGTTATCCAATATCGAGCCGGTGAACTTTTTTTCATTGAAAGATTCAAAACAGCCGCCTCCCCCATACGCTCCGTGGGAGGCACTGGATCAAACCATTAAATGTGGGGGGTCACACAATCTTTGGAAACTTAAAAACTTGCTATTAAGTGTCATTGCGTATTATTAATTTGATTGAAATTACGTAGTTATGGTTAGATTTATATATTGGGGGGGTGGATATATCATATTTTTCATATGATCAAAAAGTGGGGGTGCAAAAGCACACGTTTGCACCCCCAAGTTCAAGCTTTGAATGCTCCATTACGTAGGCGCCAGTGTGTGCATGCACCTCTGTTTGTCAACGCATGCATGTGTGAGGACCCTGCACCAAGAAATAATTGGCTACATAGGCAAGTTCTTGGAGCAGAGCAGGACATGCATGCAGCATGTTGTGTGAGATAACATGCAGCATGTTGTGAGATAACAGCACTGAACAGCAGAGCAGGACATGCATGCAACATGTTGTGTGAGATAACAGCACTGAACAGGAGAGCAGGACATGCATGCAGCATGTTGTGAGATAACATCACTGAACAGCAGAGCAGGACATGCATGCAACATGTTGTGTGAGATAACAGCACTGAGCAGCAGAGCAGGACATGCAGCATGTTGTGAGATAACATCACTGAACAGCAGAGCAGGACATGCATGCAACATGTTGTGTGAGATAACAGCACTGAGCAGCAGAGCAGGACATGCAGCATGTTGTGAGATAACAGCACTGAACAGCAGAGCAGGACATGCATGCAACATGTTGTGAGATAACAGCACTGAACAGGAGAGGTTCATGCAGCATGTTGTGAGATAACAGCACTGACCAGGACATGCAGCATGTTGTGAGATAACAGCACTGAACAGGAGAGGTTCATGCAGCATGTTGTGAGATAACAGCACTGAACAGGAGAGCAGGACATGCATGCAGCATGTTGTGTGACATAACAGCACTGAGCAGCAGAGCATGACATGCAGCATGTTGTGAGATAACAGCACTGAACAGCAGAGCAGGACATGCATGCAACATGTTGTGTGAGATAACAGCACTGAGCAGCAGAGCATGACATGCAGCATGTTGTGAGATAACAGCACTGAACAGCAGAGCAGGACATGCATGCAACATGTTGTGTGAGATAACAGCACTGAACAGGAGAGCAGGACATGCATGCAGCATGTTGTGAGATAACAGCACTGAACAGCAGAGCAGGACATGCAGCATGTTGTGAGATAACAGCACTGAACAGCAGAGCAGGACATGCATGCAACATGTTGTGTGAGATAACAGCACTGAACAGGAGAGCAGGACATGCATGCAGCATGTTGTGAGATAACAGCACTGACCAGGACATGCAGCATGTTGTGAGATAACAGCACTGAACAGCAGAGCAGGACATGCATGCAGCATGTTGTGGGATAACAGCACTGAACAGGAGAGGTTCATGCAGCATGTTGTGAGATAACAGCACTGACCAGGACATGCAGCATGTTGTGAGATAACAGCACTGACCAGGACATGCAGCATGTTGTGAGATAACAGCACTGACCAGGACATGCAGCATGTTGTGAGATAACAGCACTGAACAGGAGAGGTTCATGCAGCATGTTGTGAGATAACAGCACTGAACAGTAGAGGTTCATGCAGCATGTTGTGAGATAACAGCACTGAACAGGAGAGGTTCATGCAGCATGTTGTGAGATAACAGCACTGAACAGGAGAGGTTCATGCAGCATGTTGTGAGATAACAGCACTGAACAGTAGAGGTTCATGCAGCATGTTGTGAGATAACAGCACTTGAACAGGAGAGGTTCATGCAGCATGTTGTGAGATAACAGCACTGAACAGGAGAGGTTCATGCAGCATGTTGTGAGATAACAGCACTGAACAGCAGAGCAGGACATGCATGCAGCATGTTGTGAGATAACAGCACAGAACAGTAGAGGTTCATGTAGCATGTTGTGAGATAACAGCACTGACCAGGAGAGGTTCATGCAGCATGTTGTGAGATAACAGCACTGACCAGGAGAGGTTCATGCAGCATGTTGTGAGATAACAGCACTGAACAGGACATGCATGCAGCATGTTGTGTGAGATAACAGCACTGAACAGGAGAGCAGGACATGCATGCAGCATTTTGTGAGAGATAACAGCACTGAACAGCAGAGGTTCGCGGGCAGAACTGAGAGACGGCACTAGTTTAGTTTCTGTGTGTTTGTGATTCTGTTGAATATATTGATCTGTGATCAGGGTGTCTGATGCAGCAAGCAGATGGGCACAATTATTTTTTTTACTTTGCCTTTCATACCCCGATCTGCCTAATTTAGTTGTATGCTCAGCTCAGTGAATAGATAATTGAAAGGTCCCTTAACTCATTGACCGCCACGCTGTTTTCCCATCTCTAATCCCTGGCGTCAGTGTTTCAGACCGGTTTAACAATGTTTGTTGACTAGGGATGCCCCGATCGATCGGCCAGTGATCGGTATCGGCCGATATTCAGTATAAATATGAAATCTGTGAATTCCGATAATGCTTTATTTTCGCCGATCGTGAAAACCGATCGATGACACGCGCGAAAAACATGATCCAATCACTCGCTGTCTTCTCTCTCAGGCACACACAGCTGCTGCTGCACGCCTTGCCCCTCCCCCTCACAGACCCATGTCAACAAATGCTATGGCAAGAGTCGAGTGCACCTCGAGTGATACCTAGCTAGTGTTACTGTTTAAACAAAATTACCCAGTCAACTATTCACTTTAGTTTAATACATGAGGCATTGTCTAACGTTATATAGCTGGCTAGCTACTGATAGCTCCTGATATCAACGTCTGATATCATCATTTTGGCATTCGTTTCCGCAGTAGTTGGCTAGTGTTGGCTAACTAGCTATCGTTGTTCCGTGAGCTAACGTTAGCTACCTAGCTAACAGGGGAGGAAATTAGGCCACTTTACTCGCCAAATGAGAGTATTTTTTACGTTTGTCGAGTGATTCATGAAGACCCCTCGCCAGTCTGGCGAGTTGACAGTGCCACGAGAGCACTGCACAAGACCCGCGGACATATATAATGTTTAATAAAAGTTCCCACAGTACTGGCCAACCCGCGGACATATATAATGTTTAATAAAAGTTCCCGCAGTACTGGCCAACCCGCGGACATATATAATGTTTAATAAAAGTTCCCGCAGTACTGGCCAACCCGCGGACATATATAATGTTTAATAAAAGTTCCCGCAGTACTGGCCAACCCGCGGAAATATAGAATGTTGAATAAAAGTCCTGCGGTACTAACCATCAGTCAAGGAAGCACTCGCAAACGGATAACGTTAAACACAGCAGCAGATGGAAAACAGACAGACTGACCAACGGGGAACTGCATCCAACCCTAGTACAACCCTCGAGTCTAAGGCAAGGACACATTTAAATCACAGAGGTGTATGTTAGTCTATTGGAACTGTACAGTAGTTAGCTTCTAGTTGGCGTTTTAGCTATAGAGCTGCTTGCTAGCTAACGTTAGCCCTGTGTGCGCGTGTGCTCAAAGCAGCCAGCCCCATGTTAGCTAGGTGTATCTGTTATGACTAATGTTTCCAAAAACGCACCGGACTACGACGTAAGGTTAGACATTTTATTTCATGCTCAAAAGCCCCTGGCTTGCACATCGCAGTCACGAACCAGTGCACAACAGCACACCAACCCAACTGACGTTACCACAACACTTGACGGTACTTCACAGCACTGTCGTAAGGCCACCGTGCCGTCTTAAAGGCACAATGAACACTCGGATGCATACACAACATTGACGCGGCTTGACAACCGAGGTTCAAAGTTAACTTGATTGATTGAATACTTTATTAACAGATTGCAGAATGAGGGCGGCTACGTGGCGTAGTGGGCAAGGCGCTCGCCACGAATGCGGAGACGCTGGGCTCGCCTGTTCGAGCCCAGCGCTCCACATTGCTTTCAGTTTAGCTGGTCGTCCGTACTAAGGGTGCGGTTACACCTTTCGTTTCATTTTCGTATTGTTGTCATATGCGTTTCGCCGCGACGTCGTGCGCCTCGAGTCACACTTTCGTTTTTTTTTTTCGTTTTTGTCACCCGAGCACACTGATGTAGTACACTGCCAAAGCAATAGGTGGCAGTAGGTGGCAAACATGAAGGCAATTTCAACCAATCAGAACTTGAATGTGCCTGCAAAGCAAATGTCAACAAGGCGGCCACCATCTTTTGCCTAGTTACCCAATGCAGCAATTCTTTTTCAGCAAAGCCTAATAAAAGTGCAATAAACAAAACGGATACATTCACTGTGTGTTCTGGCTGTCATTTGTTGATGAAACAAAACTAACATCAACACAAGTGACCACCAAGAGCGGATAGTTTAGTCTAAAAAACTATTGGTAGCATTGTTAGCTGCATGCTAACGTCAATGGAATTTGCCATTATAACAGTATAGCATTGTGGCTAGAAGCTAACGTTAGCTCACGCTACTTAGCCAGCACCAAACTGATGATATCGGGAGCTATCAGTGGTTAGATAACATTAGAGACAACGCTGTGTGTATTAAACAAAGGTGAATAGATGACTGGGCCATTTTGTTTAATGCTTGTTAAGTTGAAAGAGGAGCTTTGAGCTAACAGGGTTTGATAGCTAACACTAGCTCATGTTATCCAGTGGCAGTGCCAATCGGTAATGCTAGCAGAATGAATGGATGTAAACTTTCTTTAACATATTGCATATGGGTACAATACAATACGGCTCAATACAAACAATTGTTAAGGGAATGCAGACTGTTGTAGCTTGGACTGGGGTCCTTATAACAATAACTTGACAACACATAGTAGCTGTAGCTATTTGGTTTGGCACAGCTCTCTGTCACCGGAAGGGCACGCAGATGGTATCTACTGCGCATGGGCGTTTTCGCAACAACGGCTCATGCAGACTACACGCTGTTGTCTGCGCGTTTTTTAGCGTTTCTCCAAAACGCAAACACAATTTTGCGTTTCAGCCGTATCCACAAAAAAACACCAAAAAACGCATTTCTGTGTAATAGGGACATGAAACGTATTCAAAAACGTATAAAAAAACGCCACAAATACACTAGTCTAACCATGGCCTAATACACATTGGCCGTATTAGGGGGTGGGAAACTGATGGGTGGGGATCGGGCGTTGTGGACAGCGACTCCTACAGGTCGGTTGGTGCGCCTGCGCAGTAGAATCAGGAAGTGTCGGGGGCAGCGTGAGCCTCCCACGCGTTACTCCTCGCCACAGAGATCGAGCTGCGCAGGTGAAAAGATGCGACTGCTGTTACCTCAAGTACCGGAGGGGACTTGTGCTATGTATGACTTAGTCCACATTGCAGCCGGCTTGTGGGAGGCAAGAAACAGCGATCGTGACAGGGGAGTGTTGAATTGGATGATACGAAATTGGGATGGGAGAAAATATAGAAAAATGGGAGAAAAAGTAGATAAAAAAAAAAACAGATTGCAGAATGGGTACAATACAGTACGGCTCAATACACACAATTGTTAAGGGGATGCAGACCAGAGAAAGACTTTCGTCTCGTTTACATCAGGGTCCCCCATTTTCAATTCATCATAACATAATGCCATACACGACATACAGATAGACAGTACTGCTACATCTATACATTTCACATCTATCTATACACTTCACAACATACTTCGTTTTTTTTCTTTCACTGCCCAACCCAGTCCAACCCAGCATCTTTCACTGCCCAGTTCAGCCCAACCCAGTCCAGAATAGATCTTTCTTTCATGTTAATATGTTTTATGCTAATATTGTGAAGAGTAGAGACACGGTGTGATTATTACTATGATTGAAAATCAATTTAGACGAAGACATACAAAGAAGTAATTATCACAATTAGCGATTTTTTTTTGGCTGGTAAAAAATCTGTTTGTCTGGTCAAAAAAAATCAGATACTCGCCAGTTGGCTGGTAAGCCAACATGTTTGTTTCCTCCCCTGCTAGCTAACGTTACTGTTTAAACAAAATGACCCAGTCAACTATTCACTTTAGTTTAATACATGAGGCATTGTCTAACGTTATCTAGCTGGCTAGCAGTAGCTACCGATAGCTCCTGATATCAATGTCTATGGGTGGAACGGTTCACAAAATCTACGGTTCGGTTCGTATCACGGTTTTGGTGTGTCGGTTTTTGGTTTGGTTCTATATACGTTTTTTTTTTATTATTTAACACTCTAAAAATACCATACATCAGCATAAGATATATAGCCTAAAAATAATCCAAATTTTCAGTTATTCTCAAGAACGTAGTCATGCAAAAACTGAAAGAATGAGGCAGTTTGACATCAGGCACATTATTTTGACAGTGACGGTTAGAGCTAGGAGAGAGAGGGGAGGCATTGCTGATTTAAACATGCTTCTCATTTATTTGGTAAAAAAAAAGTTTACCTTTTAATAATGTTTGGCACACAAAGACCAAACTGACTGAAAAATATAGGCAACATTTGTCAAAGTATTAACTTAGTGCAAACAAACAAAATAATTAAACCTTTTCTATTTTTGTGGCCACATTATAGACAAAGGCCATCAACATAAGGTATTAATATACTCAACCAGCACTAGACTTTCTTATCAAAAAGGAAAAGTCAGTTATTTAAAATAAATAAATCATGTGTACTAAATATTAGTGCTGTCAATCGATTAAAATATTTAACTCGATTAATCGCATCATTGTCCATAGTTAACTCGCGATTAATAGCAAATTAATAGCATTTTTTCTCTTTTTTTTCTACCTTAACACTTTGAATGCCCAGCAGGGGGCGCACATTTAGTGCTTGAATGCCCACATCCACTTCAATGTTAGCATTAATATCGCCTAATCTATGTTTTAAATTATGGCTATGTGTCTAATCTGCCCATCGCATTATCAATGACCTATTTCCAGTCAACATTGTCGAAGCAGATTGTTTTTTTATCTGTTCATTTCCGTTTCATAGCATTTAGAAAACCCCTCGTTTTCATGAAAAAAAAGAGGATTCCATGATAATCGCTGATGTACTGTAATATTCTAGAACGTTGTCATTTGTCGGCCTATTTATGAATTGTTTTCAAATAAACGCTAGATTATCGATAGCATATGTGTACGTGTGCACGCAGGGACCGAAACTAGAGAGCGCCACCCGCCATTTGCGCTCAGTTTTTACGTTTGGCGCCTCCCACAGAGAGGCCTGACCGCCGTGTGTCGGGCAATCAAATAGTCATGTGAAAACCGAAAATCATGATCCAATTCTTTAGCGGAGTTCTCACTCTCAGCACATACATGCAGCACTGCGCACTAGGGATGGGTACCGAATTCGGTACTTTTGAGGTACCGAACCGAAACACGTCGGTACTACCGAGTATCGAATCAAGTGAGAAACCGAAAAAAAAATTAAATTTTTTTTTTTTTTTTTTTTTTTTTAACTTTTTTCTTTTCATGTCAACGTTCACACGCACAATATATGCTTACCTAGGATTTGACTTGATTCAACAACAAAGCAGTCGGAGCAATGACAAGCCGAAAACTGTCGAAATTGTAGTTATTTGAAGTTTGGATTTTTTTACGACTGAGGTAGGTAAATTAAATTTCGACAGTTTTCGGCTTGTCATTGCTCCGACTGCTTTGTTGTTGAATCAAGTCAAATCCTAGGTAAGCATATATTGTGCGTGTGAACGTTGACATGAAAAGAAAAAAGTAAAAAAAAAAAAAAAATTATAAAAAATAATTTTGTTTATTTTTTTTTTATTTTTTTTAAAGTACCGAAAAAAGGTACCGTTGGGTACCGGTATCGATTCACAGGTACCGGTACCGGTATCGGTTCAAATGTGAAAGGTACCCATCCCTACCGCGCACTGCTGCTGCTATACTCCCCACCTGTTTCTGTATGCCTGCATGTAAACAGAGGCTATTGCCTCCGAGTCACCGTGACGTTAGTTAGCACTGCTGCTGCTGCTCCTAGTCCTACCCCTGTATGCCTGCATGTAAACAGAGGCTATTGCCTCAGACAGTCACCGTGACATTAGTCTAGTCAGAGGGACCTCCGTGAGATAACGTTAGCTACCGTTACAAAATGACCCAGTCAACTATTCACTTAGTTTAATACATGAGGCATTGTGTAACGTTATCCAGCCGACTAGCTACGGATAGCTCCCGACATAAACAAATGCTCCAGCAATAGTCCAGTGCATAATACCTCCGTTGACTAGGTAGCTCACTAGTCACTACGAAATGTCGCAGTAAACTAAATAGTTCACTGAGGCGTTGTCCCAACGCCATCCAGCAGTAGCTACAGAAAGCTCCTGACATCAATGTCCTACAACATGCGTATTCGAGCCCCTGGCTTACATCGCATGAGGGCTGCTGACTAGGGTCCAGGTGCAGCGCAGGAGAATCCTTTCATGCTGAATGTAAGAGTTTAGGTCCAGCTGCAGCGCCGGAGAATCCTTGCTGGAGCTGGAGGCCACTCGAGTATACACACAGACAGTGGAGCTGTTTGCAGACAGCGAGGTGGCGATGTCTCGCAGATAATACAACTACAAGTATGATTATATAATATATATATTTTATTTAAAAAAAATTATATAAAATAATTTTTTTTTTTTTATCAAAAAAAAGTTGGCAGGTAAGAAATCTGCTTGGCGGGTAGATTCTTCCCATCTACCCGCCACTGGCCGGTGAGTCAAAAAGTTCGCTCCCTGTGTGCACGCTAGGGCTGTCTTAAATACTTCGAAGCTTCGTTCGATGGCACAAGCTTTGAACATTAAAAAATAAATCGAAGTTTAAAAAAAAAAAAAAAAAATCTTTTTTTCAACATTTTTTTATACTTCGATTTTTGTGTGTGTGCGTGCATGGAGCCATTGGGTGGGGCCGGGGGACAAATACACTGGAGGAAAGTAACCCAGCTCAGCACTGCCCAAATTATATCATCACTATTGCCTGTTTGAAGGATATCATCCTCAAACACATATACACCTACATGCCTTGTAGAATTCCACACATAAGAAAGAAAGATACTGGGATGAATAAACAAAATAGGAAATAAAATGTAGAAATGCATGCAATACATAAATAAATATGAATCTATATGAAATAGAACATTTAGATAAGGTGCTACTGAGATGTTTTGGTGAGTTCTTTGTTTTTTTGTGGAAGTAGCCCTTCTTAAAAATGCATGAACATTCACTGATAATTGGTCTGTAGTGGAGTCTACAAGGTCTACATTGCCGGACCATGTAGAATCCGGACCTTGTAGACTGACATAATTCTGTGCATAGTTTAGTCTACACAGGCCATATTTCAAATAATCAAAATCTTACTTCATTCATTCATCTTAAACATTCTTGATTTGGGGGATTGGTAGTTCCCATGAAATCTGAAGTTGTTCAAACGACAACAGCGATCCACCTTGAATTAAATCACACAGCCGAGTGAAACCTTGTTGGCTGTGTCACAGTCACGAAAGGGGCTACTTAATTCATTAATCCAATCCACTTTATTTATAGAGCACATTTAAAAACAACAAAGTTTACCAAAGTGCTGTACAAGTCCCACAACATAAGATAAAAAAAAAATTAAAAATTAAAAGAAATAATAAATTTTTAAACTTTTCGAAGCTTCGAATTAAAATCGAAGCTCGGCCCCGAAACTTCGATTGCCAAAAAAAGCTTCGAAGGTCAGCCCTAGTGCACGCGCTGAAAATCTATTTTTTTTTTCTTTTTCTTTAAACTTTCTTTTTTAGCGTTTATCGCTTTTCTGGTCAAGCATGACAGAAACAGGTTGAAACGGGATACAGAGCAGGGGAAGACATTCTGATAAATGACGGCGGGTCCGGGAATCGAACTCGTGTCCACCAGATCCGTGACGCAGCACGGTTTTCCCCGACCCAGAAATAGCAGCGAGATATGCGGTGAGCTACTGGAGCTAATCGATTCTCAGTTCCTGATCGCTCTTAGAGTCAAACAGCCATATCACAAAAAAAGAAAAAGCTTATATCTCCGTGAAAACTGATATGATTATCCTAAGACTGGTAACATAGATTCCTTACCTGAGATCAGATGGTATCCAAATGGATTATTCCAATTCCTGATTGCCATTCGAAAAAAATCAATCCTTTTATTGATCCACCGCGTATACAGTAAAAACACATAATCCCCGCTGCTCTGAGGGTCCAGCATGAAGCTGATCGACCCCGGTTACATGAGTGAGAAGTAAAATGTGGAGTCCGGGTCTTTTTTTCTCATTCATTTTCACTGAGTCCAATCCAAAAGGGTGAATTACCATCTGGGAGACGATAGGGGGCGCTTTTTTCACATCTGAGCGCCTGGGGTGGCTGATTTTCCAACGGTAGACTCGGTTGATGAAATATGAATTCAGATCGCTAATAAAAAAACATAACGAGAAAAAACGATTCTCGTTATGGGCATTCAACCCGCGGGGGGTAAACCCAAGAAAACTCGGGTTGGGCATCCAAAGTGTTAAACAGATCTTTTTCAAGTTCCAAGTTTTAATACTCTTATCAACATGCAAGTCAACAAATGCTTGCTTTAGGGCTTGTGTCCATAGGGGACATTTTATGAGTTGTCAGCTCCTCTTCTCAGCGACGCGCCTCACGTTTTATGAGCTCTGGGCGGCAGCGTTTTTGGTCGGAGCGCTCTCGGCTCATAAAGTTGAAACTCATTCAACTTTTTTGGAAAGGAGCGCGCTCATCAATGTAACTAATCGAGGAAGGGGCGGAGCCGCAGCTGGCGCGAGCTCTGGGGAGACCCAGAAAGACGCTCAAAGCTTTTTTTTCTTCTTTTTTCAAAGCGGTCCGCCTCTATTTGCAGTTAGCCTATTTAGCTGATGTCGGCCATTGGCTCCTTGCTACTTTGTTTTCTCTGGTATAGACCCTCTTCTCTTTGGATTTAAGTGTTGATCTTTGTCCTTTTGGATCTATGTATATTCATGTTGCCTTTGTGAAGTTATCTTTTCCTTCTGTTTTGTTCTTCCATTAAAAGTTGAATATCCTTTAGGGGCTCATCTTTGCTTATCTCTCTCATACATGCTCTCTCTCTAACACACACACACACACACACAGACATGCTCTCTCTCTCCAACACACAAACACACATGCTCTCTCTCTCTCTCTCTTTCTAACACACAGACATGCTCTATATCTCTCTAACACACAAAATGACATTCTCTCTCTCTATATATTTCTCTCTCTTTCTAACACACATATACATGCTCTCTCTCTAACACACACACACAAACAGACATGCTCTCTCTCTATCTCTCTCTCTCTGGCCTTGCTCTGGTGGAGTGTCAGGGGCATTGCCGGGTCTGTGCAGCGATAACACTGTATATTGACTGTAGAACGGGAGCTCTCTCTCGCTCTCTCTCTTGCTATATGTTGACTGTATCATGCCCAGCCTCGGGCAGCGCTATTATTTAAGAATATGTTGACTGTATTAAAAAAAAATATATATATATATATATATATATATATTTTTTTACCTTTTAAGGGGGGGGGGGGGGGGGGGGGGGCTCGCATTTCTCCCAGGCGGCCCTGCCCTCATGCATTGCAAATTTGCATCAAATTCAAAACAGAGTGATGCACAAAATAACTTAAAAGAAAATAATAATTTAAAACGATGAATAAAATGTGCATGAAATAATAGGGGAAAGAAAACATTAGGAACTTGTTACATTCACCCACACAAGGGCTGATTAATCACCCCCCCCCCCTTCTCTCTCACACACTCTCCCAGCTCTCTTTCTCTCTTGCCCCTTCCAGATCTCTTTCTCTCTTGCCCCTTCCTCATCTCTCACCCCCCCTCTCTCACACACACACACACACACACACACACACACACACACACACACACACACACACACACACACTTCAGAAACAAACATAGTATCAATGAGAGCATCAATAATACACCCGAGTGAAGTCTAGTAAAAAAAAAATAAAAAAAAATTATTATTATATTTTTTTTGTAAAGTTAATCGTGAGTTAAAAAAAATTGTGGCGTTAATAGAATCGGGCGATAACGCGTTAATACCGCGTTAACTTTGACAGCCTTACTAAATATATATTTACTTTTTAATTGCATGAAACATTATGAAGTATTCTCTTAACCCTTTATTCGCCACGAGTTTCCACGTCATTCTCCGCCATGCGTAATCTGCCAATGACGCCGTAAGGCGTCTTTGAGATCAATATTTCAAAAATCTGTGATGGCAATCATATTTTACCCACAGAGTCTTGAGATCTCCTGTTGATCTCCTCAACTCTCCAACGGTTCAAGAGCGTCATCTGGTGGCGGATCGGCGGATCGCCCAAACAGGAAGTGACGCGCCGGAAGTGGTGCTCGCCCATATTTCGTCCGGGCACTCGCTATCGTTAGCAGGACTCCATCTTGATACACTGGACATCGATCTGTTGCAAATAACTCGATAAACAACATGATTTGGACGTATATATTATTATACAACCTGGAAATGGATCGCATATATCAACATCCCATAATCGAGAACTTTCTGCTCCACGCGGACCACCCAACGGTCAGAAGAAGCTGCGGTAAGTTTTAGCGTGTTTGAATAATATGATCCATATAAACTGCTGTGATCTATGTATCGCCCATACTACATAAATGATTTAATGCCGGCCACGGACTTATAACACCCCCCCCCCTCCGGTCACCAGCAGATGATGAGGCATGACGCTTAGGACCTTGCACAATTGAAAGTTTTAATATGACGTCAATTGGTATCAAACTACATTTGATGATGTAATATATGTATTTAGGGCTATAAATCACGTTCTGCAGAATGCTGCAGAAAACGATAAAAACATATTTATACTTTAGACCGTATTTTAGTATGAATATGTGAATGAAAAAGTAGAACGTTGCTACATCCTAAACGATAGATACTTGAGGTTGAATGGGCCATAGTAATGTCAATTTAGCAATACAATTTAAAAAGTTATAGCCCTGCAAAGAAGGGGAACATCTCCATAGACAAATAGAGCTGGCAGAGGACGGTATAAGGATGGATATAAGCGTGGCAGAGAAAGGGTTAATGCCGCTTTTCACTGCATGGTACCTAATCAACTCAACTCGCTTTTGCTATTGAGTGTCCTGCTAGCCGTATTTGAAGTGACGTCACACGAGGAAGTAAATAGTCAACAGTAACACTGCGTTGGAAGGAGAAGCCCTGATGATACTATAAACCAACAGCCAATAAATGTGAAGTTATCTTTGAACTAGGGCTTTCCCCGACTACGGAGTTGGATGGTCGACTATGATTGGCCAACATTTGCCGTTAGTAGACTATTGGTCGACTTAAAAAAAAATAGTATATTATTATTATATATATATATATATTTTTTTTTTATCATTCCATTTGGGCTGTGGGGGGTGCTTAATGTCTGAAGGAGTCGACTGAAGGCTTCTTGTCCTCTGCAAAAGCATGCAATTGGTCCACTGATGGATACATCTTGATATTTGTCTAGTCTAGTGTGTGTTCATTAGATGGGTGAAATCCTCTTTTAGTGCCTCTGTGCCTGTTTTCGTAGGCAGTTAGCCTCTGGTATGTGTGCCATTAGCGTTAGCCACGCTTCTAGGCCTCTTTTCTTTTGGAAAGAATGATAAAAAAATATATATAATTTCTTTTTTTTATATATATACTATTCGACTAAGAGGTTGGTTAGTCGACTACGGCTCCTTTCGACCAATTAGTCGACTATCGACTAATATGGGTCAGCCCTACTTTGAACCTCTGTTGTCAAGCCTCGTCAATATACCCCCCCCTTCCCCACTAATGGAACTAATGGAACACAGCGAAGTGACTCCACGGTTAGCTCGCTAACGCTAGTTAGCTTGCGGCTAACGTAACGTTAGCCTAGCTTGCAGCTAACATTATAACCGAACAATACACACATGCCCCGAACCGTGGAGGTCGTATTGAACGGTGTACGGTTCGAATGCGTACCGTTCCACCCCTAGTATCGGCCGATATGACTCATAGATCGGTATCGGTGGCAAAAAACGTGATCGGGACATCCCTATTGTAGACCCATCAACATCAATAAAACTGAGCTCATGGTTGTGGCACCCAAGGCCCTGCTCCGGAAGGTTGGGGATCTCACCCTCGACATAGACGGCTGCTCCATCTGCCCCTCCCCAAAGGTCCGCAACCTGGGCGTTATCCTGGACTCTACCCTTTCCTACCAAGCCCATGTCAGTTCCGTCACCAAATCCGCCTTCTTCCATCTCAGAAATATCTCCAGACTCCGACTCTCACTTTCCGACTCCACAGCTGAGATCCATGCCTTCGTCACCTCCCGCCTGGACTACTGCAACGGGGTCCTGTCCGGGGTCCCAAGCAAAACCCTGGACAGGCTCCAGTATGTTCAAAATTCAGCTGCCAGGGTTCTAACCCACACTAAACCCTGGCAGCACATCACCCCCACCCTCATCCACCTCCACTGGCTCCCCATCAAATCCCGCATCACCTACAAAACCCTCCTGCTCACCTACAAATCCCTCCACGCTCTGGCACCTCGGTACCTCACTGACCTCCTACACCCCTACACTTAGTCACGGTCCCTGCGATCCACGGACACTGGTCAGCTCTCCATCCCCCGAACCAGACTGCGGACCTTCGGGGACAGAGCTTTCAGTGTGGCAGCTTCCACCCTCTGGAACTCCCTCCCCGCTGAACTCTGCAACGCCCCAACTCTGGACTCATTCAAAAAACTGCTCAAAACCCACCTCTTCAACTTGGCCTTTAACCCCTAATTTCTCACTTTTTATGTTGCGTCTGTCCACTATGTTTGTTACTTTTGTTATTTCCCCCTGTATGTAAAGCGACCTTGGGTCTTTTGAAAGGCTATTATTATTATTATTATTATTATTATTATTATTATTATTATTATTATTATTATTATTATTATTATTTTATTATTATTATTATTATTATTATTATTATTATTATTATTATTATTATTATTATTATTATTATTATTATTTTTGTTTTTGATCCACTTTTTCTCCCATCCCAATTTCACTGTTTCCAATTCTCCCCTCTCCTGTCTTGAACGTTGCCCCCCACTGGTCGGTTGTAGGGAGGATAGAAGCTTTTCATCACATGTCCCCTCCGGTACACGAGGAGGCAGCCTGTCTCATCTTTTCACCTGCCAGCGCGGACTCTCATTGGCGAGGTGTAACGTGTGGGAGGCTCACACTACCCCCGCCATTTCCTGTCTCTGCTGTGCAGGCGTCCCCCAACCGACCTGTAGGAGTCGCTGTCCACAACGTCCAGATTACCACCCATCGACTTCGACCTGCTGACTCTGCCAATTGAGCCAGTATGACGGCCGGCCCAAGCCCGAGGCAACGCAGACAGCCGGATTCGAACCCGGTGTCTCTTGCGTTGGTGACTAGTGCAATGTCCGCTGCGCCACCCAGCCGCTCCTATTATTATTATTATTATCGTATATTCTATATTATAGTTATGGAGAGATACTATGCTTATATTTATACTCCCAACAGGGAACAAACCGTTTGTTTCTACATATATCCGTTCCTGCACAATCCCAGGCTAAAGAGTGGCCATTTCCCAAAAATCCCAGCTAATTTTCTAGGAAGAGAGATATTGCGTCTTTTGTGAATCATTGTGAGGCTTGGCCCGGCGGTGAGATTTGCAGTTGGACAAGACCCACCCCATGTATTTGTAATCTTAAACGTACCTTGTCAGCCAGCGAATTTGCAAGAAGGAGGCTGAGAAGAGCAGCGCTATGAGGAGCCAGAGCTAGCCTCAGTCGCACGCCAGCTCTGCGGCCCCGCTTCCGCTTTCGATCTCTCCGCCGCTTCAAGGCCTCCTTGTCCGGGGAGGAGATGTAAACAGACCCGGTGTGCCCGGAGGTCTGACAATGTCGTTCGGTCCATCGAAAAAGATGGAAATATCCAGTAATCCGACATGTGAACCAATGTCCAGTAGCTCTTGTCTTGTGTACAAAGGGTCAGCGCGCATATACTGGGTGAATAGACTGAACTTGATGAGTATGCAAATAATTGTTGATTTGCCATTCCTGGCGAGACAAAAAACTGCTGCTTTATCAAGCGCCGCCATCTTACCTAAAAATGTACTCAAAGGGTAGGCGAGACTGCCACCTATTGGGATTTGATCGTCATCACAGTGTTACAAAATCCATACACAAGGTCCGGGGGACTGTCTAGTATCATCATAACGAATATACTTGTTTTTGGCAGTCAATGAGTTAATATCTGACTTTTAAACAACATTTATGTCCTGTGTGTGTGTGTTTTACGCATGTATGTGGGTCTGTGTGCGTTGTGTGGGTGTTGAGCTGACATTTATGTGTGATCAGGGTGTTGCATATTCATTTGGAAGAGCGAGCGAAGGAGAGAGATGAGAAGATGTGTGTAAACCCAAAGGTGTATGTATGGTGAAGGTCAGGGAGATTGAGTTGAGACAGATTCTTGTCTCTCTTCCTGTCGTGTGTGTGTGTGTGTCAGTGCAACACAACAGGTCTTCAGTCAGATGTACTGTAGCTGTAATATTGTGTTTGGCTGCGAGGCATTTGGTGATTCTGAAGTCCTCGTATACTTTATACACTAGGTGTTGTTCGACTGAATCGAATAAATCGATTACAAAAAATCTGATAATGCAGAACAATCAGTCCTGTGAGGAGGATGTTTGGCGCTGTGTGTATTCAGACATAGGGCTGGGGGGTGTACCATATAAAAGTATACCATCACGGATCCATGTAAAGGTTTTTTTCATACTAATATTAATATACATATCATTTAAAAAGAAATTAATTAAGAAAATGTCTTTGCAGCAATATAAAAAACGGCCATTTAAAATGGACCATGACAAGTGTATTATAAGTTGAAGGCGTAAAAAGATTATCACACTTTTTACAGAAAAATGTTATGCCGTCAAGTACCGTTATACCATCAAGACTAAGACAAATATGGTGATATGATACTGTGGTCATATCGCCAGGCCCTCGGTTCCAATAGTAGGAATTATGGCAGCAGGGCAGCCCAGGTGGAGAGGACAACAACCAACGTGTCCCTGTCGAAGTGACCTTGAGCAAGGCACTGCATCTGTGTGTGTGTGTAATTTTTCACCTGGGTGCTTAACAAACTCCCTTCAAGAAAGAGGCTTGGCAGTCAGATTTGTGTTTATGTATTTCAACCTTAATCCACATTATGAGAAACATCTCTCTACACCTGTTGTACCATGATGTTTACGGATGTGTGTAACTTATGACTTATGTTTCATATAAGACCACCAGATGTGTTCAACTATAGCAAGGAATATGACATGCATCTCTTCTCTCCTCTCTCTCTCTCTCTCTCTCTCTCTCTCTCTCTCTCTCTCTCTCTCTCTCTCTCTCTCTCTCAGGGGGAGTCTGTGAAGTATTTCCTGGACAATTTGGAAAAGCTCGGACAGTCGGTAAGTCCCGCCCACCTACCTCCGCCGGCCAATCCCACGTGGGGGGTGGGGTGGTCTGACTGTGACTAATGAGTTTCTTAGAAAGAAGTGAAACCTCCATTTTCCTGTCCTCCTCCCACTCCCCTCTTCTCTCTCTCTCTTGGTATCATTCTATCATCTCTCCCTTTTCTCCTCCAAACTTCTCCTCTGTTCCTGAACACGATCGCGGTTGTTTTCCATCTGGGCTGTCTACACACGTTCACGCACCATAACTGGATTCACACACTCGTACCAACTTGAACCCACATCACCATCGTCACCATCACAACTCACTTTAATCGGCAGGTACATTTGCACGTACCAGGAATTGGTACGTGCAAAACATCTGATGAGATGTTGTCTCAGGGACCCTCGTCTGAGAAGATTTAGTTATTCCATAGCTGTCTATATTGTAGGCGGGCAGATAACATATAAACCTGAATAGCCGTTTATACACATTCTTTCATTGGGTTAACTTCTAGTCAATGAAATAATAGTGAAATTAAAATATTACATAAAATGTAAATGTGATATTATAAAATATTATTTCTTGGGACTCCTTGGTAGCCCACCCGGAACCCCTGGTTTTGAACCAACCACTGATCTGAAATGAAGGATAACCACATATTTACTTAAATGAACTAACCCTAACCACTGATCCGAATGAATGATAACCACATACTGTATTAACTAAGATTTCTCTCGAATAAGATCTTACATTAACATAACATTTTAGGTGATGTTATTTGGAAAAAAAATCTTTTTGGTTTGATCTCACACTTTATTATCATGCAGTTCAATGCGATGAACAGCAATTGGATTATTTATTGTGATTTTGCATACGTGAACAGATATTGTGATATTCAATATTGGAAGAAATTCCAGATTATTATCGTGATATCAATGTGTTTCATAACGCCCAGCCCCTAGCACTTAGAACTTATCAAAAATACCACACACACAACGTCTTATGTCCTCTTGTCCAGAACTCTTGTGCATAGTCCTAATAACAGCTGTGTGAGTAGGGCTGCAGGACTGTGGGTGTTATGTAATGGGGCCTAACAGGAAGAGGAAGTGGAGCAGGACTGAGCGTGCAAAGAGAAAAACACACTTCAATACTAATATACCTCCCTCTCTCGCTGTCTCTTTCTCTTTGTCTCTGTCTCTCTCTGTCTCTCAGTCTGTCTGTGGAAGCCAATTGAATTGTGACTCTCCTGTGTGTGTGTCTCTCTCTCAGTTGAATTGGGACTCTGCAATGTCTCTGTCTCTCTGTGTCTCTCTGTTTAATTGGGATTCTGCAATGTCTCTGTCTCTCTGTTTAATTGGGACTCTGCAGTCTGCAATGTCTCCGTCTCTCTGTGTCTCAGTTACGTTACAGTCAGACCACACTATTCAAATGTTGAGGACTTGTGTGTGTGCTAGGGCTGCTCAATTATGGCAAACATTTTTATTTTATTTTTATATATTGAAATCGCAATTATTTCAGGCGTTTTCTGACAAATGCCTGTCAGTTAAGTAGTTAAACACAACACAGTTTGATTTGAGAACATCATAATGTCTTTATTGAACTTTAACACTGGTGTTTCTTTTTAACAAAATTACTTTTAACTTTAAATATAATTGAACTGAAACACAAGAAATACATTTAAATAAGTGAGGAAAGAAATATATATAAATAAATAAAACAAATGATGTATAAAGAATTATAAATGAAAATAAATATCACCAACTATGTTGTATTGCCACAACCTACTGCAAACTACTAAATATATTCATGTCAGTTTTCATGATTGTGGGAAGCCAAAATCGTAATTGAAACTTTATTAACCGTCCAGCCCTAGTGTGTGCATGTGCTAGCTTATGTCAGCGATGACTTTTCCAGTGCAGGCCTGACCTCTGTGATGTCAGTGTTTGGAATGTCAGGAATGTCAATTTGGCTCTTGTTGTGAGGGCAGAAAACAGTGTCACACGCACGCACGCGCGCACGCACACACACACATTCAACCAGTGTCTGAGCCAATGATAATGTCTCCCCCTCTGTTGTTTTACATGGGAGTTTAATTCAGAGTACAAATTCAGAGTTTTATTTGCCACATGGAAGCAATACAATCACAGTTTTCATACAAAATCATAATTACAGTTCTACCATGGGCAAAAGGAGCAGGAAGAAGAATAAATCTTAGTTACCTGCCCCCTATTCCTAAACTACGTAAACAAGTATTACTTGATGGTCGGCGTACAACCTAATTTACACAAAATAATAATTCATACCATATTATACAAAGAATCAAACAATCCACAGATTAACACTTTCGCTGCCACTGGGGCCCGTCTAATATAATGGTTGAGGGCCAGCTTTTGTAAACAAACGTGTGGCTTTTTGTACAGCTAAATCTATACTTTATAGCAGGGTTCGAAATTAAAAAAAGATTTCAAGGGCTTTTTTTGCCCCCCTTAATTGATTTTCGGGGGCTTTTTTTTATTTCGGGGGCACAATTTTTATAATGAAAATCAACAAAGATTCAACAAACCCTGGATATCCACTGAAACACTGAAAAGAATAGAGGAGAGGAGGGCAAAAAAAGACACAATAAACAAATGCAAAACTCGAGCAAAAAAGGGGAGCAGCTCACAGAGACTACGAAGTAGCAAACAAGGAGGTGAGGAAAACCATCAAATGCGACAAACAGAAATACATAGAAGACTTGGCGCAAGAAGCAGAGGAAGCAGCGGGAAAGAATAACCTCAAGGAACTCTACCTGACCACCAAGAAACTAACCGGGAGGTTTAGACAGACAAACACACAAATCCGTGACAAACAAGGACGACTGCTCACCACCAAGGAAGAACAACACCAAAGGTGGACTGAGCACTTTAGGGAGCTCCTCAACAGAGAGCCCCCTGTCCAAGAGGTGGAGATTCCGCCAGCTGCACACATGCTGGAGATCAACTGTGCCCCCCCCAACAAGATATGAGGTGAAAAAGGCCATCAATGCATTGCGACGTGACAAGGCAGCAGGGCCAGATGACATTCCAGAAGAAGCTTTAAAGGCAGACGTTGAAACCTCAGCCACCATGCTACACCAGCTGATCAAAAGGATCTGGGAGAAAGAAGGAAATGTACCAACAGACTGGAAGGACGGGCTCATTGCTATTATACCCAAGAAAGGAGACCTTAAGAACTGCAACAACTATCGTGGGATTATGTTGCTCTCAACACCAGGCAAAGTGTTAAACCGCATTATCTTGGACAGACTGCGAAAAGGGGTCGATGATTAACTGAGAGAAAACCAAGCCGGTTTCAGGAACGGTAGATCGTGCAGTGACCAAATTGCCACCCTCAGGATCATCATCGAGCAATCCATAGAATGGCACTCGCCTGTCTATGTCAATTTCATAGATTTTGAAAAGGCATTCGATAGTGTAGACCGCGAGCTGCTTTGGAAACTCATGGCACACTATGGAATCCCTAGAAAATACATCAGCATAATCAAGAACATATATCAGGACATGAAATGCCAAGTGTTACATAACGGATGTGCACAAGAACACTTCAAAGTGCTCACCGGCGTGAAACAGGGCTGCCTACTTTCCCCCTTCCTCTTCCTCCTATGCATCGACTGGATCATGAGGCAAACCACAACCAATAAAAAGACTGTCATCCAGTGGAGTCTAACGGAGCACCTCGAAGACCTGGACTTTGCGGATGACATCGCACTACTCTCACACAACCATCAACAGATGCAAGACAAAACCCAGCTGCTAGAAACAACTGCAGCTGGACTTGGGCTCAAAATAAATGGACAAAAAACTCAAGTAATCAGAGTCA
Organism: Notolepis coatsorum; assembly: GCF_963971535.1. Taxonomy (NCBI): domain Eukaryota; kingdom Metazoa; phylum Chordata; class Actinopteri; order Aulopiformes; family Paralepididae; genus Notolepis; species Notolepis coatsorum. The sequence continues at coordinate 52,221,723 of NC_140178.1, read as the reverse complement.
ATAATAAAAGCACAAACCCCATAACCATCGGGGGCCAGACACTGGAAGAGGTTGACAAATTCACATACTTGGGTAGTGTTATAGCTGTTGATGGCGGGACTGAGGAAGACGTAAGGGCAAGAATAGGAAAAGCAAGAGCAACATTCAACATGTTAAACAAGATATGATAAACCCGAAACATCAAACTCAACACCAAGCTCAAAATCTTCAACTCCAATGTCAAATCCATTCTGCTATGGCTCTGAAACCTGGAAAACCACCACTAACATCAACAATAAACTGCAGACCTTCATCAACCATTGTCTGAGACGTATCCTCAGGATCTTCTGGCCAAACACAATCACCAACATCAAGCTGTGGGAATGCACCAAGCAAGAATCAGTGGAGGTCCAGCTGACCAGGAGAAAATGGAGCTGGATTGGGCACACACTTCGAAGACACAAAACCGCAATAACCAAACAGGCATTAACCTGGAACCCACAAGGCAAACGAGGCAGAGGAAGACCCAAAAACACCTGGAGAAGAGACACTGAGCAGGAACTCAAGAAAAGGGGACTGACGTGGAAACAGCTGGAGAGGATGGCGCAAGACAGACGGGGTGGAAACTTTTCATCAATGGCCTATGTTCCGAAAGGAATAAAATTATTTGTATCTGTAAATAATACATACATACTCTATCTAAATAGATAAAATGATTGTCCCTGAGGGCAAGTTGTGTTGTTGTCTTGATATATCTACAAATAGCAGACGAATAGCTGGTTGCCACTGGATCAATGAATGTCTAATATTGAATAATATTATTAGCTATTTTATTTTTAACATCCCTAATTCCAACAATCAAGAGGCTTGTTTCAAATTGTTACAGCACTGGAACGTTTGAGTATAGGCTCTGGCCAGAGTATCAATGAAATACGTTGCGCGCTCAGCGCTGTGGAATGAAGGAAATGCGCATCGGGATCGGATTTGGATGTTATTCTTTGAAGTTGTGTTACAAATGGAACGGTCTTTCCCCGCCGAACACAAGTTACTTAACGTTACACAGGTTGCGCTATGCAGATGCTTAGCTTGCTAACGTTAAGATGGCAGTGTAATGCTTGATGAAAGCAGAGCTCTCCCCCTGTCTGTGTTCGCCCCTCTCAAAGCACCCTGTAACACGCAGCGGGCCCCGCCTCCCTCCCTCCTTGCAACAAACCTGGCATTCCACCCAAAAACTGAATTTCAGTCCAGTTTCTCAACTATTAACAGCGGAGCTGTTTGTAATCTTCACTCGCACACTGCAAGTAAATGATTTTTCCGGTTTGCGCACACACATATTATTAGGGGCAAATACGAGGGAAATGCTCGCACTGTAGAGCATATATATAATTAGATATATAATTAGTAACTATCAGGGGCTTTTCTTGCCCCCCTAACTGATTTTCGAGGGCATTTGGTCAATTTCCTAGGGCATTTTGCCCCAAGCCCCCGTTAATTTCGAACCCTGCTTTATAGTATTGCTATCTGTCCATTCTCATTGTCAATTGAGTGGATAAACCGTCCCTTCAAAATGGCTTAAAGAAAAAAAAATGCATCAATAGGTTCTCATTTTATAGCGCCGTGAATATAAGCTTTATAGCGGATTTGGGCTAGTATATTTTCTGGAAGGCTAGTTATAGAGCTAATAGCTGCTAACGTTATATCCAATGGCATTTCCGTTTTACAGATGCTACAGAAATAACTCGAACTGCATATGATCCGGACGATCCCAAAGCATGTATGCATGAAATGGGGGGGGCGGGGGACGTCGTTTATTATTATTGATTACCAATAACCGCGTTCGTCTAAGTAGCCACATACGCTGGTCGGCTGGTTGAGTATCATAGCAAGCTCTGATCGGGCTGTAATTTACGTGAAAAAGATCTTACCATGAGCCGGTGGGATCCCCCCGAGCATTTCCCCGTTATCGATCGCCATCTGGTAGATTGATATGTCCATTGGCTGATGATAAATCCCCTTATTGCATGGTGAAATCTGCTATTCGAAACGTAATCCAAGCACATTGCAGTAGCGCGATAGCACCCCTAAGAGTATCTGGCCGGTATTGCACATTGTCGAATTCATAGAGTAGGGAAGATCTGCAGTGCCGCTCGGCAACCTTGAACAGGTTATTAAAATGGAATAAAAGCAATAACAACTTCCCACGGATATCTCAGTGATTCTGTCCACAACGCATGGATTCGAAAGCCGGATATATCCGTGCTTCGTCCCCAATGTGTTAAACAAGAGAAATTCAATAATAATAATAAGAAAGAAGAAAAGAAAATATCTCACTATTCAGATTCACATTTGAATTTCATACTGACTAAATATTGTTTTATAATTATTTTTGAATTGACAAACACTATTACATCCCATAACACATTGGATGCCAAAAACGAGTTAAGTCGTTATTGGCCGCCATGCGTTGAGCGTCAAAGACGAGTTCACTAGTTTTTAGATCTTTTTTAACACATTGAGTGCCACACCCCTTTGACCGTTCCGTGCCAGCGCTGAAGTCAATGGGAGGTCGGGGAAATTTGCGAAGGCTTAAACTATATCTTAAATTATGGCTATGGGTCTAAAACACCCCTCGCTTATCAACGACTTGCTTGCAGTCAACATGTACGAAACGGATTGTTTTTTCATTGGTACATTTCCGTTTTATACCGTTTTGAATACGAGTATAGTTTTGGAGAGTTCTAGTAATTCCAGAGAAATTCCGCGATAATAGCTCTAGTGGAATACACAAAACACATTGTCATTTTTCGGCTGATTTATGAATAGTTTTCAAATAAATGCTAGATTATCGATAGTATGTATACTTATCCACGCTAGAGAAGCGGGCTGAAAAATCTATTTATAGTCTGAAACACATAATCGACGCTGCTCTGAGGGTCCTCTGGCAAGCAGTATCGTGTTACCAGATTGACTGAGATGGGAAAACCCCGGACCTGACTTTTTTTCTGATGCACATGGCCACCCAATCCAATCCAATGATGTGCATTACCATCCGGGAGACGATAGGCGGCGGTATTTGCCCTTTCCGAGCTCAGACCCATTCACAATGATAATGTCAGGCTGGATGGATGAAAAATTTATGGATATCGCTAATAAAATAAATAACGATTAAAAGACGATAAAACTCATCATTGGCACTCAACGCATGGCGAGTTAGCACGACTAATCTCGTCGTTGGCACTCAAAGTGTTAATATCAATAGTATGCTGAAAGCCATACTGAGACCCCGAGAGTGCAATACTGGCCAAAACCTGCTATTTGGCAGTATCGCCTACCATTTGAAAACCCTAGTCCACACTATGTGTCACATTTAATGTGGTCCGGGTGGCCTGTTCCTTAATGATAAGCAAGCAGTGCAAGAATGCGGAAGCATTCTACCGTAGTGGCGTGCGGTAATGCGCCTTTCATTTTCCGCCGCCCAGCGCCCAGGTGCGTGCACCGGCGGCGGCGTGCTCGCTCAGGTGCGTGCGTGCGCCGGCGTGCTCGCGCGAGGTGCCCGCGCATGCGCATGAGATCCCGCCTTGGTTCGACACGAGCGGAGCTCAATATATATAAGTCACCGCCCCTTATTCAGTATCGAGAAATAGCTCAATTGGCAACACTGCATGGCTGTGGATCCTACACCTCGTTTGCTGGCGAGTTCGAATCCCATAAAATATATTTTTTTTAACGTGATTTTTTTTTTAACGTGTATTCTTTCGCCGGTTAAGGTTAGGCATGGTTAAGGTTAAGGTTAAGGTTAGGCATTGTTTCGGAGTTGGTTAAGGTTAGAACGGTTAAGTTTAGGCGCTGTTAAGGAGCTGGTTAAGGTTAGAGTTTGTCAAAGAGAATGGCAATATTCTTTCTATGGTTAAGGTTAGGCATGGTTAAGGTTAAGGTTAGGCATTGTTTCGGAGTTGGTTAAGGTTAGAACGGTTAAGTTTAGGCGCTGTTAAGGAGCTGGTTAAGGTTAGAGTTTGTCAAAGAGAATGGCAATAGACAGCCTATTTCCGCGCGACAGCTCCCAAAGCGGGCCTGAAAAGAAAGGCGCTTTACCGTAGTGGCGTGCGGTGACGAATGCTTCCGCATTTTTGCACTGCTTGCTTATCATTAAGGTAGACGCGTCCGGGTGCTGATTTTGGACCAGGCAAGTCTAACGCTTCACCCAAGCAACTTGAAACGCGTCTAGCACACTCCATCCATAAGTTGTGCCAAATTATGTCCGTGACCAGATGGACATCAATACTGGAAATCGCGATCAGGCAATTGGAATATTCTTTTTGGAATAACCCCGATCAAAGGTAAGGACTATCTGACGTCAATTCCACCTTGATCCTACAATGATTTCATATCGATCCAGCCGATCAGCGTGTGTGGTGTTCAAAACTAATGCCGTTACTGGCGATCAGAGCATCTATACCTATTAAACCTATTATATACATTTGATTTGGAAATAGTAGCGTGTCCATGTGAGAAACGGCAACGACGAAAATTCACATAGCGCCCTATAACTCAGCTTTTCAGGAATTAGCCCGGATCACTCTGAAACTATACAATATTCACCACGGGATAACGTGCGGACGTATACATGAAAAAATGTATGTTTGATTTTTTTGCATGTTGGACGGGAGATAGTGACTGTCAAATGACCATAGTATTGTCTCCATAGCTATAATATAGAATATAGATATAGCTCTGCAAACATCGTGACGCACAGTGAAAGTGACTGTCTTTTAGCATGGCGCTGTGAGAACAGGGTGTGGATAATGGCTGGCGCTGAAAGTGTTAAGCTCTCTATGGAGAGAATTCCACAACTTTACACGAATAACTGAAGGATTAATTAATTCGTTTTTTTATCTACTTTTTCTCCCCCTTTTTCTGTGATTTTTCTCCCATCTCAATTTCCTCTCGTGCCAATTCTCCCTCCCCTGTCCTGATCGTTGCTCCCATGTGCCCCCAACTGGCCGGTTGTAGGGAGGATAGAAGCCCATCACATGTCCCCTCCGATACATGTGGAGGCAGCCAGTCACATCTTTTCACCTGCCAGCACGGACTCTCATTGGCGAGGAGTAACGTGTAGGAGGCACTGCCCCCGCCGTTTTTCCTGTCTCTGCTGTGCAGGCGCCCTGACCGACCTGTAGGAGTAGCTGTTTACAACGACCAGACTACCACCCTTCGACTTCCTTCTCGCTAACTCAAGCCCAAGCCGGAGGCAATGCTGACAGCCGGATTCGAGACCGGTGTCTCTTGCGTTGGTGACTAGCGCAATGTCCGCTGCGCCACCCAGCCGCCTAATTAATTAGTTATTAATGTTGAGTGTGCGTTATGAACACATAATAATAATAATTTCTTCCAATATTGTATGAAATCATATTACATAATAATAATAATTTCTTCCAATACTGTATATCACAATATCTGCTCACGTATACAAAATCACAATAAATCCAATTCCCGTTCATCACATGTTTTCTTTTTAAAAAAAAATTTTTTTTGTTGAATAAATATTTACTGATGCAACTCAAAACTTGGCCTGATGTTGAATACTCTGTTTCTGCACTAGTCATTCTCACACACACTCTCTCCAACACTCCCAAATACACTCACTCCCCCAAGTGCCCCACTCTCTTGTTTACTTGCCATACTAGTATTTCAATGATGCAAAGTGTCAGAACGGGAAGTGAGTGAGTGAAACTCGAAACCCTGCATTTGCTTGAACTGTCCCAAATCCATCCCATATCCTCACTGCTGCTTTGCATTTTATGAAGAATGGCAGGGATGTGCACAGGGTTTGACGGTTCGCTGGTTAACTACTTGTTTTAAATTCATAGATATTCATAAAGGTTCATTTGGATATTTTGGATATTATTTAGCATTTATTTTATAGGGCAAAGTGTAAATAAAGTGATCTCTGGCAGTAGAAGAAGCCCAAGCTTTCAACATTAGTCCTGCAGCAGGTGGAGTCCTCAGACGTCAGGGCTGCCCACTCTTTCCTTTTGATATCTGAGTTACCTGCTGTGTGACACACACTCTAAACCCAGTGACTATGAAACTATTATATAGTCTATGCTGCATACAATACCTTTTTTAGCATTTTTACAGCTTTTTCCAGGTCAGACATGACCGACAGAGAGCAGAAGGACGGGAGAAGATATGGGGGGGAAAGACATGCGGCAAATGTACTTCGGGTTCGGGAGACGAACCCGGGTCGACCGCGTAGGTCTGCAGTGCAGTAACGTGGTGCGCCACCCTACTTTTTTTTAATACAAAAACCACACAATCAAATCATTCAAATGTATTATTTGTTAGATTGGTCTGTTTGTGGGAGGCATGGCAGGCGTTTGTACCCGGCCTTGCACTGTATTATTTAGTGGTTCTCTTTCATGTTTTTGCCCAGATATGATGGATGGGAATAATACTCATCCATCGTTGTGCTTTGCACCGACTCCTACATCTCGTCTGTCCCAAAGTGACACCAATCCAAAGCATCACTCAGCCTCTCCTCTCCATGCTATAGACTAGTCACGAGGAACACTCATCCATCGACAAGTCACAACCAGGTCTATATTAGTAGGGCTGGGCGATTAATCGAGTTTCAATTTCAATTAGGATTTTCGCTTCCCACGAAAAAGAAAACAAAATAATTTAGATAAAACGATTATTATTATTGTGCCGTGTTGCTCTCATTTTGTCTTGGGTTGTAAATGCAGCGTGCACCCTTCCTTCACAGCGGTGCACTCTGCTCCCCCCCCCCCCCGTTTCAGATTGTGTCAAGAAGGAGGAGGAGCCTCTGCGCATTTTGGAACGTCTTTGGTCTTTAACTTGTAGAAGATGACAGAAAGGCGGCCTTTGGTCGAGAAGAAAGGTTAAACAAATTCAGTCATTGTCGTATTATGTTCTCAAATCAATGAGTAATTGTGTTTTTAATAATCGTGATTTTAATATTATTCCGAATAATCGTGATTATGATTGCTGCCATAATTGAGCAGCCCTACTAATATAGTACATGAAGCAGTGCATCTCTTTCCATTCCTCTCTGTAGCCAGCATTATGTTTGTAGGCTAGCTGTCATCTGGTTTCATGCCACACTTCATTTGGTCATAGAAGGGGAAGTAAAAGCGCTTTCATTCACCTACGAATCACGTCTCATAACCAGTAACCAGTAAGTGGCATCAGGAAGTCTCTTGAGTTGACATGTGTTGACCTTTTCAAGTCTCATAGATTAAGAAAGCTATAGTGATTAGTGAGTAATAAGTCTGTTGTCTCTGAGGATTAGGGATGCCCCCCGAAATCTGGTTCTAAACGGGAACCGGTACTAAATTAGAAAAGAACAGAGTATTGATAAACTCCGACGTTAACGGTACTGCTATCGGTAGTCTATGAGCGGATTAGCTACAGAGCTAACAGAGTGTACCATCCATCTGCGACGCAACAGTGGCAGCAACAGTGGACACGGAGTAATGTTAACATTATGTCGAGTTCATACTACACTACACGTATGAACTCGACATAACGTTAGCGTTACTCCGTTTCCATGAAGTGTTTAATTAGCAGCAATCTGTTGTTGAAAATGTAACGTAAACCGGAAATGGAAATGCGAGGACAGGAAGCCGTCATGAAATCGTTGTAGTCATATTGTAGTCTTTTAGTCTTATTAACTAAAAGATTTAAACAAAATAAAAAGCAGCAGCACTAATGGATAACTGAGTCATGTTTGCTATGCATTTCTTTCTTTCGGGGAGTAGGACATTTGTTTCACAGTTTTAGCATGATGTTTTATAGATGGCTAGGTTAAACACAGGTTTTTGTTTTTAAGAGGGGGGTTTGATTTGATTGAAGTATATTTCAAGTATGCAACACAACAAACAAACATCAAGTACAGATATAGCCTTAAGCCGTTCAAATAATAAATGTACATTTTTTTTTTAAATAATAATAATAATCTAAAAGAACCGATAAGAGTATCGATAAAGTACCAAACCGTTAAGCAGTATCGATAAGAGTAGTAGTATCGATCAAATCCTAACGATACCCATCCCTACTGAGGATTAATGTAACTGAGAATGTGTGAGAAAATGTATGATGAATTGAGAACGGAGATTAAAAAAAACTGCGAATTGCAAAATAAAAAGCCACAGCTAACCGGTTCATCATATCGGTTAATGACGACGGATAGTCAGCCCTCCAAATAACCATTATTCCATCCCTAGTGTGAGTTGTCATAACTCTAGTCTTATGCCTTGCCTCCACTAGCCAGGGTTTAGCCGCACTGTGGCCTGTCACACAGGCTTTAGAACCCTGGCTGGACCCTGGCTGAGAGAGCCACCTTTCACAACCTGGCCAAAGCCAGCTGGGACTGTTGTCTCATCATGGTTTAGCTTGTGTACCACAGTTGTGTTGGTGTGAGCATGGCTAATGGAGACATGGCACTCCTGTCTAAACTCCCACCTCTCCTACCCTCCTTAATTCTCTCTTTCTCCCTCCTTCATTCCTCTCCTGTCTCCATTCCACCCATCGCATCTCTCTCTCTCTCTCTCGCTCTCTCTTGCTCTCTCTCTCTCTCTCAGGACTACCTACCAAACCAACAGGATATCCTGCTGGCCAGAAAGCCAACCAAGGGCATCCATGAGTACAACTTTCAGATCAAGAACGTCCCCTTCAAGATGGTGGACGTGGGCGGCCAGCGCTCGGAGCGGCGGCGCTGGTTCGAGTGCTTCGACTCGGTCACCTCTATTCTCTTCCTCGTGTCCTCCTCGGAGTATGACCAGGTAAGCTGGACAGAAGACCCCACACACACAGCAGCGTGTATGCGTAGAACCATTTGGAAAAAATTGCACATTTTATTGGGATTCGTGGTGCAGCACAAGGCATACAGTAGACCATACATATCAACACATCACTCTACGTAGAACATTCACTACTATGCAAGGCGGGGCGATTCATCAAGGTTCAGTTTCAATTACGATTTTGGCTCCCCACGATCATGCAAACAAGATAATTGAGATAAAATGATCATTGTGCCACAAGCCATGTTGCTCTAATTTTGTCTTGTGTTGTAAATGCAGCGCACCATTCCTGATTCATGTCTGGGGTTGAGCACAGTCACTGGGGAGGTGGGGGTCTTTGTATAACATGTGCTTGTTTCTATGCTGCATATATTTAAGATTATTCAAATTAGACTCCTAGTTTAGCACAAATTAATGGAACCGGATACAGACCACTAGCCTAGCTTAAAACTCCGGGAGAGGTGTTTTTGGCCAAAAGCTAGGCTAGCTGGTCTGTATCCGCTCCCATTCATTTGTGCTAAGCTAGGCTAGCTTGCAGCTGGATAGCTTTCTATGAGAGGAAATTGGTATCCAATCCATCTTCTTGTCTGACTCTGGAGGAGATCGTAAGTGCAATAATGTTGACGTGTTAGGTTATAAACCAGGATTCTGAAATTGAAATTTCAGCTGTATAGATGTATGCAACTCTTGATACTGTGTAGGTATCACAGCATGTATAGGCAAACATATAATACTACTAACAAAGTGGTTCCAAAGAGCCCAATTACATTTATATCAATGTTAACCCAAATAACTCGATTGACCCCCCCCTCTTCTCAGGTCCTGATGGAGGACCGGCAAACCAACCGGCTGAGCGAGTCGCTCAACATCTTCGAGACTATCGTTAACAACCGCGTGTTCAGCAACGTCTCCATCATCCTCTTCCTCAACAAGACGGACCTGCTGGAGGAGAAGGTGCGGCAGGTGTCTGTGAGGGACTACTTCCCCGAGTTCTCGGGCGACGCGGGCAGCCTGCTGGACGTGCAGCGCTTCCTGGTGGAGTGCTTCCGCAACAAGCGGCGCGAGCAGCAGCAGAAGCCCCTCTACCACCACTTCACCACGGCCATCAACACGGAGAACATTCGCCTGGTGTTCCGCGACGTCAAAGACACCATCCTGCACGACAACCTTAAGCAGCTCATGTTGCAGTGAGGGGACTGGGGGGGAGGAGGACGACGACGGGTGGGGGTGGGGAGGAGAGAGAGGGAGAGAGAGAGAGAGAGAGAGAAAGGGGTAGAGAAACGGGAGTGGACGTGGGGTGGAGGTTCACGCTTCTTGACCCAAACTTCCGGAGGAGGAGGGAGGCGAGTGTTTGCAGAAGTGCCTCCCCATGTGGGCCTCGTCACCCTCCTCTCCTCCTCTCGTCTTCGTTCCACTTTGGCCTGCTCTCCACTCGGATGACTTTGACTGTAAAATGTGTGAATGCACCACCACCACCATCACTGCCGAGTCACCTCACTAGGTTTTGACCCCTCTGCCTTATTGAGCTTATTGTTCACTGTGATTTTTTTTTTTTTTTTTTTTTTTTTTTTATGGATCGCCTTAGCCCCACCCACTGAACCACAGACCCTCTTTAAGAAAACCACTGTAAACAAGCCCCTCCCCTCACTCCCCCTAGTGGACCTATTCCACTTTTGGAACTGTCCTTTTTCGGTTCTTGTATTGTCCCTTGGTCTTTGTCCTTACTGCCAGTCTCTCTCTGTCTCTCTCTCTCTCTCTCTCTCTCTCTCTCTCTCTCTCTCTCTCTCTCTCTCTCTCTACACACACTGTAACCTTTTTCTATGCTGCTCTGATCATTATTAGACCTCTCAAGTGTGTCATTTATTTTATTTTATTTTTTTAACCTTTTAACCGTGTGTGCCCCCCCCCCCCCCCCCCCGTTTTACTGGAGGATAACACTGTATGATTTGCTAACTAGCTAGACCGCTAACTAGCTGTTTTTCGAGCCACATTGCGAACACTAATGATGTCTTCAGACTACAGCCAACAAAGCTACAGAGCGGACCAGTGTGACCAGTTACACTGTAGCCCAGTTACACTGCAGCCCAGTTACACTGTAGCCCAGTTACACTGTAGCCCAGTTACACTGTAGCCGTTGCCCCTGAAGTCGCTTGACCGCCGCAGTCATTAATCAGTGACCGGTCATTAATCAGTGATCGGTATGAGATCATTAGTACTAAATGTTATGAGATTATAACCAGAAAATATTCGCCATAACATGACTTGTGTTGAACATGAACTAACATAAAATCTAACCGGATCTTTTTTCGTTGTGATGAAATTTTTTTACAGTCAAATGCTCCCAACAATGACGGCAGCCCCTGCTATCTTAATTCCTTGGCAATATTATGATATTTAAATTACATTTTAGTTGAACGATTTCTCTGCTTAACAGGGAAATCTGTTGCAGAACAAACTGTCCAGGTCTTACACGGTATTGATGACTGAGTCCTTGACGGAAGGGGGAGCTAGGGGCGTGGGCTGGCACCCCAGCTTCACATCTGGACACTGCTGTGATCCGTCTGGCCAGGCCCTGGTGGGTGTCTGTAGCTTCACATCTGGACACTGCTGTGATCCGTCTGGCCAGGCCCTGGTGGGCGTCTGTAGCTTCACATCTGGACACTGCTGTGATCCGCCTGGCCAGGCCCTGGTGGGCGTCTGTAGCTTCACATCTGGACGCTGCTGTGATCCGTCTGGCCAGGCCCTGGTGGGCGTCTGTAGCTTCACATCTGGACACTGTTGTGATCCGTCTCGTGCTGTGGGGGGCTTCTGTAGCTTCACATCTGGACACTGCTGTGATCCGTCTCGTGCTGGGGGGCGTCTGTAGCTTCACATCTGGACGCTGCTGTGATCCGTCTCGTGCTGGGGGGCGTCTGTAGCTTCACATCGCCGATTTCCATTGAGAATGAAAGACTTCCTGTTGCTTTGTGCCCCATAGTGTGACCACTGGGAAAAGGAGCAGATTTAGCAATTTTTTGTTACTATGAGAAATGCACTGAAGCTGGCGAACTGTGCTGCAATGCTAAGCTAAATTTGGCTAGTGATTTCTTTTTCTTTTTTGTAAATTGCCACTTCAAAATTCTAAATGCCGTCTTAGCAGAGAAATAGATTTTTAGAAGAGAGCCTCTGTGCCTCAAGAGCCTCTGTGAAGCACAGATGAAGTTTAATAACCCTATTCATGGGAGTCGGGTGGAACCGGACTCCCTTATTTGGGCATAAATGACGACAACTTGAGAAGTCTATGGGGGGGTGGGGGGTCAAAAACAATTCTGACTGGAGAGTGATGATCTGGTTTTTTCACCATCTTGTCTCCAATCAGGCCCTTGCCCAACCCCCCACCCCGGGTCTCTAGATGGTGACATCACCCCCCCCCCCTCCCCCCCACACACGTTGAATCCCCCTCCTTTCGGTTTCTATCTATTCAGTGCTTGACTGAATGCTGAAACTGAATTGACGATTGCTCTCGTCACAGGAAGTGGTGGGACACTTTAAAACTGTTACAGCACTGTACTAATCCTTAATGATTCCATGATTGAGCCTTCTATACCACTGCCTGATTAGCAAACAGGGTTAATAAACACACACACACACACTGCTTAAAGCCTCCGTTGATAGGAACCTAGGTTTCTGAATGACCTCCATCCTAGCCGACTCCTGCCACACATAATCCTAGTTTTCTAATCCCATGTATTGTTTGTTTATTTGAAATATCCAGAATTATTTTTCTTTTTTTCGTTACATGAATAGATATATGAATATATGTACCTATGCATTTCCCCCTCTTAAATTATGTTTCATAGGGGTTTACACTTTTGCAACTTTTGATGGACACTGTTATAGACAATGGAAAGGGTGTGTGGGGGGGGGGGGGGGACGAGAGACTACACACACACTTAGACCACTCAGTGTAAGGGTAGCTTGCCGCAGGGCTAAGAGTAACACACAGTGTATTTAGCTAATTCTCAGGGCACATTGTGGACCACTTGTGTATTCTAAGCAATGTCATTCACGTGCCTCAACCCTTACACACAGACACACACAGAGAGAGGTCTGAATGACTTCCCGCCTTCTAGATCCCTCCTCTCTCTGTCTCTCTCTCTCTCTCTGTCTCAGTCTCAGTCTCAGATACTACCTTAGTATTTTCCACTAGGGGGGGGGAGGGTGCAAACTTGTCTTTTTTCGTTCCTATATCCTGTTGCCTTTCCCTCCTTGCTAAGTCATATGGTGGCTTACGGCCTTAACGGGCCACTCCACAACAAAAAACAATGCAGATTTATTTTTTTCACACTTATCGCAGATCTCTAAACAGTTTTCCACACATTGATTTTGTGACAAAGTTGTTGAGTGTTAACGAGTCTGAATATCCTCCGGTGATGTCATCGAAAAGGACACTGAATCCTTCTGTTGACATCACTGGAGGACATATTCAAACTCATTAACTCTCTTGTTAACACTTTAAAGCTTTGGGATATCTGTTGCGATTATGTGCAAAAATAAATCAGTATTGTTTTTTTGGGTGATGTGTCCCTTTAAGGGTCCCATGGTGTGGGAGGTATGACTGACGAGGAGGTTCCTGTTGAGAAAGGAAGTGCCCTTTCTTCTATTTCTTCTACTTTTTATTCACCTCTCTCAATGTCAGAAGTGCCAGTTTGTCGTAATTTTTTTTTATTATTATTATTATTATTTTCTTTAAAGGTACCCATTATCCCCCTTCCATCCTCTCGCCATCTCACCTCCAGGGTGAACCTAAAGGGACAGAACCAGTTGACGTATATTAGTAAGTTGTAGTACTAGTAAGACTTTTGCAGAGGCGACTGATCGATCGATCGATCGTCCGGCCCCCCGGGGCTATTAGCGCCGATGTCCGTCGGGCGTCGCCGCACGGTTGTTTATAGATTTGTACAGTCCTGCGTGACGCGATGCCGTCTCTAATGTATATGTATAGTTATGTATCTCTCACACCCAGCTCACGGTCTATGATTTTTTTTTCTTCTCTTAACTGCTAATGTAACCTTTACACACATGTGTTGTATCTGTATGTATGACTCCGGGCGTTTGTTTTTTGTTCTTGGATGGTGTATATTTACAAAGAAACCTGCGATGCCCACTCTTATCAGCCTCACTCTTATTCAGTTACTTCCTAATCTGCTCCTGTCTGTCTGTCTGTCTGCATCTCTGTTTCATTAAAGATGTGTCAGTGTTTAGAGTCACATCCAACACACTGTCTGTCCCTTGTTCCAGGGAGGGGGGGTTCCGATAGCTCCAGGCATCCCCACCACCACCACCCCCCCTTCACCCCTTCACCACCACCCCTTCACCCGCCACAGGCTCTGAGTCGTTCCCCAGCAGAGAACTCTTTGTCTGGCCTGAGACTCTGCGTCATGCGTTTTTTAATTTATTTTTTGGCCAGAGGCCTGAGACTGAACCTGTGGAAGAAAAGCCACCATTGCGTCCTCTGCCAGTGTGACTGGCCCCAGTGTCTCACATGCACGCCACTGAGTCGGAGCAGTGCAGGCCTTTGTCACTGCTTGAACAAACTACTTTTAGAAAATGTACACACACACACACACATCTTAACATATAGCCCATGTTGGCAAGCGGGTGCGTCTCCAGATCTAGTTAGTCGCACCCTCCCAGATGCGAGGCGAACTTGGATTGGAATTATGTTGGTCGTAGCCTTTTGAATAGAGCCTTTCTAGCCTCCAAATAAGCCTTCTTAATGAAGAATATATGGCTCCTATTCAGCCATATTGCCCTTGAAAGGCTTGTACGCATCGCATGTACATGTACCACCACCGTGTGAAGGAGCCGTGGCTGGAGCAGTTCCTCTTTAAAGTGTCTTCTCCTTCTCACCCAAATGACCAGCTCTACTAAAAACGACTGTGTGTGAAAAATCTTCTTCAGTTCATTCTGTCAAATCAGCCGTACAGTACCTTAAAGAGACACCCAGGTGTCTGAGGTTCTCTCTCAGCCACCGTCTTATCTGCCTGAGGAGGGCGGCCCACCATGCGGGAAAAGAGATTCAGGGTTCCTACACGATGTCTGGAAAGTACGGACAATTGGGGGGAAAGTACAGGAGGGTACGTGAGAAATAGCCGGGAAATTGAACACCACTCTTAACATAGTTTACCCTTGAAAAGGTCTGTGTACACCACTAAGAATTAGTGATGTTATATACACCTATTGTTGGAGCTGTTAACCGGTCAGCGATGCCTTAAGCGGCCTAGAAAAGTAACTTTAAAAGAGTTTTTAAATGGAAGCGTCCGTAGGAACCCTGGAAGATGCAGCTCCCAAATCACATTCCCAAACCACTACCATGGATTCTATGCCAGTCTTTTCTGCAACGTTGTCGATCTTAACCTCTACCAGACACTGGCTCAGGCCAAGCAAACGGGCCACGTGAGCTTCCTCTCTAGTAGGGGGGCACTGACACTGGCGTCAGACGTTGGGCTGATACCAGGCTAAAACGGAGCTAAGATGCCAAACATTTGCAACATGCCAGAAATAGAAGCAAAGCAATGTGATTTTCTGCATTTTAGACAGAAATGAACAATGGATGAGTATTAACTCCTTACAGACTACTACTTTCTTTGGTCTAGGTTAACCACGCCCCATGACTAAGTGTGTAATAGTGTTATTAATGTCAGCATGCTAACGCTTCTGGCCATGCCTTAGTTTCACTCACTACCCATGTCCTGGTTCACGCATTAGCATGCTAACGCTAACAACCACACAAACACACTGACCGCTCTTAAGTGCGTAATAGTGTTATTAGCATGCTAACGCTAGATGGTAAGAACGATTCTGGCTTTTGTCTCTCACTTCCTGTTTCCGCATTAGCTTGAACATGCTAATGCTGACAAACACTCTGACCACTCCAAATATAGTTATTAGCATTAGCATGCTAACCCTAGACTGTAAGAACGATTCTGCCTTTGCCTCTGTGCTGTCACTCACTTACTGTTCTACTGTTCATGCATTAGCATGTTAATGCTAACAAACACACTGACCACTCTCCAATTATAGCTGTTAGCATGCTAACACTAAACTGTAAGAACTATTCTGCCCGTGCCTCTTCGTCTGTTTCACGTGCTGTTTACTCCTGCTCTGTTTCGTGCTTGGAAACTGAGTGCCACCTAGTGGCTAAGACTTCCGATCAAGGTTTCTTTTGTATTTCTTTTAATAGAATTATGTTTTAATTACGCTGGGAGATCTGCTTTCATTGGACTACGCTGCCACTTGGCAGAGATTTGCGCTTTACTGAGCGCACCCTTCTAGTTCCTCCTTTCACTCCATGTTTCAGCATTGACGTCACTGTGCGCATATTATTTGTCACCAAACAGGAGAGATACATGTTGTGAGAAGGGCCCTGTTTCACTGGTCTGAGATCAGTCTCTACTGCCCTGTGTGGTGGTGAGTCTGTATATCTGTGAGAGAAGCCGCAGTGTTGCCGGTTATGTTGTGTGTTCCTATGCAACAGCACTGCTCCACAGAAGATAAAAAAAAGAGGAGAAAAATAACTTGTGGATGTGAAAAATAATGATCACGCTGATTTTAAGATAATGATTTTTCTTACAATGCTGATGTCCTTTGTTAACATCTGTGACTGGCCCTGTGTAATCATGTCAGTTTATTAGAGAAAAGGAAAAGAAATATGCAAATGATCTTCCAAATACACTGATGTCTAGTGCCTCCTGTTCTGAGCTCTGCCTTTGTTTTCAAATCAAGGTTTTTCTTTTTTTTTACTTAGGTTTTTCAATTTTTTTGCCTCAGAGGCAGTTTTATGTCCTCATATCAAGATAATTCAGAAAGAAAATAAGAATAATGCAAAGATTCCAAACCTTTTCTCGCTTCCAGTGTGATATTTTTGGAAAGACAAAAATTGCTTTGTCATTGTACAGTCTAACTTATACTGTCTTAACCCTTTTACTATCCTCAATAAAAACAAACCATTTTTCAAAATGGGACTCTTGCCTGTATCTTAGCTTCCAAATGTTGCTGCTGTTATGGGGAAACAAAGTAGTTTGTGTAGGATAGTTCATGCAAGTTCTCAAATTATCCCCTAAAATAATATAATGAAGGCAATTTAAATGTACTGAATAATTCAACCACTTCATGTTATCAGAGGGAAGCGTTTCTTTGGTAATAACATGTAGTTTGGATTGCAGCTTTGTGTCTAGTCTGGACGAAATATAAATTATTATGCTTGGAAATGTTAATGAACTATCCACACTTTGGGTGCCAATCACGTGTTAATACGTTTTCTGGGCCCCAACCGTTGAGTGCCAAATACGTCAGAATATGTTTCTGGGTCGATATTTTTATTCATTATCCATCCAGGGAGCCTGTTGTTACCATAGGGAATGAGTCTGAGGTCGCCAAAGTGCAATACCAGCCGCATCCAGCTAGACGGCGGTATCGAGCACCCTTTGAAACCTTGTATCTTGACGTCGATCTAATGTCTTCGGGTCGTGTTTTTTTCCCCGCTCAAGCTGAGCAGTTATAACGGTCGGATTGAGAAGAATCAAATGCTCCCGATGCATGATGTGTGGTGGATTATGTTGGCGACACGATGGACATCAATACTTGGAATCGTGATCAGATAATTGGAATATTCTTGGATGGTGATGTTTTGTTCCTGAATTGTCACGTTTAAGGGGGTTGAACATTTGAAACGTCTGAGAATTAACTTTAAATTAAAGTTGACTATCAGATCTGCACTTCACAATCACTGGGTGGATTTCAAATACCAAGTAGGACCCAAAAACATTTGAATGGTCACGGTCTCAAATGGCCCACCGACGGAGCTCCCTGCACCCTGCCGACTGTTTCAAATCCCTCAGGCCTTCTGTCCATCTTCAACACGAGGCACATTTTCAATTTCAGTCCAGTCGGTCCATTAATGCCCCCGGCACATGTCCCAAGAAGGGGTTACTTTAGAGCATTTAAGTAGTAAGTATGCAAATAGGATTGAGCAGATCAGCTGTACAGAAGCAAGCGTTCTTGTCGTGTCAGCTGATTGGTCACTGCTCGTGCATTTCCCACGCCCTGCTCAGCCACATTCAACTGGAATTCCCTTTTCAAGTAACTTTCAGAATTGGGTTGTGGCTTTAGTTCAAGTTTCTTTATTAGTTGTCATAAAAAAATACAGAATACTTTTCTATGAAATGCTTTTTTCTGTTATGAGCTCCTCGCAGTGTGCTAGATAAAAATTGATAAGTATAAAATAGAAAGTCAAAAGTACATAAGCAAAAAGTGTTCAGTCAATATACAATATACAATATTTAATTTCCATCTCGCAGGAGTAGGATGTAAATAAGTGGTACTTTAACTGAAGTACTGTAGGCTACATAAAGTATAATTTTAAGGTATTTGTACTTTACTTGAGTATTTTCGTTTTAGGGGGCGTAGTTTTACTCCACTACATTTCAAAGCAAATTTTGTACTTTTTTACACCACTATATAACACCTGCAAGACGTACTGATGATTATTTTGAATAAAATGTTGTCCACATAATACATGCAGCTAATTAACACTTTGGATGCCCAACCTGAGTTTTCTCGGGTTTACCCCCCACGGGTTGAATGCCCATAACGAGAATATTCGTTTTTTCTCTTTTTTTATTATTAGTGATCTGAATTCATATTTCATCAACCGAGTCTACCGTTGGAAAATCAGCCACCCCAGGCGCTCGGATGTGAAAAAAGCGCCCCCTATCGTCTCCCAGATGGTAATTCACCCTTTTGGATTGGACTCAGTGAAAATGAATGAGAAAAAAAGACCCGGACTCCACATTTTACTTCTCACTCATGTAACCGGGGTCGATCAGCTTCATGCTGGACCCTCAGAGCAGCGGGGATTATGTGTTTTTACTGTATACGCGGTGGATCAATAAAAGGATTGATTTTTTTCGAATGGCGATCAGGAATTGGAATAATCTATTTGGATACCATCTGATCTCAGGTAAGGAATCTATGTTACCAGTCTTAGGATAATCAGACCCGTTTTCACGGAGATAATGTAAGCTTTTTCTTTTTTTTGTGATATGGCTGTTTGACTCTAAGAGCGATCAGGAACTGAGAGAATCTATTTTCAGCGCGCGGCACTAGCGTGCACATGTACACATATACTATCGATAATCTAGCATTTATTTGAAAACTATTCATAAATAGGCCGACAAATGACAACGTTCTAGAATATTACAGTACATCAGCGATTATCATGGAATCCTCTTTTTTTCTGTGAAAACAAGCGGTTTTCTAAACGCTATGAAACGGAAATGAACTGATAAAAAAACAATCTGCTTCGACAATGTTGACTGGAAATAGGTCATTGATAATGCGACGGGCAGATTAGACACATAGCCATAAATGCTGGGCATTCAAAGTGTTAAACAAAACGAAAAAAGCTGTAAATGGAATAGAATAGAAATACTTTTATTATCCCGTGGGGAAATTTGACACTGCAAATCGCTCAACATTTAAACAGAACAGGTCACGAATTAGAATAATAAAACAAATCAAATCAAGTTGCCTAGGATAAGAGTAGAGTAAAATAGAATAAAATGGAATAAAATATACAGTAAAAATATACTGAGGTCAGGGCGGCTACGTGGCGTAGTGGGCAAGGCGCTCGCCACGAAATCTGGAGACGCTGGGCTTGCCCAGCTCTCCACATTTGCTTTCAGTTTAGCTGGTCGTCCGTACTAATACACATTGGCCGTATTAGGGGGTGGGAAACTGATGGGTGGGGATCGGGCGTTGTGGACAGCGACTCCTACAGGTCGGTTGGTGCGCCTGCGCAGTAGAATCAGGAAGTGTCGGGGGCAGCGTGAGCCTCCCACGCGTTACTCCTCGCCACTGAGAGATCGAGCTGCGCAGGTGAATGAATGAATGAATGAATGAAAACTTTATTTAACAGATTGCAGAATGGGTACAATACAGTACGGCTCAATACATACAATTGTTAAGGGGATGCAGACCTGAGAAAGACGTTTGTCTTGTTTCCATCAGGGTCCCCCATTTTCAATTCATATAGACATTTATGACATACATAACATACATGACATTTATGGCATAGGGACATATAGGTATTTAGTACTGATACATTTGTGACATAGGCGGTATTCAAATATACAGTACTGTTACCCCTAGATCCTGACAGAGTATATACATATGATGGGGAGGGGACTGTACATTAGGAGGGGGTGGGTGGGTGGGAAAAGATGCGACTGCTGTTACCTCAAGTACCGGAGGGGACTTGTGCTATGTATGACTTAGTCCACATTGCAGCCGGCTTGTGGGAGGCAAGAAACAGCGTTCGTGACAGGGGAGGGTTGAATTGGATGATACGAAATTGGGATGGGAGAAAATATAGAAAATGGGAGAAAAAGTGGATCAAAAGAAAATATATACTGAGGTCTACAGTAGGTGTATTGCACAGTGCTGTTTCGAACCAAGTCCAGGAAGATGGTGACTGCCACTCTGTGCTCAGTGATGCAGTGAGGCACAGTGATGCATTGTATAGTCTGATGGCTGTTGGAATGAAGGACTTCCTGTGCCGTTCAGTGCTGCATTTGGGTAGTGTGAGCCTAGCACTGAACATGCTCCTCCTGTCAGCCAAGTCTGTGTATAGTGAGTGGGAGGGGTTTTCCCTGATGGCCTGGAGCTTAGCAAGGCTCCTCCTCTCCGCCACCCTCGCTAGGGAGTCCAGCTCCACCCAAGGACGCGGGAACTAGAGGTGCGACGGGTGCTGCAGCACCCCCTGCTGGCGGGGAGTGTAACTGCAAGCTGTGTCAGAAGATTTACACACACAAAAAAATCCAAAACTAAAATTTTTTTTAGTTAGCATTTTAGTGTAAGCAGTCTAAAACATGCTTTTTTTTAATGGTTAAAATCCACTATTTAATGATATTTTCTGTGTATCTGATCTGAGTCTGACTGTCTGTGACACTGCAGCGCGCCGCACAGTCTCACACACACACATCGGCGACGCGCCGACGTCTACTACGTCGACTACGTGACGTGGTTTCGGCACGAAGGATGAGGACTTGAGTTTGAATAATAAACAGTAGTGTGTTTACTTCCTTGTGTCTCGAAATGTCTCAAAAACGAATATCCGATTTCTTTAATAATAATCAGCCCAAAGCCAAAGGCAAAAAAAGAAATACACTCGACTCAGAGTCTGAGTCCCTGCCGATGGAAACAGATGCCAGCAGCATCCCGGAGCCTCCGGAGGAGAGAACACAGCCAGTGTCAGTGACAGCTGTCGTCTCTGTCAACAACAACTCCCTTGACAATGCCATGAAGGAGTTTATTTCCACCACTCCTGAACGCAAGACCACCTTCGGTGTTCTACCGTCTTTGGAATAGATAATGTGTGTTTATTATTGCTCCTGGGCGGCCTGGCTGGCTGCGCAGTGCGCCGTGCTCACTTGGTTAATAGGCGTGTTCGAGATGGGATAGGCGGACGCAGATCTGCGCAGGTTTTACTACGGCCTCGCCAAGCGCGTTGCATGACTGTTAGAATGTTGTCCGACTTGCTCTGAAAATCTGACGAGGCGAGGCGCGGAACTCTCGCGGGAGCGAGCCACGCACAGCCTTCAGAGCGAGGCTCCACAGTACCTCTCAGCCGGTGTTCTGCCGAATTCTACTACCTCCTCAAACTGCTGCCGTAGCGCGAATCGCCTATATCTTTTGACAGCTGGGTGACATCACCCTATAGTTCACTCCGAACTCCAACAGGTGTACCGACATGTTATCATCTACAAATACATTCAGCTGCAAAGCCAATTACATGCAAATATTTACATGCTTATACAGTTCAAAAGGTGCAATGAAAAACATATGTTTAAGATATTGTTTAAGATATATCAACAAGACTCAACATGAAGTTCGTCAGCAAGGTGGCAGAATATTGTAGAGTGAACGATTGTGGGTCATGCGCATGCGTGCACAAGTGAAGGAGCGCTGGCAGCAGAATTCGAGGAAGAGTAGAATTTTGCAGAACACCGGCTGCTCCCGGCTGGGAAGCGTGTAGCTTATTCCCAGCGGAAGAGTGCGTCGCGTGCTTCCACGTTTTCTCTGATTGGCCATGACGCCCATGTGACCACGGCAGCGCGAGAGAGCTGCAGCGCGGAAATAGGCTGTCTATTGCCTCGCGCTGCAGCGCGGAAATAGGCTGTCTATTGCCATTCTCTAAGACAAACTCTAACCTTAACCAGCTCCTTAACAGCGCCTAAACTTAACCCTTCTAACCATAACCAACTCCGAAACAATGCCTAACCTTAACCTTAACCATGCCTAACCTTAACCATAACCAACTCCGAAAGAATATTGCCATTCTCTAAGACAAACTCTAACCTTAACCAGCTCCTTAACAGCGCCTAAACTTAACCCTTCTAACCTTAACCAACTCCGAAACAATGCCTAACCTTAACCTTAACCTTAATGCCTAAACTTAACCGGCGAAAGAATGCATGTTAAAAAAAAAAAAAAGAGATTGAAGGGATTCGAAGGATTCGAACTTGTCACCAACGGACCGCAGCGCTGCCAGTTGAGCTAAGCGTCAAATGAAAATCATCTGGGATTACGGCTACATAATGCTGCAAGCTCTGCCCCTCCGCTCTGCGGCTGCCGCGCCTGCCGCGGGGCGTGTCGCAGCCAATCAGGGAAAACGCGGAAGCACTCGGCAGCACTCTTCCTCTGGGAATAAGCAATAAGCGGCTGGGAAGCGACTTGCTACGGTCGCGCAAAGCGCCTATTGGCTCAGAAAAGTTGTCAGTCACCAGCCACGTGACAGCCAGGGAGTTATGAGACGTTTGATTGATTGATTGAAAACTTTATTATGTTATGCGTTATCATCATATCATGATAAACTTCAAGCTGTCGGACACACACACACACACACATGCGTTGTCTGTTTTGCCTCAATACTGTATATATAATTCTGTTTTGCCTCAATATACACAGTATACATATATATATTGATGCAAAACAGAATTATTCAGCAGTGTGTTGTGTGTGTGCGTGCAGCCAGGAGCGCGCAACAAGATGGTATACATTATGGTATATGAATAGTATATTCCACTATAGCAGTATATGGTGTGCTGTACATTTTAATCTGATCTAATTTTGCACATGGCCATCGCATTATAATGAGCTGGACAGGTGTGTAATGTGTGTGTGGTGACGTCGTGAAAGCGTATCTGCCATGCGAGACTAGGCGAGAGGCTCTCGTGAAATCTGAAGTGTCCACGATCTGACTCCTCCCCCGGCTTCACTCGGCTACTCTCGTCTACTAGTCGAGGCGAACCGAAATCCATCTCGAACAAGCCTAATGTTTCAGCACCACGGACAGCGACTGTTGTTGTGACAGTCACACGCACACAAAGTTCAGTTACTCTTAGTTTTACTTTAACTGCCGGAAGACGCTTTTAGGCGTCCTTCCCCGCCATGCTCAAGTTGCCGAAGACGCCGTAACTCGTCTTTGATATCAATATTTCAAAAATCTGTGATCGGAATCATATTTCCTTTCCGGGGCCCTGAGACACAAGTGTGATCTCCTCTCAATCCTCTAGCGGTTCTAGATCGAAAAAACGGATGTTACCTTTAACCCGGTAGGACTCACTCCATATGGGGTCCGGGCACTCGCTAGTGTTAGAGAGACTCAGTCTTCACACAGTGAACATCGATCGCTGCAAATAACTCGAAAAAACAACATGATTTGGACGTATATATTATTATACAACCTGGAAATGGACCGGATATTTCTATATCCCATAATAGGAAAATGTCTGTTCCACGCTCATCGCCCAACGGCGCGAGGAAGATACGGTAAGATTCAGCGTTATTTTTCAATGTGTACGATACTAACTGCTATGATGAACATTTGACCCACATTAGATGAATGGTATAACGCTGCCCACGGAATTATAAACGCCCCCTCGGCCATCCGGTCAACATCAGATTACGTGTAGTAACTTCCAGAAGTCCGTCCAGTTGGATTTTTTTATATCGCGCCGATTGCTATCAAACTGTATTTGATCATCAATATAATGCATTTGGGGCTATAAATCACGTTCTGGAGAAAGCTGCAGAAAGAGATGAAAACATACTTATACTTTAGATCATATTTTAGTATGAATATGTGAATGAAAAAGTTTAACGTTCATACACCCTGAACAATACATATAGGACATTGAATGGGCCCTAATAATGGCAATTTAGCAATAGAATTTAAAAAGTTATAGCCCTGCAAAGAAGGGGAACTTCTACATAGACAAATAGAGCTGGCAACCTATGGTATATCATGAATTTAGCCTTAGGCAATCAAAGTGTTAGTTTGTATACTATTATTACATGTTCGAAATAAATATTTCAAATAAAGAAATGAATATTTTCGGATGGTTGCGTGTCTGTTTGTTCACTTCATTCTGTCACAAAAATGTGTAAATTGTCACTAGCGCGCTGACTGTTAGAAGCCTATATTCATTAATATAATATACATCATTAATCTGTTTAATCTATACTCTGCATTGGTTATACGATCCTGTGCGGTGTGCGAAACGAAATTCCAAACGCTAGTTGACGCTTGCGGGCGGCTTGCGTCCAAATCGACAATAAATCGTCTTCTGATTAGAGAAAAACTGCTGCATTTCGTGTGTGAACTGTCCACATGTTGAATGAATGAATGAATGAAAACTTTATTTAACAGATTGCAGAATGGGTACAATACAGTACGGCTCAATACATACAATTGTTAAGGGGATGCAGACCTGAGAAAGACGTTTGTCTTGTTTCCATCAGGGTCCCCCATTTTCAATTCATATAGACATTTATGACATACACAACATACATGACATTTATGGCATAGGGACATATAGGTATTTAGTACTGATACATTTGTGACATAACGGTATTCAAATATACAGTACTGTTACCCCTAGATCCTGACAGAGTATATACATATGATGGGGAGGGGACTGTACATTAGGAGGGGGTGGGTGGGTGGGAGGGAAATATACATACGGCGGGGAGGAGACTGTCTATTAGGAGGTGGTGGGGGTTTTGGGCATTTACGGTGGCCAGTTTCGAATTGCAGCCTCCCGTAGGTGCTCTTTAAGAGCGGTTTTGAATGTGGGCAGGGATTCACTTTCCTTTACAGCTTTGGGTAGGGCGTTCCACATTGTTGTGGCATAATTGCGAAACGTGTTTAGTCCCTTGTTTGAGCCGAATCTGGGTTTAACATGATTTGTTGAGCTTCCTCTGGTGTAGTGGTTGTGGTATTCACTGACCTTTGGGAAGTATTTTGACATGTACATGGGCACCCCGGTCGTATAGTGTATCTTGTAGACCAGGCCCATTGCAAGTTGCTGTACTCTGTCGTCTACTCTAAGCCATCCTAGGTTGGCAAAGTGGGCAGGGGTGAGGTGGGTTCTGGGGTTCAGGTCAAGTAGTAGTCTGACCA
Source organism: Notolepis coatsorum (assembly GCF_963971535.1). Lineage (NCBI taxonomy): Eukaryota > Metazoa > Chordata > Actinopteri > Aulopiformes > Paralepididae > Notolepis > Notolepis coatsorum. Next base: position 52,196,415 of record NC_140178.1, on the reverse strand, counting down.
GTTTGTTTTGTGATGTTTGTAATTTTGTTTTAAGCGCCTTTGAGGTGCTTTGGTACCATGAGGTGCACGCATAGTCATAGTACCCTTGAATGAGTGCTCCTGCCAGAGTCTTCAGGGTATTCTTGTTTACCAGAGAGGAGATCCGGTACAAGAATCTAGTTCGTTGGTTGACTTTTTTTATTACATTGGATGCCATTTTGTCACAGGAAAGATTTGCCTCTAGGATGGAACCCAGGTAGGTAATTTCGTCTTTCCTTGTGACAATATTGTCACCCACTGTAACTGAGAATCCGTCGGTCTTGCTGAGTTTGTTATTTGAACCGAAGAGAATGGACTCTGTTTTGCCCATGTGTAATGATAGTTTGTTATCAGCGAGCCATATGCAGATTTTGCCTAGTTCCGTGCTGAGGGTTTTTTCAACCTGCAATTTGTTCTTGTCAGAGACCAGCAGGGCTGAGTCGTCCGCAAACAGGAACAAGTTGCAGTCACAGGCTGACGACATGTCATTTGCATAAATTAGGAAGAGTAGCGGTCCTAGTATGCTTCCTTGTGGAACACCACAGCTCACTGTTGGTGTTCAAGTTTGTCTGTTGTATTGTAAAATATTGATCTTTCAAATGAATGGAAAATCACGAATGATGAGCTTCGCGCCTGCATTTAATATGACATTATTATTATTTATCCGACTCCAACCGCACCCCCAAGTATAAATTACTTCCTGCGTGCCTGGCTCCACCCCAAACATGCTACTGGCCTTCCTGACCAGCTTATCAAGCCTGTGTCCCCTGCTCTCAGTCCGCTGCCCCAGCAGGGAAGTAATTATCTGTGAACATCTTTCCTAAAGCTTGAAATCAGAATCGTAGATACCTTCAACTAAGTGTTATGGTTATGGCACCCAGATGTATAATTTGGGGCGACTCCAAAGACCATAAATGGGGACTTTGTGGAGCCCTAGAATATGAAGTTGAATTCTCACTCTTCTCAGAGGTTGGGTGAAGTGAATGCTAGTAGTATTAACAGGTCTGAACCAGAATTCACAACTCGACTCGCACAAAAATGTTATGGCTTCACAAAATCAGTGACCCATTCATTGTCTAATATGGTGCAGCGAAGGCACAAATTAAAGGGTTCTCTTTGGTTTCAGTGTAGTGTACTGTCAATATTGGTTGCACAGGAATACAATGGATGACGTTCCCCTTTCATCATTCACACTGAATTATGTAGAAGAGTAACCTACTTTTGATATCAAGTACTTGATACTCTTGTCTACTCAATACTTGAGTAGATGTTCAGTGACGTTGTACTTGTATAATGTTGGTCTATCGGGGTATTTCTACTTTATTTGGAAGCCTGCTTCCGTCGATGACGCATATCAAGTTTACCTCAGTTTTCCATGGCTAAATAAATCATACAGTAGGCTACAATGACAATACATTGCATATGATTATCAAGTAAAAAGCGATGGGATGACCTTCTTTTACCAATGACTCTGAGGTTTGTTTCGTCTAATATCAACATCACGATTAAACCGTTTGTGAAGTCGGCGATACCAACCACGAGTCCACGACGAGGCAACCGCGTCCAGCCAATGAAATGTAGTCATGAGGACCAGAGTGCATTTTCTCTGAAGCCCCACTAGATGGCCCTGTAACACAAACATTTCTCCTTTTTTTTTTTTTTTTACAATCCAAGATGGGCGGGATACAATCTAAATGTATCTCGTTGCAAATTACAAATACTATTGAACTGTATAGATTAGCCAGTCATTATGGACATGTGGACTGGACATGCAGTAGATATCATCTGTCCTTTGAGTCTGACTGTTAACTAAATGTTCCACTGGTCTGAGATCAGTGGTTGCTGAATTACTACATATTCCACTGGTCTAGTACTGGACATGAAGTAGATATCATCTGTCCTTTGAGTCTGACTGTTAACTACATGTTCCACTGGTCTGAGATCAGTGGTCCCTGAATTACTACATATTCCACTGGTCTGAGAACAGTGACTTGTGAATAACTACATATTCCACTGATCTTAGAGCAGGCCTTATGATGTAGGGCTTGTAGGCTATCGTGTGCCCTTCAACAGGTTGGATAATAATATAATTAATTACTCATATAATTACACCTTATTTGTGTGCAGTCACTTGTGTCTCGAGTTCAGTACTGCACTCCTGCAGGTCAGTGTTTCTAGGAATAGAATGTATGCTGACAAACCTCTTTCTTGTTAGTCAGTAGAGACCATGCAGTCATTCCAAGAAAAATATCTATATCTAAAACTATATCTCTTTAATTTCCAACACACAAAGGCTACCTACAATACTATGCCTTTCTATTAATCTGAATACATGTTTGGAGATTAGAAATGCATAGAAAACACACAATCTTTGTTGTTTTCAAACACAGTCATAGATAATATTACTTGTGTGTTATACACAATAAATTCACAGCATTCATTGTCGCACTTTTCAGCCTGTATTAACTATTTTGTTTCACACCAGTGTCTCTCTCACACACAGTCATGCAAAGATCACTCATTACACTTTGAGGTTTCTCGTGAACGACAACACAAAAGACAAAAAAAGAGTGTATTTCATAATCAATTAGAAATTACATTATCAGAGCATTGCGGCATTTAACAGGCGTGGGTCTCCTTTGCACTCAAATACAAATCATTGTGCCTTCAAGGTGGGAAAAACAATGCATGATACACATGTGAGCACCAAATCAGAATAACAATACAAAAAAAGAAGCTATATTCTTACTCATCCTGTAATGCATTGATTTATATATAAAATGTTTATCAAAGAAAGTTCAAGTCATGGTTATCTGCAGAGAAGCTGACGGGAGGGGTTCACAGGGTTCAAGGCTTCTTTGTGCATTGCAGCAAATGTAGACATTATGCATCTCACAGGAGACATGCTGCAAATAGAATTCAGCTGATTGATACAGTTCAATTGTATGTGATGTGTCACAGCAGTGGAATAAAGGGAAAGATATGATATGTAAAAGATTCCCTCACTCTGTAGTCGCAGTCCATATAGTTCCTCCTCCTGTTTCACCTCTCAACGCCTGTCATTCCTGTGTGTCATATCGCAACGATATGATGACAGATGTACAGAGAAGCGATACTGCATTGTGGATTCACCATTCATGAGGCTCACAGAATCAAACCCACAACCTGTCGCAGTGATTGGGTTATTTTATGCAAACGGTGACTAACGCTGACAGGATATTGCCATACTTGTGTTTGGGTATCAAATGTCTAGCCTAAACCTAGCAGATAATGGATCCATCTTTAAAGTCTAAACACTAGACATCCTCAACAAAGCTGTTATACAGTGGTGAATATGGTTTTTAACCGCACACCTTGCTCTCTGCTATAGGATCTATTAGGTCCCTACAAGTCAGAATGCATAGCTTCATACTTTAAGGTGAGGCAGATTGCAGGCACCACTTCCAAGTCACACCCATATCATCTGGGCATTTCTATGTTTATCTATGTGTGTGTGTGTGTTTTTTTTTTTTTTTTATGTATGAATATGTTCATTTCTGGGAGTTTCTTTTTTTTAACATATTCTTATTTAATTTGATTTCAATCTTGTTTTGACTGTAAACGAGGGGCATCCCTCCCTAAGCGTCTGACAGTTTGAATAAAGGTAAAATGAAGAAGGAAAAAAGGAATGAGTTCACTGGAACCAGGACTGGACCTTGAGATGAGCCAGCGTGCATGGGGCCGCCCGGGATCCAGGCCCACTGATGTCGCCTCACAATTTGACTGAAATCAGTTCAAACCAAATGGACATTGTGTGTGTGGGAGCGGTATTTCCCCTTAAACTTTAAAGTTGCCTTGAGGAATGTATTCTTACCCTGCATTTGAGATCCTCAAATACCGAAGTTCATACAGCATTTAACGACCACGGAGAACAGCTGGCTGCAGAAGGCTTTTGTTTTGACACATTTCTGGTTTGCTTAGATGTCACGGCCCAATGCCCGCTGAGCGGCTAATAAGAGTTTCATCATGTTAACCCTTCCACTACCACACTACAGAAGGTTAACCCTTTCACTACCAACCATCTGTAGTGTGGCAGTGAAAGGGTTAACCTTCTGTATTGTCACAGTGAAAGGGTTAACCCTTTGGTAGTGAAAGGGTTAAGAGACGTTCACTTGGTGTGCCCACACTGTCCTGCAAGGGCCTGCTATAAACCCAGAACATTGCAACACAATTCAGACCATGCTCCCAGAGAGGAGTGAGCCTCGTCTTTTGGCAATTCTTCTCTGAAGTCATGATTATAATGTGAAATGCATTCAGGTTCCTAGAACAGGACCTCCATCATACAGAAACATAGTAACTTCTTTCCTGAGATAATGGTATTGATACTTCAATCTAGTGTAAACGGTAACAATAAATAGAGAAAGAATAGTGAAAGCTTGGACTAAAAAAATTAAACAACTAAAGCTAATTTTGGCATCGGCTAATTATCTGAGAAAGAAAACGTATTTGTAATATAACAGCTCCAGTCTTGGACCATGTAGTTATAACATGGACATCATGGACTGAGAGACTGGTTCTTTCATTGGAAGGTATACACTTCAAGCATGCTCCTGTGTGTGTGTGGGGGGGGGGGGGGCACCTGAGAGTGAAAACCAGTTGATGCTGAGAGCTGTGAAGACTGTTCCCATTGGTGTGTGTGTACAGAACGGTCTCTCACCAGTGTGTAAAAAGAACACAAACGTTATTTTATTTGCTTGCTCTGGTTTCTCATTTGGACCCGTCTGTGGACCTGTCTGCGGTCATAAGGTTTCTAGCTATGGTTGTATCATCTGGCACAGCCTTCAGATCACTCCTCCCGCCCTCTCTGGACTCAGAGCTCGTCTGACGGGACTGGACTCCAGGACCAGGTCCACCTCCAGGAAGTCCGTGGGGTCGCTTTCCCGAGACATTTTCTCCTCCTCCTCTCCTATCTTCTTCTTCTCCTCTTCTTCCTCCTGTCGTTTGCTCTTCCCTCCTCGGCACACACCGGACTTGGCGGGTCCCACCAGCGCCAGGCAGATGGCGCCCAGGCCCATTCCCACTGCGCAGGAGTAGAATGCGGCGCCGTAGTTGTCCGTGGCATCCACCAATTCACCTGAGGAGGAAAGGCGAGAGACGGGTGTTGTTACAGATAGGGACGTACTGATCCAATATTCAGTATCGTTATCGGTCCGATACTGGCCAAATTCACAGGATCGGATATCGGAAAAACAGGAAGTATTGAGTGAACTTGTTAGCAGTGCGCTGCGATCATGTCAGCTGTGTGGAGTTATTTTAAGCTCAAAGAACAAAAAGGAAAAACAGCCAAGTGTAATATCTGCAACACAAGTATTTCTAGGGGTGGCAGCAACACTGGAAACTTCAACACCACAAACTTAAACACTTACAACACTTGCAGATTCATCATAGAAAGGAGTATGCCGAGTTCATACGTGCAACGAATGCCAAGAGGAAAGGTTTGTCGCAACAGCTAACATCGCTGGAAAACATTCAGAAGCGCGAGAAACTCTGTGCAGACGGTAACAAAGCAACGCTGATAACCGAGAAAATAACCACATTTATTGTGCTGGACCAGCCCCTTTCTGTTTCCGACACTTAGTTGAACATTTGGAGCCTTGTTACATGTTGCCAAACCGGCATTTTATCTCCAACACGGCTATCTCAAATAAGTACAAGCAAGTGTGCGAGTTGATTTATAAATGCTTGTAAAACGTTGCCACCTTGAGTTTCACGACTGACATCTGGAGTTGATATAAGCTAACTTGATATCAGGTAGAAGAGCCTAGAGTTAAACCCGATCGACCCGTAGATTTATTTCACGTCACAAATAGATCAATACAGTCCGTATTAAGTGATGTTGTTTCTTTTTCAAATGTAGCCAGGAGTAAAGACCCTAACCCTGACTTACCTGACTCCTAGACGTTTGCACCTAATGGGGCTCAGACAAGACCCTCGATGCTCCTTGTGTTTAAACGGTGCTCTTGGTACATTTATGCATATGTATTGGGAATGCCCTCCTGTTAAGATATTCTGGGAAAAAGTAACCACTCAATTATCAGAATTTTTATCTCTGACCATACCTATACTGCCTTCTGTATTGTTGTTGAATGATGAATTGTTGTTGAATGATGTTTCTCAGTTATCAACCTCTGTACATGTAAAAAGAAAAATTTTGTCCAGTCTTACGGCTGCCAAAAAGTTGATAGCGTCACGCTGGATTCAACCGGATAAAATGTGCCGGAAGGTGTGGGTTCTTATCTATCTCGATGTGATTTATCTAGAGATATCTACTGCACAAATTTTAGGTGTTAATGAAGCCAGCATAGCAATCTGGTTAGCTGTGGTGGAGAAGATAAAGGGAAGCATATGGACTTGTAATTTCTGATGTTAAATGGAATAGTGGATGTATAGTCCAAGAGGGGGTCCTGGGGGGGGGGGAAGGAAAGAGCGAGGAAGAGCGAGCAAGAGCACATGTATTGTATTGTATTTATTATTTTTATGTCTTTTAATCTACATTTATTTTGATTTAATTACTGGAATGTCATTATTGTTATTATTATTTCTGTCATTGTCCTGTGATTTATCATTGATTTTTACTGTTACTGTATTGTTTGTCTAGTTTTATGTTCTGATCATATACCCCTATCTGCCACTGTTGAAAGTCTATGGAGATGTTCCCCTTCTTTGCAGGGCTATAACTTTTTAAATTGTATTGCTAAATTGACATTACTATGGCCCATTCAACGTCAAGTATCTATCGTTTAGGACAGGGGTGTCAAACTCATTTTCACAGAGGGCCACATCAGCATTATGGTTGCCCTCAAAGGGCCAAAGACCGTATAAATGTTAATGTAATGTAAAATAAATGTAGCTACACATTTACATATTGTTAAACATGGTGTTTCTGTATTTATTCCTTATTCAAGTTATACATATTGCATATTCATTTGCATAAATGTAAAAATATATGTTAGCTTATGTTATTTTAACAAATAATTTGATCAGAACCCCATATTACTCCACCAATCAATGATCAAACCATTCAAGTAAATAACAAAGAAGAATATCATCAAATACAAGCTATGACATTAAGTTTGTTCAAAACCTTTTTGTCACAGTCAAGAGGGGCAGAACTAACAACTGTGAGCTGCAAAGAACACGTGGGACAGATGTAGCAGATGTTACAAAAACAAATGGCTGCACACAACCTTGCAGAGGCCATACATCCAACTAATGGAAGATAGTTTAATTAACTTTAATTAACAGATTGCAGAATGGGTACAGTACAGTACAGCTCAATACACACAATTGTTAAGGGGATGCAGACCAGAGAAAGACTTTCGACTTGTTTACATCAGGGTCTCCCATTTTCAATTCGTAATGAAATTGCTATTATGTGTCTGCATGAACACACAACTGTAACTGTACTCAAAAATAACAAAATAAGGGTTGTCTCAGTTCACAACTATATTGGTCAAGTTTTGGGTGGGACTTGTTTGCGTCCCTTCAGCTTCTTATTCAATTGAGCGAGATGCTTGGTTATGTCACACAGCCAGTTTGCATCTGACAGTTCAGACAATATTTCTTCAACCCTTTGTTACCTATTCCGCCTGGATCTTTTTTGTATTTTGGGCTGTAAAATTGTCAAAGAATGTCTGAGGAGTAAGTGCTTTTGGCTTTTTTCCTTTGTTACCTCAGATGTTCAACATACATGTATGTGTAAGAATGTGTAATAACTAAGGCTGTCAAAGTTAAAGCTTTATTAACGCATTAACCCACAATTATTTTAACACTGCTATTTTTTAACCCAATATTAATGTAAACATTTTTTTATTTTTTTATTTTTTTTTACCTGAGCTCTTGGGGGGCCACATCAAATGACGTGGCGGGCCGGATTTGGCCCGCGGGCCGTGAGTTTGACACCTATGGTTTAGGATGTAGCAACGTTCTACTTTTTCATTCACATATTCATACTAAAATATGGTCTAAAGTATAAATATATTTTTATCGTTTTCTGCAGCATTCTGCAGAACGTGATTTATAGCCATAAATGCATTATTTTGATGATCAAATACAGTTTGATAGCGATCGGCGCCAGATAAAACATTTCAAATGTACGTGCTTCTAGAAGTTACTACTCATCATCTGATGTTGATTGGATGGGGGGGGGGTCGTTTATAATTCCATGGCCAACGTTAGATGATTCATGTAGTGTGGGTGATATGATCATCAGAGCAGTTTGTATCGAACACGGTAATAATAAACGCTGAAACTTACCCCAGTCTCCTCGGGCCATTGGGCGATCAGCTTGGAGTAGAACGTTTCCTATTATGAGATGTTGATCTAGATGAACCATTTCCAGGTTGTATAATACTATATACGTCCAAATAACATTGTTTATTGAGTTAGGGCAAGCGATTGATTATCCAGTGTGTCGAGATGGAGCGAGTGGCCGGACCGAATTTGGATGAGCACCACTTTCTGTTTCCGGTTTGCTGTTTGGGCGATCCGCCACCAGATGGCGCTCTTGAACCGTTGGAGAGTTGAGAGGAGATCAACAGGAGATCTCAAGTCTCCGCGGGTGAAATATGATTGCCATCACAGATTTTTGAAATATTGATCTCAATGACGTGTTACGGCGTCATTGGCAGATTACACATGGCGGAGAATGACGTGTTAACTCGTCCTTGGCGATTAAAGGGTTAAAAAAGGGGGGGGGGAAACATTTGTTCAAAAAAAAAAAATACCCTAACCCTGTCAAAACAGCAGTCAAAGTGTATATTTTCAGCACTACGTTTGCTTACCAATGATTTTAAGTGTTATTAGCGAAATATGAGCTTGTAAAAATCTCTGCGCATTGCATCGGAAAACGGACGGTTTAGATGCGAGGACAGGAAGCCGTCATGAAATCGTTTTATTAACTAAAAGATTTTAACTAAATAAAAAGCAGCAGCACTATTGCATAATTAAGTCATGTAGCCTATGTATTTCTTCCTTTAGGGGAGTAGGACATTTGTTTCACAGTTTTAGCATGATGTTTTATAGATGGCTAGGTTAAACACAGGATTTAGTTTTTAACACTTTCTCCGCCAATAACGTCATACAACGGGTTTCAAGTTCATGTGAATTCTGCCAGATCACGGCGTACAACGTTATTCTGATCATATTTCATATTTTCGCCATGGTATTCATATTTCACTCACGGAGCCTTGTGGGATGCTGTGGGACTCGGCACAACTCTGCAACGCTTCAATACTGCCACCTGGTGGATGATCAGCGAGTTGCCAAACCGGAAGTGGACGGTTGGGTCTCGGTGCGTCTCCGAAATCCGTCCGGCCACTCGCTTATCGTTGCGGGACTCAAGACACACGTCCATGTGTAGCGATCGCTGCCATAACTCAATAATCGACATGATTTGGGCGTGTATTAGTATTATACAAACCGGAAATGGATCGCTTCGATCCCCATCACATAACTGGGATCGGTTTGCTCCAGTATCATCGCCCAACGGTAAGAGGAGGCTGCCGTGAGTTTCAGCGTTTTTGTTTATTATTATCGATGCAAACTGCTCTGATCTATATATCACCCATACTACATAAATCATTTAACGACGATCACGGAATTATAAACAACCCCCCCCCCCTCCGTTCACCCGCGCATGATCAGTCATAACGTTTAGGACCATGTACAGTTGAAATTTTTAATATAGCGTGTATCGGCAACAAATGGCATTTGATAATGTATATATGCATTTATTCATTTATCTCACGTTCTAGGATTTACTGCAGAAAACGATAAAAACATATTTATATTCTAGACGGTATTTTTGTATGAATGTGTGAATGAAAAAGGAAAACGTTCCTACATCCTGAACGATAGATAATCGATGTTGAATGGGCCATAGTAATGTCAATTTAGCAATACAATTAAAAAAGTTATAGCCCTGCAAAGAAGGTAAACATATCCATAGGCTTAGACTGGTGGCAGTGATCAAACATTGATGGATATAAGCGTGGCAGAGAAAGTGTTAAGAGCGGGGGAAACAGTATCGGATGACGGATGGGTATCGGTATCGGCAGATAGTCAAGGCTGTGATATTGGTATCGGACATGAAAAAGTGGTATCGTGCCATCCCTAGTTACAGACGCCTATAATGGTATCTGAAGGACTGGCAAAGAGGTATGATTAAGACAGGTCCATTCACTTGAAACTTAATTGTTTTCTTTTTTTATCCTTCTAAAACTCCATGAAAACACTGTTACAACCTAATGATCTACAGTCCAGAAAGGCGCTGTGGGAGCAGAGAGACGATCCCTTACCTCCCAGTGGTGGTCCGGCCAGGCCGGCGAAGCTCTGGATGAACACGTAGACGCCGACGGACGACGCCATCCTCTGGATGCCCACCACCTCGTCCTCCGCCAGCAGCGGGATGTGCGTGGATCCCACCGTGCCCATGAAGAAGCCGTAGGAGGCGCAGCAGACCGCCAGGCCCCAGAACTCCCACACCAGCGTGAAGGCCACCAGCACCAGGCACAGGAGAACCACACACACCAGCAGCACCCGGGTCTTCCTGCAGCAGACCCTGTTCAACACCACCCCGATGGACAGGCGGCCGCACACCTCGGCCACCGCCATGACGGACAGCATGTAGGGGGCCGTGTCGGGATCCACGCCCCGGCTCTTGCTGAGCTCGATGATGTAGAGCTGTGGGGCAAAGAAGCCCAGTGTGGCGAACAACCCGAAGAGCGAGTAGAAGATGAAGGCGCCGTCTTTGAGCACGGTGAAGTCCAGGAGTTTGGGTTTGTTGGGCTGTAGAGTGGAATCCTCAGCCTCCTTCCCCCCAGCCTCCAGCTGCTTCTCTCGCTCCACCAGGGCCTCTGCGGCCGCACCCGTGCCCGTGGCCCGGAGGTCTGTGCTGGAGGCGGAGAGAGAGGTGACGCCCGAGTCCCCAGACCCGAGGGAACCCCCTGAGCTGATGGAGGTCCTGGTTATCTCGTTCTCCTGCTCGTAAACAGTCTGCAGCTTTTTGGAAGAGGGTGACTGCTTCTTGGATTCATCTTCTGCCATCTCAGTCTTTGGCTCGATGATGATTGGGCGAAGGAGGGCCCCGCAGCCAATCACAGAGGTCTGCAGGATGCCAATGATGACTAGGCAGTAGCGCCAACCTATTCGTTTCTTCAGTGCAGTGAAGGCTGGGAAGACACAAAGAGGTGGAAGATACAGGGGGTGGAAGATACAGGGAGGTGGAAGATACAGGGAGGTGGAAGACACAAAGAGGTGGAAGATACAGGGGGTGGGAGATACAGGGAGGTGGAAGACACAAAGAGGTGGAAGATACAGAGGTGGAAGATACAGGGGGTGGAAGATACAGGGAGGTGGAAGATACAGGGAGGTGGAAGACGCAAAGAGGTGGAAGATACAGGGGGTGGGAGATACAGGGAGGTGGAAGATACAGGGGGTGGAAGATACAGGGAGGTGGAAGACACAAAGAGGTGGAAGATACAGGGGGTGGAAGATACAGGGAGGTGGAAGACACAAAGAGGTGGAAGATACAGAGGTGGAAGATACAGGGAGGTGGAAGACACAAAGAGGTGGAAGATACAGGGGGTGGGAGATACAGGGAGGTGGAAGATACAGGGGGTGGAAGATACAGGGAGGTGGAAGACACAAAGAGGTGGAAGATACATGGGGTGGAAGATACAGGGAGGTGGAAGACACAAAGAGGTGGAAGATACAGAGGTGGAAGATACAGAGAGGTGGAAGATACAGGGGGTGGAAGATACAGGGGGTGGAAGATACAGAGAGGTGGAAGATACAGGGAGGTGGAAGATACAGGGGGTGGAAGATACAGGGAGATGGAAGATACAGGGGGTGGAAGATACAGGGAGGTGGAAGATACAGGGGGTGGAAGATACAGAGAGGTGGAAGATACAGGGGGGTGGAAGATACGGGGAGGTGGAAGATACAGGGGGTGGAAGATACAGGGGGGTGGAAGATACAGGGAGGTGGAAGATACAGAGGTGGAAGATACAGGGGGTGGAAGATACAGGGAGGTGGAAGATACAGGGAGGTGGAAGACACAAAGAGGTGGAAGATACAAGGAGGTGGAAGATACAGGGAGGTGGAGATACAGGGATGTGGAAGATACAGAAGGAGGTGGAAGATACAGAAGGAGGTGGAAGATACAGGGAGGTGGGGTTATTTATGTTAGGCCCCTAACCCAGAGAGAGCAATACAACTAATATGGTGCTTCCATTTGGGCCGCAAGAACATTATCTTAGGGCTTTATTTAATACATTTTATTATACACATTTTACATATTTATTTGGTGCTGAGTGCTACCACTGAGTCCAATTACATTATTCAAAGATAAATGAGCCCAAACTTCTTCCTATAGCCTCACCTGGGGCGAACGCGAACATGGCGAAAGACTCTCCAGAAGAGGCGATGGAGATGACGAGCGCCCGTCGTCTGGAGAAGTACTGGGCGAGGATGGTGACGGTGGGGAGGAAGGCGAGGCAGTAGCCCAGGCCTGTGAAAGACATGATAGAAAACTAAAAGGGGACATGACAGGAGACAGGGGGGAGGGTGGGGGTGGCAAAGATCAAGGCTCACAGAGGTTCAAGATGTCAGGTCGCTTCAATGTCAAAGGTTGCGAGGTCGGCGGAGTTGACTCTGCCTTGTTTACGGTGTCCTGCTAAAAGACAAATGTATGTAAAAAAAAGACAAGAAGAGAGACAGAGACGGGGGGAGAGAAGAGAAAGGGTTGTGGGGTTAATTCCAGAGAGGAAGGGGTTGTTGGGGAGGGAGAGCTAGCAGTGCATTTGTTCTGTGAAAGAAGAGGTAAAGGTACATGCCCACATTATGGTAAATGTGCTTCTCCAGACAGGAAGATGGATACTAACTCCCTCTCTGTGCGTTCAGTAGAAATGTATCCGGCTGCAGACTAGCCTAGCACAGCACAATGAATGGAAGTGGGTACAGACCACTAGCCTAGCTTAACCCTTTCACTACCACACTACAGGTTAACCCTTTACTATCACACTACAGACGGTTTCTGTAGTGTGATAGTAAAGGGTTAACCTGTAGTGTGGTAGTGAAAAGGTTAATCATTTGTCGTGCAGCAGTGAAAGGGTTAACATTCTGCATTGTTGCAGTGAAAGGGTTAACCATTTGGTAGTGTGACAGTGAAAGGGTTAAAACTCTGAGAAACGTGTTTTTGGCCCAACAGCTAGGCTAGCTGGTCCGTATTTCCATTCAAAGGCTAGCTTGCAGCCAGATAGCTTTCTACTGAACGCACAGAAAGGAAATTCGTATCCATCTTCTTGTCTTGATTCTGGAGAAGATGGTATGTGCATTTCCCATAATGTTGGAGTGTTCCTTTAATGGATGACGTCAAACGCGGGGACAGACATAATACTGTGTCCCCTGTATTGCCACTTTCCCCTCCAATGCTCATCTGAAATGGAATGTCTCCTGAATAGACATTATTTGTCGGGTCAAATGTTTCTCAACAGCCATTTTCTGTTCTGTCAATCTGGAGCTGAAAGGGAAATTTCTTTCTGCTCCAGTTTTTCCTGCTTGGTCATTTCCAGTCAGTCCATCCTAAATGCATGAGATAGTGGAGTTTACATTATTACATGATGTTTAGCAGCACATAGGCCAGTTCTGGAAGAAACAGAGGTCAATCATGGCACTGCTAGGGGTCCCCATGTTCATTCATGACTGTGCAAGCTGTCACACATAAAAGCAAAAACAATTCTCTTCATCGCATGTTACACTGACATCGAATTGACGTCGCTCAGCCCACCGACCGACAAAAGAACAAACAAACAAGTAAAACAGGCAGAGAAAAATTGCAAGCAAATTAGCAAGTCGTGGTGGGCTGTGTGTGTGTATTTATGTATATGAACGTCTGTAAAGCTGTACGTGTCTGTATGCGTTAGTGTGATAGGTACCTGAGACTATGCCAATAGTGATGTACATCTCATTGATGGAGTTGACGAAGGCGGAGGAGATGGTGCCCAGGCTGATGAGGAAGCCCCCGGTCATCACCACGGGCCGGTAGCCGAAGCGGTTACTCAGCACCGTGGATAAAGGAGCTGGAGGGAAGAGGAGGGACTTGTGTCACCAAGACATTTCACTCACCAGACACTAGGGCTATGAAAACATGACCTGGCTAAAAGTGGATTATCTTGTTTTCATAATAGCTGGAAGACAATTTGAAAATAAAATTGGATTAATTGCCCAGCCCTATGGGACACACGCTGCCTAACTATTTCACAAATAAAGTAAATACTATAAGAAACAACATGCCACCTGTAAATGGTAACTTATCAGACTCAATTATAAAAAGTCAGATCATGAAGGACAAAGAATGTGAATTTGAATTTTTGGTCAGAAATCTTTCAGAAATTGAAAAGCTATTGTCTGAATTAAAATGTGACAAGCCCTCTGGTCACGACAATCTGGACAGTAGACTTTTGAAGCTATCAGCTGGAAGTATTGCTGGTCCGATTAGTCATATATTCAAATATATTAGTCTTAAGGAAGGAATTTATCCGCAAATATGGAAGGTAGCTAAGGTCACTCTTCTACCAAAAAATAGAAAAGAATCCTTCACTGGACCAAATAGTAGGCCAATCAGTATTTTACCTGTTTTAGGTATACTTATGGAAAGAATTGCATTTAAACAAATTCAAAATGACTTCTCCCTTAATAACATAAATTCTGACTTTCAACATGCTTATAAACCTGGCTATTCAACATGCACAGCACACAATTGGCTGATGATTGGCTAAGAAATATTTACTGTAAATTATTAGTTGGTACAGTAGTTAGATTTTAGCGCAGCTTTTGATCTCATTGATCATGAACTGCTGCTTACAAAACTAGGTGATTGATTATGGTTTCAAACACTCAGCTACTAACTGGATGAAAAGTTACTTATTCATGAGACAACAATGTGTCCTGTTTAATGGAACTTTATCAAGCGTTAAAACGCTACAATGTGGCATTCCTCAAGAAAGTTGCCTTGGACCATTATTATATTCAATATTTGTAAATGATATGCCACATAGTTTAAAAAATGCAAGCAGTTCCATTTATGCAGACACTACAATATATGCTTCAGCAAGCAATGCCAAAGACCTCAGCAGTCTTCTTCAAAGTGAGTTAATACAGATTTCTGAATGGGTCACGGTAAATAAGCTGAAACTAAATGCATCCAAAACAAAATGTCTAATTATTTGTTCAAAGCATGCTCAGAGAGAAACACAGATTAAATATTTCTTTGCAGGGTGCAGACATTGAACAAGTTAAGGAGGCCAGATTGCTTGGAGTTATAATAGATGAAACACTCTCTTGGTCAACTCACATTAACAATATTGTAACAAAAATGAGCAGAAGTATTTAAATTATTAGACGGAATGCCTATTTTTTAACTGACACAGCTACCAAGCAAGTCATACAATCACTAGTCTTGTCACATCTGGACTACTGTCCAGCAATCTGGTCAAATACATCTAAACAAGACCTAAATAAAATACAGCTTACTCAAAATAGAGCTGCAAGACTTGCATTGCATAGCTCAATTAGAAACAGTGTGGAAAAAATGCACAAGGAACTGTCATGGATGAGAGTCAATGAGAGACTAGTGTGTAGTCTTATTTTGTTTATGAGAAATATTTATACTTTACATAAACCTGTGTGCCTCTTTTTGCAGCTGGTGCTTATTAATGATGGTCATGGCTATGGCACTAGACAAGCCTTGAAGGGTCGGTTCGCCCTGCCGAGACCCAGAACTGAAGCCTTAAAGAAAACTGTATTGTACAGGGCAATGTCCTACTGGAATAGACTTCCACAGTATTTGGTTTCAATTACCAGTAAGGTGGGTTTCAAGAGGAGACTAAGAGGGGCTGTAATTAGTGATGCACCGATGTGAAAATTGTGGCCGATACCAATAACCGATATTAATATTGCTGTTCTGGCCGATACCGATATTTACCGATGTCGATATCTCTGTATAGAAAACACTTATCTAACAGTGGGCAAGGCACTCACCACCAATGCTGGAGACGCTGGGTTCGAGCCCAGCTCTCCACATTGTTTTCAGTTTGGCTGGTCGTCCGTACTAATACAATTGGCAGTATTAGGGGGAGGGAAAACTGAGGGGTGGGGATCGGACGTTGTGGACAGCGACTCCTACAGGTCGGTTGGTGCGCCTGCGCAGTAGAATCAAGAAGCGATGGGGGCGGCGCCCCTCCAAAAGCACAGACCCCTGACGCTGAAAGATCGCGCCGCGCAGGTGAAAAGATGCGACGGCTGCTACCTCGAGTATCGGAGGGGACTCGTGCTATGTATGGCTTCGTCCACATTGCAGCCGGCTTGTGGGAGGCAAGAAACAGCGTTCGAGACAGGGGAGGGTTGAATTGGATGATACGAAATTGGGATGGGAGAAAAAATAGAAAATGGGAGAAAAAGTGGATCAAAAAAAGAAAACACTTTTTTATGATAATCAAATAAAGAGCTATTTCCAAAACGCATTTTTTTTTCTTTTTTTACTTTTGTAACTTATTTTCAGAAATGATATTTTGAAACTATTTAAGGCCAAAACATGTAAAAAGAAAAAAATAAGATTAAAAAAAAATAATAATAAACTTTTTTTTTTATATCGGCCCATATCGGCCCTATCTTGATATCGGCCCGATACCGATGTGTAAAAAGACGGATATTATATCGGCGGCCGATATATCGTGCATCACTAGCTGTTTTGGTTGGGTCTAATCTGTGTCTAATGAATGGGTTCTTGTGTTGGGTTATGTGTTGATTTGGAATGTCTTTGTCTAGTGGTTATGAGGAGTATTAGAGTATTAGTGTATGGGATGTCATGCTGTTTTTGAGCACGTTTTAGTTTTCTCTGAGATGTCTCCGTTTGTTGTTTTATTGATATTTGTTTTATTGATATTTGATTTGTTCTATATGTTTGTATATTTGTTATTGTTCTATATTAGAAGATTTTGCATACATATTTGTTTTTATGTCTGATTTTGATTGGTTTAATGTTCTATAATTGTTTGTATATTTTATTGGTGTTTTATTGATATTTGTTTTGTTTTTATGTTGTTTTATTGATTATTCTTGTTTAATTGTTATATGTTTGTATACAGACCCCAGGAAGAATAGTTGCTACTGAGGCAGTGACTAATGGGGATCTGAAATAAATAAATAAATAAATCCTCTGAGTCCATCCATCGCTTGGTTTGATCTAAGTCCAACAAATACATTATTAGTCAATTAGCCTGTTTCAATCTTTTTATTGAATGTTTCTTTTCCCATGTTGAATGAGTTGTATCCTGAAGAAAAATTGTAAGCACATGTTTGGTAAGCACTACATGTCAGCTAGCTTCAGTCAGCTTGTACAGACTTAACCCCATTGACTTTGCATTGGTTTGTGGCTAACTAGCCGGAGCTAGTAGAAGGAATAGCAGGGAATGCTGGATGAACTTTACCCATCAACATCATCATTGGTAAGTATAGGAAATAAGAGATACAGTTCCAAAAACCAGAACTATCCCTTTAACGAGGTCCCTCTGCATGACTGCATGTGAGAAATGCAATTGTACAGATTTATCAATTACCCAGACTGGTAACACTTTATAATAACACTCAGTTATAAGACCTTTATAAGGTATTTGTAGATAATGAACTAATCATGAACAAATCATTTATATACATTCGTAAATTATTATTAAATCATTTATAACTATATTTGTATAACATTTACAAATTAGTTCTACATTATTTATAACTCATTATCAACATTGTTTGTACTTGAATTGTTCATCATTAAATAATGTTGTATAGTAGTAACACATTTGTAGATGCTTTGAAAAATGGATATGAAAAAAACGACTATACCCTGGGGGCACTAGGACCCAGGACCAGGAGTACCCTGGCCAGGTATTGACAGAGTATGTAGAGGAAGTATCACGCGAGACATACTTGACTTCGATGTGTGTTGCCGTCTGTTGAATGGAAGCACGATACATTAGCAGAGCCAAGTTATTTGTGCTGCCCCACACTTTTAAGGTATGAGAAGGCTAAACACATTTTTTGTTGGTAAATCTATTCCATCATTTCCGACCTACAACTCTTATACTGTATGTTGTGTAGGGTTGGGCACCTAACTTCCGGTTCTGGAACCGGAAGTAACATGCTTGCATTTCTATTCTAAAAAATAAAATAAATTTACTTTGTTAATTAATACCCTAGTTACAGTACAGAAAATTAAACTGTATCAAGTCAACTGACAATGTGAATAGTATGACATTTTTTTAAATATTTTTCAAAAGAAAATAATATCTCCTGCGAAATAAGCTGTGACCTGTTTTGACCTGCACCTCAAAGAATCGGAATCGAGAATCGTTTAGAACAGGAATCGAAAGGGAGAATCGGAATCGTAACCGGAATCGTTCAAATCCAAACGATGCCCAACCCTAATGTTGTGTAGACGTACTTGATGTGGTGGGCGCTAACATTACATTTGAATTGTGTCTTTGTTCCTAATGTGTGCTCAGTAGGCCTATATGTATGTATGTGATGATGACACAAGGGTAATAATTATTTGTATTTTCAGGCTGTATAGGTGCCGATACATATACTATACATGTATATACTATAGGGTGATGAAAAAGTAAACAAATAATTAACTGTATTAGACATTTGTTAATGATGAATAGGCTTCACTTCAGATTAGGGCACACAATAGCACCTGCAAATTATTTATAGAGGTTTTATGAATGTCTTAACAAATCATTTGTTAAACATGAAAAGACAAGTCTGGTAATTGCTTCGTGTGTATTCATAAAAGTCCACAAATAAACAAACTATTAGACATTTGTTAATGATGAATAGGCTTCACTTTAGATTAGGGCACACAATAGCATCTGCAAATGATTTATAGATGTTTTATGAATGTCTTAACAAATCATTTGTTGAACATGAACAAATAAATGGAGGTACAGTATAGTTGTTTTTTCATATCCATTTTTCAAAGCATCTACAAATGTGTTACTACACATTAAACAACATTATTTAATGATGAACAAATCAAGTACAAACAATGTTGATAATGAGTTATAAATAATGTAGAACAAATTTGTAAATGTTATACAAATAGTTATAAATGTTTTAATAATAATTTACGAATGTATATAAATGATTTGTTAGAGGTAGAGATACCTATGGTAAAACACTTTAGATGCTTGGGAGTGGAAATATTCCCCACCATAAGACAAACGGTGAAGCACAATTACATAAAAATCCAAAACAAAATCAAAGACGACCTTGATAGGTGGTCAAAACTTAAAAACTCAGTACAGGCACGGATATCAATAGTTAAGATGGACGTACTACCTAGAATCAACTTCTTCAGCTCAATGCTACCGTTACCCCCTCCAGAGGGTTACTGGAAAAAATTACACTCCTCCACATACAAATTTATTTGGAATAACAAACCACCACGTATAAAAAGATCCACCGCACAGAGAAACAAAGCAGACGGTGGTATGGCATTTCCAGATTTTTTCCACTATTTTAAGGTGTACACTTTAAGACCATTGACAACATGGTTTGATCCCCAAGCATTAGTATCCTGGAGAAAATTAGAAGAAAATATAGTAGCCCCACATAGACTGAAGGACATAGCATACACTAAATTATCAATTAAGCAATGCAAACGGAAATTTGGCCCCATAATTACTCATGCGATCCGGATATGGCGTGAAACACAAAAAAAACATTCTAATCCAAATAAATGGCATAATCATACTCCCTTATTCAATAACAATGCACTCTTGATTGGAAAATGACCTATAAGATTCCCTATATGGGAAAAGCAAGGCATACACTCATTAGGTGATGTTTTTAACAAACAGGGTTTCTGTAGCTATGAAGAAATACGCAAAAAATTTAATCTCACCGAGTCCACACTTTTTTTTTTACACAGTTATTGTTAAGTTTGAAGTCTCACAGTGTTCCATTAAAGATACCAATTGAACACCAGATACCACAAATTCTTCTATGAAAGAGAGACATCGAGAGGTTTTGTTTCAGATTTTTATCATCAATTACTAACGTCCTCATATGAAACCCTCCACCTAGACTCCGTCTGGAGGAGGGATATACCAGACCTGGAAAGCGATTTTGATTGGCAAGAAGCCTGGGCAAATATTCGATTTACATCAAGGAACCCGGACCATCAACAAATAAATCTTAACTATATTCACAGGACATACTTGACTCCTTTAATACTGAAAAAATGGGTCTTAAACAACTCCAAATGCTCCTTATGTACAAATGGGGACGAGGGGACATTTATGCACATGTACTGGGACTGCCCACCAGTTAAAATATTCTGGAAAGAGGTGACCCAGCAATTATCAAATCTCTTAACTCTGAATATACCTGTACACCCCTCTGTACTACTGCTGAATGATGTTTTTGAGTATGCAGTAAATCCACAGCTAAAGAGATTGGTTTTATCGGGTATCACAGTGGCTAAAAAGCTGATAGCATCACGATGGTTCCAACCGGAAAAAATTTGCCGAAAGGTCTGGATTATTACATATCTCGATGTGATTTATCAAGAAATATCTACAGCTAGAATTTTGGGTCTCAATGAATCCAAAATGACAATGTGTTTAGAAGTGGTGGAGATAATAAAAGCTAGCATATAATGGTAGTGTCTGGTTAGGAGCGAGGTATAATGGATGGATTATCCAATGGGGGGTCCGGGAGGGGGGGGTACGAGCTAGAGCATATGTGTGTAGGGCAGTGATTCCCAACCTGGGGTCCGCGGACCCCCTGGGGGTCCGCCAGGGGGCGCAGGGGGTCCGCCAGACCACAGATGATTTGAGGTCTTTTTTTTTTTTTTTTTTTTTTATAGAAATATTTAATTAGCATATTTGTATCATCAGAAGCATGAATAGTCTCTCCACTACAATAAAAAATAAAGATAAATAAATAAACATCTAGACATGATTTTTGAACGTTAACAGTAGGCTACCGGGTAGCCGCTAAAACGCGAATCAGTTGACTGTATCACTTTCTGTAGCTAGCCTAGCACGCTAGTTAACTTTCTCGGCTCGTCTGCAGTCAGCCGCCAGAGGCGAAAATGTGTGACAAACGAAAAGGAGATGACGGCAGCTCATCTGCAAAAAAAGTTAGGACCTACAGCAATCGCGAAAATTACATCACCATGGGCTTCACTGAGGGACCAGACAAACGACCTGAGTGTGTGATTTGTGGAGAAAAGTTGGCAAACTCGAGCCTGAAGCCCAGCAAGCTGAAGAGACATCAGGCGTCTAAGCACCCAGAAACCGTTGGGAAGGATCCGGACTTTTTTCGGAGGAAAGAACAGTCTCTCAAGGCAAACAAGCCTGTTGATGTTAGAGTAGCGTGGAGCAGGGGTGGCAGTGATTTACAGAAGGCTACCGAAGCCTCCTTTGAGTGTTCGCTTTTAATTGCAAAAGCAAAGAAACCGCACAATATTGGCGAGCAGCTCATCAAACCAGCCTGCATCAAAATGGTTTAGAAACTGTGCGGCCCACAGGTGGCGGATAAACTAAAATCAGTACCACTCTCGAACAATGTAGTGAAAGACCGAATTGATAAGATGTCAAGTGATTGCGAGCAGCAGCTGTCAGAAAAGCTTAGAAAGGGTCCATTTGCCATACAACTTGATGAAACTACAACTGTCGCAGACGAGGCTGTGCTCATCGTTTATGTGCAATATATCGAAAATGAGGATCTGAAGCAGGACATTCTCATGTCAGTCAACCTTACTACCACCACTCGAGGTGAGGATATTTTTACTGCAGTGGATTCTTACTTCATTCAACATAAATGCAAACCGTTCACCATTAGGGCCTGATTTGAGAGGATGAATACAGGATTTGAATATTGGCCAAAATTTTGAAATACATATGGTGCAAGATTAGATTTGTTGATTGAAGGCACAAGTCAAAGAAGCATAGTGGGTCTAATTATGATGCATATGCCTGTGTATAAGCAGTTTGTTATTAAAATGACAAAAAAAAGGTATTAAACCCAGCTAGGACAGATTCTCTCTGCTACTGATTGGAATTTCCTGTCTCATATTTAGTTTAATTTGTTGCATTGATTTGTTCCATAAATGCAAACCGTTCACCATTAGGGACTGATTTGAGAGGATGAATACAGGATTTGAATATTGGCCAAACATTTTGAAATGCATATGGTGCAAGATGAGATTAGTTTATTGAAGGCACAAGTTAAAGAAGCATAGTGGGTCTAATTGTGATGCATATGCCTGTGTATAAGCAGTTTGTTATTAAAATGACAAAAAAAAAGTATTAAACCCAGCTAGGACAGATTCTCTCTGCTACTGATTGTAATTTCCTGTCTCATATTTAGTTTAATTTGTTGCATTGATTTGTTCCATAAATGCAAACCGTTCACCATTAGGGCCTGATTTGAGAGGATGAATACAGCATTTGAATATTGGCCAAACATTTTGAAATGCATATGGTGCAAGATGAGATTTGTTGATTGAAGGCACAAGTCAAAGAAGCATAGTGGGTCTAATTGTGATGCATATGCCTGTGTATAAGCAGTTTGTTATTAAAATGAAAAAAAATAAAAATGTATTTTATGGTATCTTATTAGGAGGGGGTCCGCGAATTTTATCAGAGATGTTTGGGGGTCCCTGGGGGGAAAAAGGTTGGGAACCACTGGTGTAGGGTATTAGATAGCAGGTATTGGGGGTATATCCTGTATAAGACATTTAACTATATGGTGATTTCATTGGATGTGCACTGTTAATAATGCTTGTATATCTTATCGTGTGTTGTCATGTTTGTCTATATGTTTGTTTAAAAAATAATTAAAAAAATAAAACACAAAATGATTTGTTCATGATTAGTTCATTATCTACAAATACCTTATAAAGGTCTTATAACTGAGTGTTATTATAAAGTGTTACCAATTGATTGATTAGACAAATTTCTTTACTAAATTAATTAAGGAAGCATTCTGTTGACATGGTCTGTAGTTAACAGTTGGCGCTGAAGAGTAGTTTGGTTTTCAAATAGTTTCTGGAACTCGATGACCCCCAACACTGCCTTCTTTACAGTCAAAAGGTCAAATTCTTATCAGTTTATCCAAACAAACTGGTTTCCTCCTCGTCAACCAACTCAGCTGTTTCACACAACCGGCTGCAGCCGGCAGTCTAGTGGGGGGAGTCGGGACAATACATGTTCTTGCTGATGGCCAGCATCCTTTTTGGTTGCCTGGACTATGCGTGTCAGTGGCAGATCAATGGATGGCCTTACTGACTGAGCAGATCTCGTTTGTGAGTGAGCAGATTCGGTTGTTTTTCGGGGACAAGGACGTCCGAGGGAGGATTTCCTTAGCTGGCCTGAGGTCAGATTGTGTGTGCACATGGCGGCACCACGTGTGATGGGTGTGTCTGTCCTGGAGGTTGAAAGAGCTCTTAAAGGAACACACCAACATTATGGGGAATTCACTTAGTCTTCTCCAGAATCAGACAAGATGATAAGATACCAATTTCAGTGTGTTTGGTAGGAAGCTATCTGGCTGTAAGCTAGCCTAGCTTAGCACAAATGAATGGAAGTGGATACGGACCACTGGCCTAGCTTAAACTCCGGAAGAGGTGTTTTTGGCAAAGTGCTATCCGCTACCATTAATTTGTGCTAAACTAGGCTAGCTTGCAGTCGATAAGCTTACTACTGAATGCACAGAGAGGAAATTGGTATCTATCTTGTCTGACTCTGGAGAAGACAGTTAGCTCATTTCCCATAATGTTGGCGTGTTCTTGCTAGAAAAAGAGATCTTTGATCAAGTGACTACCTGGTAAAATAAAAGTAAAATAAATAAAGGTAAAATAAACCGCTGCAATGTTTTTATTCCAGGGAATAATGACCAGGGAACTTGGTGAATTTTCTTTTTAAATTTAATTTAGACTAATAACTATTCTAAAACCCAGCACAAAAACAGCTAATTTGGCTACTCAAGCCATTGCTCAGTGTGATTTGATCACTCTTTGAACTGTTGCGGTCAGGCAAGCGCAACCGGAGTCTCATGGCCAGTAAAGAGAGACTCAGAAGGAGCTTCTATCCTCGGGCCATCAGGATGCTCAATGACTCCATGTAAGAACCCATCATCTACACTGATTGCACACACATCCACATACTCACTTTTAAACAAACATTCACCTTAACACTCACTTTAGACACTTCAACACTACATTATATTTATCTATTATTAAAGAGATTTGCACTACATTCATTTTCTGCATTGTACCTCACTGTTTACTAATTTGTACTACTTTAGATTGTATATTGTACTGTATATTGTATATATGTATATGTATATGTATATAATTATTGTATATTCCTCTTTACTTACTTTTTTTTTTTTTTACTTACTTTTTACTTACTTACTTTCTTACTTACTTTTTTACTGTATGAAGCACACTCTCAGCAGGGGCTCATACAGAACCAAGCATTTCACCGTAAAAGTACATATATTATTGTGATATTTAATAAACAAACAAACAAACAAACAAACAAACAAACAAACACACCCACAATCCTGAGCATGTCTGAGCAGCCAGGTGAGCTGTTTGTGAGCTGGGTTTCAGAATAGTTATAAACATCGCCCTGCGATGACTGACCAGTGAAGGTGAGGACGAAGACACAGATGGAGATGACCCAGGAGACGCGGCTATTGATCTCCCCGAAGTCCCTCATCAGGTCGTGGAGGAAGATGCCCAGGCTTTTGATGGTGCCGTAGGTGCACACCTCCACCAGGAAGAAGGCCAGGGCCACCGCCCAACCCCAGCCCCCATCGGGCACTGCCGGGTAGACACAAGGGCCCATGCAGCTGCCTGACTTGGACCCCCTCATGGCTGGAACCAGGTCACCTGGAACGGGATGGGGGAAGATAATGGGGAAGGGTAACTTTAGCATAGTGTGTATGGGTGTTTTTTGGTTATTTAGTACACAGCAATAAATAAATAAGCACAAAATGTGCAATAGCTGCAACCTTTTTGCGATAGGCCACTGTTGCCATGCCCCCTTTTAATTGAATAGCACGAACACACACACTTGACCTCCATGCAAACCTCCTAAGTCAAAGCCTGTGGCCGCTAGGTGGTCTTTATCAACCAATTAACCAAGTGACCTATAGAGCTGCTGGTCACAGCTGATAGATTGATTGATATTAGTTGAGCAGCAACCATAACTATGTAAAGGACACATAACTGTTATCATATTATTAAATTATGGCTTTACTGTAATTTACCATAGGCTAATCTTTCTTTTTTTCTGTTGGCAAATGTAACTGTGATATCATGGTGTAATAGACTGCCAGTTCCCATCATCCATATACTGTAATAACTAGATGACATCCCTGATACTGCTGAGAGTTACCAGCTCAAGGTTTTGATATAGCAGCAAGAGGCACCACTGGATCACACCTGCAGATCCCATGTTGATGTTTACATTTGTTAATTTCTTGTGAGGGTGTGGACGACAGGTGTGAGTGAAGAACCACAGAAGAACCAGAGATGATGCTGCTCCGCCCGAAAGACACAAACACCTTGGAATCTTCATTATCATGTCAACAAAATGCCACTGTGCAGCTATACTCACTGCCAGTGTGAGTGTGATGTCTTTGTATAAAAATACTCTGTACGCTGTACATACATCTGATTAGCATTATTACTCAGTAGTAGGCTACTCATTTAT
Organism: Notolepis coatsorum; assembly: GCF_963971535.1. Taxonomy (NCBI): domain Eukaryota; kingdom Metazoa; phylum Chordata; class Actinopteri; order Aulopiformes; family Paralepididae; genus Notolepis; species Notolepis coatsorum. The sequence continues at coordinate 52,170,568 of NC_140178.1, read as the reverse complement.
ATATACTCGTTTAATCACCTGTACTTTGGATATTGCTGTTGCACTTTACTGATACATTTGCACTCTGATTAGATGCCAACTTATTTTCGTTGTACTGTACTTGTGATGTACAATGACAATGAATTTGAATCTAATCTAATCTTTGTCGTCCGTGCCCTTCCTTTTAAAGAGCTTTAAGATAGTCTATGTGCAAACAAGAATCAAGCCTCTGTCTCGTTCTTTGACTCCATCAGTCAACAGTCAGTATGTAGGTCATAGGGGGAAATGTGGGCTAGAGAGAAAACATGCACAGACAAGCAAAACAAGACCTGCATAACATTTATAAGCCCCGCCCTCCTGTTTACCTCATCTGGAGTAGACCACACCCCTTATGTCTAGGCCGTCACCCCCACCCCGTCTCTGTACCTGTCTCTCAAGTTATCAGATGAGCCAAGCCGATGATATAATAACAGGAACATAACCAGAACCATTGATAAGAAACGGACAAGGAGGTGAATTCACATTGTGGCTCAGTGGGGGAAAGCAACAGGAGTGGTATCTAAGTAACACTGTGTATCTATGACTGAGCTGAGCAAAAAGCCCATTTGTACATGTGTAACAGAATGGTATAGCTAGGCAATAACGCTGCTACTGTACACAGATGTTACTACCATGAGTATATACATACCTGTATACAGTATATTATATCTATGCAGGCCTGGACTGGCCATCTGGCATGCCCGGTGGGCCGACGTATCTTTGGGACGTTATGATTTGATAAAGAAAAAAAATTATCTATAAAAATATATACTATACTTTTTTTCTTTTTTTAAGTTTGGTCAACGACCAGCCCACTACTAGGCTGGGACAGCGGCCCATTGGTACTGACTGACACTGGGCTGGCCCAATCACATCTCTTACTAAGCACCCCCCGCCAGTCGTGCAGGTACATGACTGAGAGGGGGGCTGGTACATGACTGAGATGGGGCTGTGGTACATGACTAAGAGGGGGCTGGTAGATGACTGAGAGGGGGCTGGTACATGACTAAGAGGGGGCTGGTAGATGACTGAGAGGGGGCTGGTAAATGACTGAGAGGGGGCTGGTATACATGACTGAGAGGCTGGTACATGACTGAGAGGGGGCTGGCTGGTACATGACTGAGAGGGGGCTGGCTGGTACATGACTGAGAGGGGGCTGGTACATGACTGAGAGGGGGCTGTCTGGTACATGACTGAGAGGGGGCTGGCTGGTACATGACTGAGAGGGGGCTGGCTGGTACATGACTGAGAGGGGGCTGGTACATGACTGAGAGGGGGCTGGTATACATGACTGAGATGGGGCTGGTACATGACTGAGGGGGCTGGTATACAGGACTGAGAGGGGGCTGGTACATGACTGAGAGGGGGCTGGTATACAGGACTGAGAGGGGGCTGGTAATGGTATACATGACTGAGAGGAGGCTGGTACATGACTGAGAGGGGGCTGGCTGGTACATGACTGAGAGGGGGCTGGTACATGAGTGAGAGGGGGCTGGCTGGTGGTACATGACTGAGAGGGGGCTGGTACATGACTAAGAGGGGGCTGGCTGGTACATGACTGAGAGGGGGCTGGTACCATGTATTGTGCATCATTGTAGGTCAAACCATTAAAAAGTTTATTTCCACGGCAGCCATTTTGGATTTTGGTCTCTCACAAATTTCCCCCGCCTTTTTAAAAAATACACCCCGGCTAAATTTGTTTATTAACCCTCCTAGATGACAAATCCATTGAGAAACGAAGTGCCATATAGATGACCCAACTACTAGGTCCATATCGTATCATCATAATATTATTTAAAAAATCATTAGGAAAGGGTTCCCTTGATAAAGATGCATGAAAAGGCTGTATAATATACAACACCTGCAAAAACTGCTTTTTTTATTTGATTAGATTTGTATTTGGAAATTAAAAACATATCATAAAAACAAATGATCTTGACCAGTTTGTATTCCTGAGGATATCACCTAAAAGCATTCATTAAAACACTTATTTCCAAGTCCTCAATGGAAGACATAAAAACACAGCACATATAGCCTACTCAACTGCTAATTTTTGCTCAACTGCAAAAATGTATGCCTACTTAATTATGTATTAGCCTACAGGAAAAAACACATTCACAACAGGCAGCAACGTTTATTTTCAGCCAAGTATGGTAATAAGGTAACTATTAGTATATATATGGTATGGATTACTTACTCTTATAACTTATTACTTTCTGTGGTAGCTCTAGTCTCCACCTACACAAATTGTTTTTGTCCTGTCCATTGATCATGCACCTTCACGTGATAGGCACATTAACTGTATGTCAAACTCCCCAAACAAACAAGCACACCATTGATTTAATTGCCATATAAATCACATACAAAGATCTAACTATTACTCCTCTCTGAACATGAATATAAAACAAGAAGGTGATCTATTAACTGTGTAAACCTTATGCAATATTCATCATTGATATTTGAATACTTGAAATCTGTATGAACTGAGTAGTTAGTATCAAATTAAATAAGATGGAACAGCTCCATGCATTAATTGAATAAACAACAATTGGCTCATTACCAGTATGGTATTGTTTAAATTGTACAGCTTTTTGCAAATTTTTTTTTTTATTTTCCATTTTTTTGACATGACATAAAACTAGACACACAAACATTAAAAGTAAAAATCCACAATAAATCATAGGACTATGATAGTCCAGTATTTAAATCAAAATAAATGTAGATTAAAGGATATATACATAATAATTACGATACATGACATAAAACTAGACACACAAACATTAAAAGTAAAAATCCACAATAAATCATAGGACTATGATAGTCCAGTATTTAAATAAAAATAAATGTAGATTAAAGGATATATACATAATATATTATAATATTTTTGCACATCTTTGTCAGGGAATTCCAACAATTCTGGAACTGAATGTACCAGTTAATTGTAATCATCTCTCTCTCCTTATGTCTAGTCAAGCCGGGTTGTGGAGGAGAGACAGGGAGGAACAGGTTATAGACTACTTTGCCCATCCTGAGCCTGCTATGATGCAGGTGTTTTTACATCACCACCCAAAACAAGATTCAGCCAAGAGCGAGTGAGTACACTGGTCCACTTGCACTGGTACACTTGTCCATGGCACTTAATACTACCCAGCTTTGTAGTGGTTTGGGGGAATAGTACAGTAGGTACGCATATTTAAGGGGACCGCAAGGATGGTGTACTGTCGGGTGGTGTCCGACCGATTATGGTGGGCCGGTCTGGGCCAAAAATGCCAGGGCAGATTTTTGGTCCCAGTCCAGCCCTGTATCTAGTCTACGTATATCTGTATATGTCCCTTAAACTCTTATGCCACTGGCCACCAGTATAGTATATGTATACCTGTATCACTGTACATATTTGTACTGTTCTTCAGTTTAGCATTATATTACTCAGTAGCTTGTTATATATGTCACATTTAATCACTTGTATATTGTTAATGCACTCCACTGTCTTGCACTCTGGTTAGATGCAACTTATTTTCTTTGTACTGTACTTGTACTGTATCTATGATGACAATACATTTTAATCTCTGACTTGACTTTCTGTAGTTTTAGTAGTCCTAGGCTATAGGACTGGAACCCACAGGGGAAGAGAAAGCCAGGAAGACCCAGAAACAGCTGGAGAAGGTCTGTCGAGGCGGATCTCAAGGAAAAAATAACATCATGGAAGGAAGCAGAGAAAATCGCCCAACACCGAACCAGCTGGAGAGATTTCATGAATGACCTATGCTCCCCAAAGAGCAAAAGGGTTTAAGTCAAGTTAGTCAAGGCTATAGGTCAGTGTAACCGATTGGGACGCATAAACATTATGCAATAATACTAGAGGCAGCTTGCCAAGCCCACGAAACTTGGAGGAGGGTCTGTCTGGGCCAGACTGCATGGTCACACCGCAGTGCAGTATGATGTCAACCCTCCTCGTGTCTTGGGCTTCTACCCCAGCAGTGCAGACAGCAGACCGTGCACTGTTCGGTTCCTTTAGCAATAATATACTACTATTATTGGCTATAACGTAATATTTGGTGAACGTTTTTATCGAAAGCGCCAGTACAGTGAAGTCTTGCATTTCCCAGGCTTGTATGGATGAGCCCGGTATCGAACCCGATAGTGTTCATGTGCCCTAGGTAGCCCACTTGTGCAGAGGCACTATAGATGTGGCTGTGGCTATTATTAACAAACGATTATTCTAAGCTAAATTTACGCTTAAAAACCACGGAGGTTATCTTAGAAAATGTCCATTAGAGAATTTATGTTGTAATGTTTAACGAATACTTGTATAAGTAAACCTCCTTAGTGCTATTAAATCCCGTGTTATGTCACAGGTAGACAAGCAGCACCGGGCAGCATCCGCGAGGCATATTCAGCAACAAGAAAAAGAAACCGGCGTAAAGTTCACACCATAGATAACTTACCGACTAAGTCGCTTCAGTCGAGAGGATGGACGTCAAAAATAGCCGACTGGTTTAATAAAGACTTGAGATCATGTTTTTTCTACCAGGCTATCGTTTCGACGTCCCCTGTCTGGAGTAATTGTTATATACAGCAGCTTTTCTTTATCCTAACGGTTCGTCGCTGCTCCTATACAGACAAATGTGTGTACTAAAGCTAATGTGATTTCTTCTCTTCTTGCCTTTTCCTCCGCATCTTTGTCGTTTATAAATCATTTCCTGTCCATCTTGACAGCTTCTCTTTATACCAGCCGCTCTTTCAAACGCGAGCGCGCAGACCCTCCAGAGCGCGCAGGGTCCTTCCTCTGAGGCCGTGATGTAGCTTGAGGCTACCTCTCCGAGAGGCGCTCTCCCTCCCTCATTCACACGCACACACCACAAACAGTGTAACATGTACTTGTTTTTCCATTGTCAAACTGCGTGTATGTGGATGTGAGAGAAAAAAATATTATAAACATAAACATACATTATTCCACTGTCGTGTTGTAGTAAGTAAGTAGTAACATTGCTGCTCTCGCTCTGAGCTCTCGGGGCCCCGCCCTTACATCGTCATCATCATCGACCTTCGTTGCCCTCATTTCCAATGATGACTAATTACAGATTAAATAAATAAAACAAGATTAAAAGTAATACAACTTTTAAAGATAAAAACAAGCTAAAATTGTTAAATGTATTATTATTATTATGTGCGCCCTTACTCATTTGTGTTCTACAGAGGGCGATATCGGTTCAAATAACAAACTCAGCAAGACCACGGCTTCTCAGTTACAGTGGTGACAATATTGTCACAAGGAAAGAAGATATTACCTACCTGGGTTCCATTCTAGAGGCAAATCTTTCCTGTGACAAAATGGCATCCAATGTAATAAAAAAAGTCAACCAACGAACTCGATTCTTGTACCGGATCTCCTCACTGGTAAACAAGAATACCCTGAAGACTCTGGCAGGAGCACTCATTCAAGGGTACTACAACTATGCTTGCACCTCATGGTACCAAAGCACCTCAAATGCGCTAAAAACAAAATTACAAACATCGCAAAACAAACTGGTCAGACTACTGCTTGACCACTCCTAGAACCCACCTCACCCCTGCCCACTTTGACAACCTAGGATGGCTTAGAGTAGACGACAGAGTACAGCAACTTGCAATGGGCCTGGTCTACAAGATACACTACACGACCAAGGTACCCATGTACATGTCAAAATACTTCCCAAAGGTCAGTGAATACCATGATCACAACACCAGAGAGAGCTCCACAAATCATGTTAAACCCAGATTCGGCTCAAACAAGGGACTAAACACGTTTAGCAATTATGCCACATCAATGTGGAACGCCCTACCCAAAGCTGTAAAGGAATGTGAATCACTACCCACTTTCAAAAACACTCTCAAAAAACACCTACGGGAGACTGCAATTCTAAACTGACCCCTGTAAATGTCCTAACACAACCCCCTCCAATTATATGTCCAGTACGTGACGTCACTGATGTTACCTTTGCATTCCTGTTCCGGTCTATTATTTGTTATTGATTGTTGTTGATATATATAGCGGCACGCCGGCACGCGTGTAACTGTTCCGCAACAGTAAGTGACTTCCGGGGTAGGCCTGATTGGCCCCGACAAGGCACGTGACGCGCAACTTTCTCTGCCGCGCGGCAAGCTCCGCGGAGCCGAGCGCCAGAGTTACGGAATTACGTAACCGTCCAAATACGCCATGACTCTCATTCGGTGCTATAGCTCACCTGGCAGAGCAGCGGTCCTGCGATCATGCAGTCCGTTGTTGGTGAGTTCGAATCCCATCAAAACTTTTTTTTTTAACGTGATTTTTTTTTTAACGTGTATTCTTTCGCCGGTTAAGGTTAGGCATGGTTAAGGTTAAGGTTAAGGTTAGGCATTGTTTCGGAGTTGGTTAAGGTTAGAACGGTTAAGTTTAGGCGCTGTTAAGGAGCTGGTTAAGGTTAGAGTTTGTCTTAGAGAATGGCAATATTCTTTCTATGGTTAAGGTTAGGCATGGTTAAGGTTAAGGTTAGGCATTGTTTCGGAGTTTGTTAAGGTTAGAACGGTTAAGTTTAGGCGCTGTTAAGGAGCTGGTTAAGGTTAGAGTTTGTGTTAGAGAATGGCAATAGACAGCCTATTTCCGCGCGACAGCTCTCAGCAGCCTCGTTGCGCGTCCTGAGTTTGCCGCGTCACGTGCCTGTCGGGGCCAATCAGGCCTACCCCGGAAGTCACTTACTGTTGCGGAACAGGTACACGCCGCCGGCACCACGACCGCATCTCTCCCCGCCTGAGAAATAAATATGCCTACGAGACTAAAGATCTGTGTCAACTGAGTTCCATTCAATCGCCACCGCAACGCACTCCGCTTAACAAAAATCACCTCAAATATACAGAGCCCGGGAGTGTCCATTGAGAGAAACAAAATATATACAGAGGACACGTTTGAATACATCCACGAGATACAGGCATAGGCGGCGGGTATATAAGGCCAGGCTAGGCTATGCCTACCCAAAATATTATGCTGGGAACTTTGAAATGTATATATAATGTGCGCAGGCTGCTGGCTATTGTGTGTGTCTTGTGCTGCAGCCCACTGGCCGAGGTGTCAATTGGTGGCAGCATTTAACATTCCAGGTAGGCTACAGGCAGTAACCAATCACGCATAGGCTCAGGTTAAATAATGTAGCCAATCACATCATTCACATGATCATCCTGATCCTGCAGGCCGAGTAAGGCCATGTCCACACGTATCTGGATCTTTTGCAAAACGCACATTTTCTTCCACGTTTGGGCCTTTCATCCACACGTAAACGGTGTTTTCAGAACATAAACGGAGATTTTAAAGTGAAGATTTTCGAAAATATCGGTTCAGTGGATCCTGTAGCCACTGTAAATGCATAGTCTAGATAAACGATGACGCCACAGCTCACTACGCATGCTCAGACTGTTGTTCTATCTATGGCAATAGGCGGCCGTAGCCTTGAAGCGCACAGAGGTAATAAGACGGACAGCGCCTGGTGCTGAAATGACAGACAGAAATAGCATGTAGTTTCCCCCTCGAATGTATATATTTTCTTTGATTGATCTCTGCCTCTTAAGCTTTTTGATTGATTGATTGATTGATTGAAAACTTTATTAACAGATTGCAGAATGGGTACAATACAGTACAGCTCAATACACACAATTGTTAAGGGGATGCAGACCAGAGAAAGACTTTCGTCTTGTTTCCACCAGGGTCCCCCATTTTCAATTCATCAGGACATATATGACATACATGACATACAGATAGTCAGTACTGCTACATCTATACATTTATGACATACCAGATTTGCAAATACAGTACTGTTTGTGATACAGAAGGAGTCAAGAAAAGGGAGTATATACATTTGACGTAGAAACTGTACATTGGAGGAGGTTGGGTGGGGGGGGTTGGGTACACTGGGATATTGACAACCATACTGGGTAATTTACATTGGAGGTGGTTGGGGGGGGGGGGGGGGGGGGGGGGCACACTGTATAAACAAGCAAAACTGTACATTGAGGGGGGGGAGACTCTGTACAAACAAACGAAATTGTACATTGGACTATTGACAAAACCATACTAGGTAAATGACTGTACATTGGAGGGGGTTGGGTTAGGATATTTACAGGGGCCAGTGTTGAATTGCAGTCTCCCGTAGGTGTCTCTTGAGAGAGGTTTTGAAAGTGGGTAGTGATCCACATTCCTTTACAGCTTTGGGTAGGGCGTTCCACATTGATGTGGCATAATTGCGAAACGTGTTTAGTCCCTTATTTGAGCCGAATCTGGGTTTAACATGATTTGTGGAGCTCCCTCTGGTGTTGTGATCGTGGTATTCACTGACCTTTGGGAAGTATTTTGCCATGTACATGGGTACCTTGGTCGTGTAGTGTACTGTATATTTGTATATCTTGTATATCACAAATGTCTGGATGTAACAGTATTGTATATATCTACAGTGCGACAGATTCAGCCATGCAGACACTGCTTGCATGAAATAGGGATGTATCTGTTATTTAGTTAGGCCTACTGGACATTTTCGTTTACATAAATAGATTTTTCGTTTTTGTTTATTTATTAAGTTAATATAAACCGTGTTTCGAATGTTTTTGAGGTTGTTAAATACACGCTTTTGATTTATTTAAGTGGCGAGTGACGTTTTTTTCAATGTTGAGATCACAATATCGCGATTCCGAAACAAAATAAGGCGAGGCATTATCACAAACTGTTGCAAAGATATTTAATGTTTTGCTAAACATGTCTAGTTTTGCACCCGGCTTCAGTTAAAAGCCAAATTGCATTCTAAATTTAGTTAATAGACGCCCGACAGAAGAGGTCTGCACCTGATGCTCTCTGATGTTGCGGATAGTTGAGGATGTTGGCATCACGCGTGAACAGTACAATGCATGAATGTCTTGTTGTAATTAGTATATATATAGTTTGTGATAAGGACTCGCCATATTTAGTTTCAGAATCCGGAGATTGTGATCTCAACATTGACTGTGTATCTCTCCGTCGCCCAGTGCGCAGAAGTAAAGCATTGAATCGTGACATATCTAGATTGGTTGTTTCCTCTGGACTGCATCTAATCCTCCGCTATATCTATCTATTTATCATCTATGTATGTCAATATAGCCAATGGAAATGCTAGGAATGGTCACGTGGACTGGGTGAACCAATGGACAATTCCTATCGTTTCTCAATCGTCCTGACCGCTTGTACCACTATGGTATTTGAGATATCGCTTATCGCCACCTACTGGCCCGCATGCTTGTTGGAGCAATTTATATGCGTTTATGTGTTTGCGTCTGGATCAGTTTTTTTTTAACACTGTCGTGTGGACGAGGATTTTTTTTTAAACAGAGCCTGAGAATATCCGTTTGGCAAAAGATACAGATACGTGTGGACATGGCCTAAAGCAAACATCTGCGTTCCGAATTATAGCCCGCCGATCGCTTTGTAGCAAACACCAGCGCACTATTTTGAGTCAAATTTCAAAAAGCAAAATGGATATACAGTATTTTTCCAAGGCATATAAACAAAGTAATTTAGAAGCTGCACCGGGCTGGCCCTGGGCATAACTACCGATCACCTGAGGCTGTATGTTGTTTTATCTTGGCAAACAAGGGCTTGCTCTAAGAGGACATGATGAGAGTCCGAGTCATACCTGTCAACCATCCCGTTTTTCCCGGGATTGTACTGTATTTCAACCTTCCTTCCTTCATCCCGTTAAAATATTTTCCCGTATTTCCCCCGTTTTTTTTACATTTTTAAAATTTGTACAAAATAGCTGCAATTCCACTCCGTGACGACAGGTGGCAGCAGTGTAGATTAGAACGTTAGCACAGGAAGTCAGACCGGAAGACGGCGACCCGAAGAAGAACAACAGCGACCGGATAAAGGAGGGGTTTAGCGCAAAATTTATTACATTCTACAACTACCTACCTACAAAAGGCAGAGAAGCTTCTTCTTCTTCTTCTGATTTGTATTGGCGGTTGGCACTAACGTTTTGGTGCATTACCGCCACCTACTGAAATGGAGTGTGGATCTAGATGGATTATGCACATGATAATTACTATTGTCTACTCTATATCCTACCACTCAAACCTGTACTATTTAGAAAATGTAAAATGGCCCTATACCCCACATTCCCTGAGCTAAGTCGCAACACTTCTCTCACCTCCAGCTTGATGTGGTCTCTCTCCAACCTTTCTTTGAGGATCTGTGAATGAATGAATGAAAACTTTATTTAACAGATTGCAGAATGGGTACAATACAGTACGGCTCAATACACACAATTGTTAACACTATGGTCGCCAAAAACGCCTTACCACGTCATTCCCCGCCATGCTCATTCTGCCAAAGATGCCGTAACACGTCATTGATATCAATATTTCAAAAATCTGTGATCGAAATCATATTTCTCCCCCGGAGACTTGAGATCTACTGTTGATCCCCTCTCAACTCTCCAACGGTTCAAGAGCGCCATCTGGTGGCGGATCGCTCAAACCGGAAACCGGAAATGGAAGCTGGTGCTCATTCCAATTCGGTCCGATCACTCGCTAATAGTCCCGGGACTCAAGCTAGACACAATGGATAGCAATCCGTTACCAATAACTCGATAAACAACATGATTTGGACGTATATACTATTATACAACCTGGAGATGGATCGCATATTTCTACATCCCATAATAGGAATATTTCTGCTCCACGCTCATCGCCCAACGGCCAGAGGAAGCTACGGTGAGATTCAGCGTTTTTTTTAACGTGTTCGATATAAACTGCTCTGATATCACCCACACTAGATGAATCATCTAACGTTGGCCACGGAATTATAAACGACCCCCCCCCCCATCCGGTCAACATCAGATGATAAGTAGTAACTTCTAGAATTTTTTTATCTTGTGCCGATTGCTATCAAACTGTATACAATCATCAATATAATGCATTTAGGGCTATAAATCACGTTCTGGAGAAAGCTGCAGAAAACGATAAAAACATACTTATACTTTAGACCGTATTTTAGTATGAATATGTGAATGAAAAAGTATAATGTTGCTACACCCTGAACAATAGATACTTGATGTTGAATGGGCCATAGTAATGTCAATTTAGCAATACAATTTAAAAAGTTATAGCCCTGCAAAGAAGGGGAACTTCTCCATAGACAAATAGAGCTGGCGTGGGATGGTTTATTAAGAAAATAAGCCTGGCGACCAAAGTGTTAAGGGGATGCAGACCAGAGAAAGACGCTTGTCTTGTTTACATCAGGGTCCCCCATTTTCATTTCATATTGACATTTATGACATACTCAACATACATGACATTTATGGCATAGGGACATATAGGTATTTAGTACTGATACATTTGTGACATATACGGTATTCAAATATACAGTACTGTTACTCATAGATCCTGACAGAGTATATACATATGATGGGGAGGGGACTGTACATTAGGAGGGGGTGGGTGGGTGGGAGAAATATACATATACGGCGGGGAGAGAATATATACATGCGTGGGGAGGAGACTGTCTATTAGGAGGGGGTGGGAGGTTTGGACATTTACGGTGGCCAGTTTCAAATTGCAGCCTCCCGTAGGTGCTCTTTAAGAGTGGTTTTGAATGTGGGTAGGTATTCACATTCCTTTACAGCTTTTGGTAGGGCATTCCACATTGATGTGGCATAATTGCGAAACGTGTTTAGTCCCTTGTTGGAGCCGAATCTGGGTTTAACATGATTTGTTGAGCTTCCTCTGGTGTTGTGGTCGTGGTATTCACTGACCTTTGGGAAGTATTTTGACATGTACATGGGTACCTTAGTCGTATAGTGTATCTTGTAGACCAGGCCCATTGCAAGTTGCTGTACGCTGTCGTCTACTCTAAGCCATCCTAGGTTGTCAAAGTGTGCAGGGGTGAGGTGGGTTCTAGGGGTAAGGTCAAGTAGTAGTCTGACTAGTTTGTTTTGTGATGTTTGTAATCTTGTTTTTAGCGCCTTTGAGGTGCTTTGGTACCATGAGGTGCAAGCATAGTCGTAGTACCCTTGAATGAGTGCTCCTGCCAGAGTCTTCAGGGTATTCTTGTTTACCAGAGAGGAGATCCGGTACAAGAATCTAGTTTGTTGGTTGACTTTTTTTATTACATTGGATGCCATTTTGTCACAGGAAAGATTTGCCTCTAGGATGGAACCCAGGTAGGTAATTTCACCTTTCCTTGTGACAATATTGTCACCCAAAGTGGGGTTGTTCCCGGAGAGTTCACTCTCGGCCGTGGTTTCTCAGAGTATAATGTATGGTGCTCTCCCTCAACATGCGAGTAGGGTGAGACAACACCATTCTTTAGTCCAAATAATACCCTACTTTATACTATTGTCATTCGTTTAATGTAAAGTCAGTCTTACATTGCCACTGCTTTAACGTTGCATTTACCCATAATCCATTGCTGTATTAGACTGTGCCAGTATAACTTTTGTAAAGTAATGAAGAGCCAATGTAAAGTTAATCAATACACAATGAAACAATATCTTTATCTATATCACATGTCAAAACTACTTTAATAAAAGAAGATTTCCGTTTTTCATTTCTACCCATTCATCCAAAACAAGACAGTAATTCTACTTCTGCATGCACCGGGAGAATTGAGTTCATAGCACAGATTTGGAGTTGATAGAATGGACATTGCTGTTCTTAGGAAATGTTGCACATGGTGGAAATAATGGAAATTAACATTTCTAACATTAACATTTAGTGTATGTTTAAAGTTGATACATTGAGGCATGGTAGAATTTCACTTTATATTACAGCAGTATCCGTTTTTAACATTACAATTAGTGTCTGACACTATAGACACATGTTAAAGTTAGAGGTTATATGTAGGGTTGCAATTAACTGTCTAACTGTACTCAACTGCTTCCACTGACTGTATGTATATCTGTGTCCACTGGAGGGCGCTATAGTTTCAAGTTTTCAAGTTTCTTTAATAGTTGTCATACAGAAGTACAGAATACTTTTGTACAAAATGCTTCTTACTGTTGCGCTCCAGAGACTGTGCATGACAAGATAGTATGAAATAAAAACATAGTAAAAATTAGAAGAAAAAAAAGAGGTCACAGTGTTCAGTTTAGACATATGTACAATGTTCGTAGACGTAGTTACCATACAATATACAATACTGTGCAGTGTACTAATATACAATACTATATAGTGCAAGGCATAAATGGACGAGGTGCAGTTTAGGTACAATTCACAGTAGGTGTACGAGTTGTAGTGCAAATCCTTTATCAATAAATATAAAGTGTAAGTGTGTTTGTGTGATCTAAAGTGTGGAGAGTGGGTGCTGCAGTGTGTTGTTTGTTTGAGTGAGTGTGTGTGTGCGTGTGGGTGTGTGTGCTGTGTGCATTTGATGGTTGTTGCATAGTGATTATTGTTCGTTTAGCGATTATTGTTCGTTTAGCAGCCTGATGGCCTGGGGATAGAAGCTCCTTCTGAGTCTTTCTGTGCTCGCCATAAGACTCCGGTATCGCTTGCCTGACGGCAGCAGTTCAAAGAGGCAGTTGTTCGGGTGGCTCGAGTCCTTAATAATTCTCTTAGCCTTCCCCTTGCACCGCTTGTTGTAAATGTTCTGGAGGGTGGGAAGCCCCCCTCTAATTGTGCGTTCGGCTGAACGTGTCACTCTTTGTAGTCTGCTACGGTCTTGTGCAGTGCTATTCCCAAACCAGGAGGTGATGTTGCCGGTCAGGATGCTCTCTATTGTACATGAGTAGAAGTTCCTAAGGATCTTCTGACTGACTTGGAACTTCCTTAGGCGCCTGAGGAAGTAGAGGCGTTGTCGTGCCTTCTTCACAACACTGTCAATGTGTGTGGTCCATGTCAAGTCCTCGGATATGTGGGCTCCGAGGTACTTGAAACTGTTCACTCTCTCAACTGGTGCCCCGTCGATGCTGAGGGGGCTGTAGTCCTTGACCCCCGACCTCCTGAAGTCCACAATCATCTCTTTTGTTTTGCTGACGTTCAGGGAGAGGCAGTTCTCCTGACACCACTGTGACAGGTTCTCTACCTCTTCCAGGTAGGCCCTTTCGTCGTTGGCAGAGATCAGGCCCACCACTACTGTGTCATCAGCAAATTTGATGATGGTGTTGTTGTTCCGCTGTGCTACGCAGTCATGTGTGTACAGGGAGTAGAGGAGGGGGCTCAGAACACAGCCCTGGGGGGCCCCTATGTTGAGCGTGATGGATGAGGAGGTGCAGTTGCCGGCTCTTACCACCTGGGGTCTGCCCGTCAGGAAGTCCAGGACCCACTGGCACAGGTCATAGTTCAAGCCCAGGTCCCTGAGCTTGGCTATGAGTTTGGAGGGGACTATGGTATTGAATGCTGAGCTGTAGTCGATGAACAGCATTCTCACATAGTTCCCCTTCCTCTTGTCCAGATGTGATGCTGCTGTGTGCAGCACATGGGCTATGGCGTCCTCCGTGGACCTGTTGGGGCGATATGCAAATTGCAGAGGGTCCAGGTTGATGGGGAGGGAGGAACAGATGTAGCCCTTCACTAGCTTCTCAAAGCACTTCATGGCTATGGAGTGGAGCGGAGCCATTCATGATGCCACCAAGTGGCGAGTATAAAAAGAGTTGTCTCCTCCTCCTCTACTTCTTCTCACATCTGCCTCTCACGGAGAGGAGATCTCAATGTGCTGCTGTGCTATGAATCATTGTACATAATAAACCACGCTGATTAAGGGCTAAAGGTAGAAACCATGCCTCATGTCTATATTATTGTCGCCCCATAGCCAATTCTGCCAACAGGTTATGGGCCCAGATCTCGCAGGGGCGAAATAACAAGGGTAGCTAGCTTAGCTAAAGTGTAGGCCAGGTTAGCACCGGGAGCACCGCGTGGCTAGACGCTAGGCCAACAGAGCTAAAGCTACGCCTACCATCAAAAAGGAGGATGGCGACCAAGGGAAGGAGCAAATGGCCCTCATTCCATGGAAAGGCGGAGGAATATGAGCTCTGGGAAGAGCGCATGCTATGCTGCATGCATGGCGTGGGACTCAAGGCGGTGATCTTGGCGGCCCCCACGGGAGACCTGACGGCGGAGGCACAAGCCCAAGACGACAAGCTTAATGCGGACGCATACTGTGAGTTGGCACCGCTGCTCGACGATACAAGCTTGGGGCTAATATTCCGCGACACGAAGGACAAAGGCAGAGAAAGCCTGGAAGTGTTGAGGGAGCATTACATCGGACGAGGAAGACCCCGAGTAGTGTCCCTCTACATAACGTTAACGGCTCTGAAGAAGGGGCACACAGAGACGGTGACAGAATACATCATCCGAGCTGAGCAGATCATCACGGCGCTTAAGAGTGCAGGAGAGGCACCGAGCGAGGGGCTAATGATGGCGATGGTGATGAGAGGACTACCGGAGTCGTACAAGCCGTTCACGCTACTGGTTACCAACGGTTCAACGGACATGACGTTGAGACAGTTCACAGCCAAGCTGCGGAATTTTGAGGCCTCAGAAGATATCCACCCAGCCGCCGCGGAGGATAGCGCTGAAGGCCCGAGCGACGCCGAGGGAGAAGGCCAGGCCCACGACGGAGCTGACGTGTTGGCGATGCGGAGAGAATGGGCATCGGAGGGATAACTGCACCAAGACTGTCTGGTGTAGTTTCTGCAGATCCTCGGGGCACACAGACAAAGCGTGCCGAAAGAAACGAGGCCAGAGCGCTCGAAATGCACATGGGCAAGATGGCGGCCATAGACGAGGCGACGCCTATGGACAAGATGGCGGCGATGGACGAGATCGCGGCTACGGACAAGATGGCGGCGATGGACGAGATTGCGGCTATGGTCAAGATGGCGGCTGTGGACGAGATGACGACTACAGACAAGATGGCGGCAACGGTGGACGTGAGGCGAGTCGAGATGACGCCCGGAGAGCGGCAGGACGAGACGACTTCGTTTTCGGGGCGCAGACTACGTATGTCACCCGGCCAACACAGCACCCGCAGTTCCAGAGGAAGGGACTAATCGTGGACACAGGTGCATCGTCCCACATCATCAACGACAGGAACAGTTTCAAGAACTTTGACAAATCCTTCGAGCCGGAGGGACACAGCATGGAGCTGGCAGACGGGAAGCGCACCTACGGGTTGGCGCAAGGGAGAGGAGACGCACAGGTGTGCCTCATAGACAGTGAGGGGCGCCGGTGTACAGTGACGTTGAAGGACGCTCTCTATATACCCTCGTTCCCACAAGAACTATTCTCAGTAAAGTCTGCTACTGCTAATGGCGCTGAGGTGTTCTTCAGTGAAGATAAAGATGTTCTTGTAGAACAAGACGGTACACAGTTTAACATTGACGTGTATAAGAGAATGTATTACCTACAAACGGAGTGTAATAACAATGATAAATGTAATGTGACTGTTAGTCATGACATCCAGACATGGCATGAAATCATGGGTCATTGTAATCACGAAGATTTACTGAAGCTGCAAGCAGTGACAGACGGTATGCACATTAAAGGTGAAAAGCATAGACCTGACAAAGAATGTGAAGTTTGCATAAAGGGGAAGTTTACTCAAACGAGGAACAGGGGCCCCACGGAGAAGGTAAAGAGACCACTGGAGCTAATTAACACCGACCTAGCCGGTCCAGTAAGGAACGAGTCCATAGGTGGCTTCAACTATGTACAGTCCTTTACAGATGTGGGTACAGGCGTAGTGTTTGTTTATTTCCTTAAAGCAAAGAGTGACGCACTCCAGGCCACGGAGAAGTTCCTTGCCGATATAGCCCCTTATGGGGACATAAAATGTTTGAGGTCAGACAACGGGACCGAGTTTACAAACAGAGAGTTCCAATCACTGTTGAGAAGGAACAAGATCAGACACGAGACGTCATGTCCCTACTCCCCACATCAGAACGGGGTAGCAGAGAGGGAATGGCGCACTCTTTTCGAAATGGCCAGGTGTAAGCTAGACGATAGTAACATACCGAAGAGCCTGTGGCATTATGCGGTACAAGAAGCCGCTTACACCAGAAACAGGTGTTTTAATAAACACACGGGCACCACCCCATATATACGGCAATGACAGGGAAAAGGTGTAATCTAGCCGGAATGCACAAATTCGGATCAGTGTGCTATGCTTACCAGCAGGACAGAGGCAAGCTTGAGTCCAGATGTGAAAAGGGACTCTTTGTAGGACACGACAAAGGGAGCCCCGCACTCCTAGTCTACTATCCCGGTAAAGGGAAGGTGCAAAAGCACAGACTAGTGAAATTTGTCACAAAGACAACATGCGAAATCGAGACACAGACAGAGGAGCCATGGCTGGACTCCGGGGTAAGGTATGGAGGAACAGAGACACCACAGCCTAGTGTACTGAGCACAGACGTGCAGGCAGACAGCCAGCCACCCCCAGAGGACAAACCCCCAAAATATCTGAAAGATTATGCCCGGAGAGGAAGTGACGAGGATGACAGTACACTCGCCAGTATTGATTACTGCTACAGAGTAGTGTGTGGCGTGCCTCAGTCCTTTAAGGAAGCCATAGTGTCCCCAGAGTCGAGTAAGTGGGAGAGAGCGATGGATGAGGGGATGAGGTCCTTAGAGGACAACCACACCTTTACCCTCACCAAGTTGCCAGAGGGCAGACAGACAGTGGGAGGGAAATGGGTGTACTCAATCAAGGAAGGGATCGAAGGCCACGAAAAGTACAAAGCGAGATTTGTAGCTAAGGGTTTCAGTCAGAGGGAGGGGATAGACTATGGGGAAACATTCTCCCCCACGGCCAATCTGACCAGTGTAAGGGTAGTGGTTCAGAAAGCAGCTGAGGACAACCTGATTTTACATCAGATGGATGTGAAGACAGCCTATCTGCACGCACCCATAGATAGGGAGATATATATGGAACAACCGGAAGGTTATGAAAAGAAAGGAGAGAAGCTAGTGTGCAAGCTAGAAAAATCCATTTACGACCTGAAACAGTCTGGGCAAAATTGGAACGAGATGCTTCACACATGTCTCATTGAGGATCACTTCCTACAGAATCCAGTAGACCCCTGTGTTTACTCAAGGGAGTCAAAAGAGTCAGGAAAAGTGATAATCGTCATTTGGGTGGATGATTTGATCATCGCAGCAGACAACACTAGAAACCTAGATCAGGTGAAAGGTATGCTCTCCACCAGATTCAAAATGAAAGACCTTGGCAGGTTAAAGCATTTCCTAGGCATGGACTTTGAACAGTCTGCCAATTGTGTAACAGTATCCCAGAAGAGATATGTGGAAAAGATCCTGAAACGTTTTGACATGCAGGAATGTAGAACAAGGGAAACACCATGTGATCAAAAACTGGATTACCAGGAGGATGCTCAGAAACTGACAGATGTAAAAATGTACAGGGAAGCTGTGGGTAGCCTCATCTATTTGACAACATGTACTCGCCCTGACCTATGTTTTGTAGTGAGTAAGTTGTCACAGCATTTTGCTGATCCCACAGAGGAGCACTGGATTACGGTAAAACATGTTTTTCGTTATCTCAAAGGTACAGTAGGTAAACAGCTGTGCTTCAGAAAGAGCAGCGAGGGCTCAGGGCTTAAAGCCTACAGTGATGCAGACTGGGCTGCTGACATCACAGATAGAAGGAGTACCACAGGATATTGTGTTAGTTTGAACACAAACAGCTCACTGGTTTCATGGAAAAGAAGCAGCCCACAGTGGCACTGTCAACTTGTGAAGCCGAATACATGGCTCTGGCCATGACAATACAGGAGTGTATTTATCTAGAACAACTGCTCGAAGGGATGGATACCTATGTATATAAGAAGACTGTTGTTTATGAGGACAAGCAGGGAACCATTGCCATTGCGAGAAACCCTGTGTGCCGACAGAGGTGTAAGCATGTGGATATAAAGTACCATTTCATCAGATCTGTCATCAGAGAAGAAAGGATGACACTGGTTTATTGTCCAACAGACGACATGGTAGCAGACGCTATGACGAAGCCTGCTTCCAAACTGAAACTGAAAAGATTTGCAGAGGTCATGTTTGGTGTGTAAATATTGACTGCCATATTCTTTTTGATGTTCTAAACTGTGTTATTTTCTTTGTAAATTGTTTTGAAGAAGTCATACAGTGTGTTAAAACAACCCTAAGTGGGAGTGTTAAAGTTAGAGGTTATATGTAGGGTTGCAATTAACTGTCTAACTGTACTCAACTGCTTCCACTGACTGTATGTATATCTGTGCCCACTGGAGGGCGCTATAGGCGAAGCCATTCATGATGCCACCAGGTGGCGAGTATAAAAAAAGTTGTCTCCTCCTCCTCTACTTCTTCTCACATCTGCCTCTCACGGAGAGGAGATCTCAATGTGCTGCTGTGCTATGAATCATTGTACATAATAAACCACGCTGATTAAGGGCTAAAGGTAGAAACCATGCCTCATGTCTATATTATTGTCGCCCCATAGCCAATTCTGCCAACAACACATGTCAAAAGTCAACTTTGTAATTTTCCAATTTGTGCAAGACATACAGAAATATTCTATTACGTGCCCCCCTCCCCACGGTGTATATAGAAAGAGACAATAAACACAAAAGTAACATAGGACACAATATACAACACACAGGACTATGTACAATATAAACAGTGCCTACAAATAAATTAATGAATGAATTAAACAAGAGGTAAAACATTTGTGTACTTCTTAAAGCATAATACGAATGTTGGGAACTTGCTTCAACAAGAACAGGATTAGGGGGAGTACTGTGGGACAACTCTTATTATTGTGTAAAAACGACAAGAAACACCATTTACTTAATGTGTAAAACATTTTGGTTGTATTATTATTTATTTATGTTTATTTTTTATTATTTAAATCTGTATCCTTCCTATGTGAACCTGTTTTTTTAATTATTATTTTGTGTGGGGTGGGGTTAGGGGAGGGAGAACAGGGTGAAAATGTTTGCTGAATACTGCTCTGCTGATATACATGTTGTAATTTGCAAACTAAAACCCAATAAATATATTGTTAAAAAAAAAACAAGAGGTAAAAGAGAACTTAGTGTAAATATTCTTTAATTTGTGTCAACGTTATAAAAATCCTATTGTATTCAACAAATTAATTATGATACACCACAATGTGCCCTTTCTATCTATTCTAAATCTATGGCCTCGCGATTCCATGGCTGTGCAGTGCAGACAATATATATATACAGTGGTGCAATCCTGATATCAACTGTGATTGCACGCATGCTAATGGTGCCACGTGCATGCACATAAATGTCCCCTCGCTTGAGCACAGACTAAAGACAGTGCCTAATTGCCTCTACGAATGGAATGTAACACATATCATTCACAAGTTAGGTGTGAATGTATCTGAGAACGTATTTAACACACCTGACGACCGGCGCTATTGATATGCAAAGTACCCAGGTGGGTACTTATAGCGAGTTGGCGAGTGCAGCGCATTCCTGTGTGCGTGCACGTGCTTCTGCTCAAATCTTTGCTCAAATCTTACTCTGCACGGAGTGCAATCTCGTCCCATGAGCAACGCATGCCTGTATATATATAATATACATACGAGGGGGAGGAGACTACATTGGGAGGGGGCGGGGAAGGGGGCGGGGCGAAATAGAATTTTTTTCAAATCCCAATGTTGACAGCTCATCCGAGTTCATCAAATCGTGGAAACTTTTTAGAGCTACTGTATGTACATTGTTTTCAAAGCATGATGAGATCTAAATTACGAAAAACGTTCCCTTCATTGCTGTCAGCACTGCAACTTGTGATTCAAGTTGTGAACGGTCTTTCTCAGCAATGAGGCACATCACATCCAAAACTGGCTAAGAACAACAATGCGCCAGTCTGCTTCACATTGAAAGTGATCTCACAGACAAAGTTAAAGCAGAAAAGATCATTGATGCCAAGACGAAACGTTGCATTTTGCTGCATTAAGGTAAGACAATGGTTAATCTATTATTGGATGCCTTCATTTGAACACTTAATTTGCACTATATATTAAATGAGTGGGGCTCGCCACGCATAGCCTAGTGGGTGTGTGTATTGACAAAAAAGGAAACATGTTGCGCGCTCCGCGCTATATAGTCTACCCTAATGTCCGGTTCACGTCTATACTTTCCACAACAAATTTGTGTTTCCACGTTCGAGTTTTGCGCTCTGATTGGCCAGGTCATGTGACATGTGCGCCAATCGTGGGATGACAAGTTCTGCGCCTATTTCCGGGTCGAACAGCCTGCAAACTACCTAACGCCTAGTTTATCACTGGTTAAGCTTAGGCGACTATTTCGCAGTTGGTTAAGGTTAGAGTTTGGAATCAGGGCAGGCGTTCTATCGCCATGCTCTAAGACAAACTCTAACCTTAACCAACTTCGAAAGAGCGCCTAAGCTTAACCATCCAAAAACTTGCGGTCCCACGATTGGGCGTACATGTCACATGACCTGGCCAATCAGAGACACGGAAACACGACTTTGTTGTGGAAAGTATTCAGGCGTCTGGTTCACGCGCCGCCTATGGATACAGGTGTATACTTTAAAATCACATGACTAATTATTATGAGAGTCAATCGTATTGTAGGCATCCATCCACATCATTTTACGCATTGGTGGCAATGAGCTGCCATGTGCACCCACTACAGGACACTGTTACGCATAGCAAACGTGAAAAGTTACATGAAATGCCGTTACGCCATAAATATGCAGCATAATAAATCCTAAACCCCAGGATAATTTGGCCACCCATAACCCCCCATAGATTTTATACAATTTTTAGACATGAAACAACTAAACTAACATTAAACAGACTACGATATGGAATTGGGAAGAACACAATACTGGACACCTGAATTTCCCCAAGGGGATTAATAAAGGATCATCTTGACTTATCTTATCTTATAATATTAAAACTTCACTCGCCAGTCTGGCGAAACCCTGCCCGGCGGCGTGTAGTCTTTTACCAACGGAGTTGCAGTTCCGCGTTCGGGTTCCACGATCTGATTGGCCACTGACGTTTCTCTCAGCGCCAATCGCGTTACGCTAGTTCTGCCTCTAACAGCCTGCAGCCTGCTAGCATTATCCAAGTCCGACATCACATCAATATACTAACTAGCTATTCATATCAATCGAAATAACGTATTGTTTTCATCTCTCTATATTAACGTGATTCCATCAACACAACATAAATGTTCAAAACACGACTTCATTATTGTGCGATCTTGCAGTGATTTGAAGCTTATCTCTGCTCTGTTTACGAGTAGTGAGTTTTAATATCTTGATTATTCGGGTAGCTATAATCCGCCTAAGGTCAGGAGGTGGTCATTGCTGTATACAGTGTAGCCATGTGTGCTTTCGAGCTGTTTCTACTGTATCTAGGTTTGAGCAGCTGACAGGTAGCCATTCAATATCGAGCTCTTGTGGAGTGGAGTTCCATAAGAATGGCAGCCACATCAGACGACAGACGACTGGTGTTGAAACATGCCAGTTATTAGGCTACCTTCTAACGCCGGAGTGAGCACGGCATAAGAATAGCCTACCAGTAGCCTAAAAACCGCATGAGCATTCTATTTGTAGGTAATATGCTCTTGCATGTGACGCGACTTTGGGCTTCATTATTCAGCCACAGGCAGGAGTCTTTAGATCACAGGCTGGTCATGCATAATCTTGCCCACCAGACTCTTCTACCGAATTGACTAGGTTATGCAAGTCAATCAATAGATTACACTTTCTTTATTTTATCTACTTTTTCTCCCATTTTCTATTTTTCTCCCATCCCAATTTCGTATCATCCAATTCTACCCTCCCCTGTCTCGAACGCTGTTAGGCCATGCCTCCCACAAGCCGGCTGCAATGTGGATAAAGCCTTACATCACGTGTCCCCTCCGGTACTCGAGGAAGCAGCAGTCGCATCTTTTCACCTGCACAGCGCGATCTCTCAGCGTCGGGGGTCTGCGTTTGGAGGGCACGCCGCCCCCGTCGCTTCCTGATTCTGCTGCGCAGGCGCACCAACCGACCTGTAGGAGTCGCTGTCCACAACGTCCAATCCCCACCCATCAGCTTCCCACCCCCTAATACTGCCAATTGTATTAGTATGAACGACCAGCCAAGCTGATAGCAATGCGGAGAGCTGGGCTCGAACCCAGCGTCTCCTGCATTGGTGGTGAGCGCCTTGCCCACTGCACCACCTAGCCGCCCCAGATTACACTTTCTGTAGGCCTAACACTCACCTACTCATTCTGTTGTGACACAACATGACATGTTAGGGTTGTCACCTTCCGTGATCATGTTTGAACCAATGTGTAAAAAATCTGTTTTAGATTAGGCTGTAAAAATCTGTTCTATAGGCTATATTTAGTCTAGTTTATTAGACATAAAGCATTTAAAAATACTTTGATGAGTCTACATCAATAGCATTAACCATACATTGTCAAGGTTGACAGAATAAAGTCTATATCAACTTATTTCCATCATGGACCTTGGTGTAGGCTAATAACAGAACAGATTGACAGGTGGCGACAAAGCACAAGACTGGGTATTTATTTAAAAAACATACATGCAGAACATGAAAGAACAGACAATCATCAACAAACACAACAACCGCATTGGCCATGGGAGTCTTGT
This sequence comes from Notolepis coatsorum, assembly GCF_963971535.1. Taxonomy (NCBI): domain Eukaryota; kingdom Metazoa; phylum Chordata; class Actinopteri; order Aulopiformes; family Paralepididae; genus Notolepis; species Notolepis coatsorum. The sequence goes on along the minus strand of NC_140178.1, from coordinate 52,146,928 downwards.
ATGGCTATACTGAATGAATGAAAACTTTATTTAACAGATTTCAGTATGGGTACAATACAGTACGGCTCAATACATACAATTGTTAAGGGGATGCAGACCTGAGAAAGACGTTTGTCTTGTTTCCATCAGGGTCCCCCATTTTCAATTCATATAGAATGTCATTCTTTAACTGTATGTGAAATGCCACATACCTGTTCTGTATGTGCATACATTGAATAACTAATAGCATAAATTATGTAGCCTATAGGTCTACACACATACATCAACAGATCTGACTTCAGAACAGAGAGTTGAAGGTAAGTAGGCCTATTGGGTACGTTCAGCAACATATATTCATTCAATCCAGAACCAGTACCACCAAGAGGTAATTAACATGTCATTTTAGCAACAGGTAACTTCATATAGGCCTAGGCCTACAGAGATTTCTACAATGGCATGCAAATGTATTGATTCTGATTGGCTGAAACAACTAGAATCCACGCAGTTACCCTTGAGTAACCCTCCCACAACCGCATTTCTATAGGCGGAACGCGATTGGCGCTGAGAGAAACGTCAGTGGCCAATCAGATCGCGGAACCCGAACGCGGAACTGCAACTCCGTTGGTAAAAGACTACACGCTGCCCGGCGGGCTCTGATCTTTGGCACCGTCCGACACCTCGGGGCAATTCTAACCGTCATGCAACGCGCTTAGCAAGGCCGTAGTAAAAACTGCGCAGATCTGCATCCGCCTCGCCAATCTTGAACACACGCCTATTGACTTTGGTCGACGGAGCAGGTGGATATATCGCACTCCAACGTAAAGGAGGCAACTAGCCTCTCGTCCCGGCGCAGAGACAGCCGGCAGGACGGACAGCAGCATCACTAGCCTCTCGTCCCGGCGCAGGGACAGCCGGCAGGACGGACAGCAGCATCACTAGCCTCTCGTCCCGGCGCAGGGACAGCCGGCAGGACGGACAGCAGCATCACTAGCCTCTCGTCCCGGCGCAGGGACAGCCGGCAGGACGGACAGCAGCATCACCTCTCATCCCGGCGCAGGGACAGCAGCATCACTAGCCTCTCATCCCGGCGCAGGGACAGCCGGCAGGACGGACAGCAGCATCGAAAGGGAACGCTACCTATACGATGCATGCTATCCGTGGTGCTGAAATAGGTCTGACAAAATAGGTATACATGTAGGGGAGAGTGGGGTGAGTAGTGCCAATTTTTACTTAAAGTGCCTTTAAAGCAAGGGGATTACAGTAATGCCCCCAACTAACTGCATCTCCTTTCCAACCTGACGTATAGTCTTCCCCTGTTGCACCTCTTTCACTGCTCTTTCCAACTTCTGTAGTTGAAACCCTGTATGTCTTCCGTAGTGCCTCCCAGACCAGTGCCTCATCCGTCGCTTTCACACAGGGGCTGTTTGGTCCGGACTTTCGGACCAGAATTCGATAGTCCGGTTTTTCGGGTCTGTGTGAATGCGCGTCGAACTCGGTTCGCGGACCAAACAGTCGAACTCTGGTCCGCCTGAAAACGTCGGTCTCGGTTCGGCTTCATCGAACCAAATGCGAACCAAGTTTCAAGTTCAAGTTTCTTTAATAGTTGTCATACAGAAGTACAGAATACTTTCATACAAAATGCTTCTTACTGTTACGCTCCAGAGACTTTGCTAGACAAGATAGTATCAAATAACATAGTATAGCATGTAATTTAGAAGTAGAAAAGTAGAAAATGAGGTCACAGTGTTCAGTATAGACATATGTACAATGTTCGATGCAGAATAGACGTAACTGAGTTACCATATAATATACAATACTATGCAGTGTACTAATGTACAGTACTATATAGTGCAAAGCAGAAATGGGATGAGGTACAATTTAGGTACAATTTACAGTAAGGTGTACGAGTTGTAGTGCAATCCTTCATCAATAAATATAAAGTGTGGGGAGTGGGTGCTACAGTGTGTTTGTTTAAAGTGAGTGTGTGCTATAAAGTGTGTGGGGTGGGTGCTACAGTGTGTTTGTTTAAAGTGAGTGTGTGCGTGTGGATGTGTGTGCTATGTGCGTTTGATGGTTGTTGTTGTGTAGTGTTCATTGTTCGTTTAGCAGCCTGATGGCCTGGGGATAGAAGCTTCTTCTGAGTCTTTCTGTGCTCGCCTTGAGACTCCGGTATCGCTTGCCTGACCGCAGCAGTTCAAAGAGGCAGTTGTTCGGGTGACTGGAGTCTTTAATGATTCTCTTAGCCTTGCCCCTGCAACGCTTGTTGTAAATGTTCTGGAGGGTGGGGAGCCCCCCTCCAATTGTGCGTTCGGCTGAACGTGTCACTCTTTGTAGTCTGCTTCGGTCTTGTGCAGTGCTATTCCCAAACCAGGAGGTGATGTTGCCAGTCAGGATGCTCTCTATTGTACATGAGTAGAAGTTCTTAAGGATCTTCTGACTGACTTGGAACTTCCTTAGGCGCCTGAGGAAGTAGAGGCGTTGTCGTGCCTTCTTCACAACACTGTCAATGTGTGTGGTCCATGTCAAGTCCTCGGATATGTAGGCTCCGAGGTACTTAAAGCTGTTGACTCTCTCAACCGGTGCCCCGTCGATGCTGAGGGGGCTGTAGTCCTTGACCCCCGACCTCCTGAAGTCCACAATCATCTCCTTTGTTTTGCTGACGTTCAGGGAGAGGCTGTTTTCCTGGCACCATCCCGCCAGGACCTTGACCTCTTCCAGGTAGGCCCTCTCGTCGTTGGCAGAGATCAGGCCCACCACCACTGTGTCGTCAGCAAATTTGATGATTGTATTGCTACTCCGCTGAGCCACACAGTCGTGTGTGTACAGGGAGTAGAGGAGGGGACTCAGAACACAGCCCTGGGGGGCCCCTATGTTGAGGGTGATGGATGAGGAGGTGCAGTTGCCTGCTCTCACCACCTGGGGTCTGCCCGTCAGTAAGTCCAGGACCCACTGGCAGAGGTCATAGTTCAAGCATAGTTCAAATATAGGAAGTGATTATTATTACCACTGCTCGCAGCACTCACTGCAAAACAAGCACACTGCATCTAATCTCTCTATCTATCTATCTATCTATCTATATATCTGTGCATCTTGGGAAGAAGGAAGAAAAAACGCGGCTTATTATTATTACCGAGGCGCGCGGCTTATTATATTATTAATAAAACAGCTACTTGTGGGCACTCATAAAAACACTGTGGTCTACAAGTTGTTTAGCGAGAGGATGGTGGTAATGTGCTTCAATAGAACAATGGATCAATGCCATGTCAAAACTCGGCTCCGCTGATCTGGAGGGCTCCGCAGTCCACACAGACACACACACACACTCGCGCGCGCGCGCACACACGGGATCGCAGCCACACACACATTTCCACTGTCCAATAGACAAGCGCCCTTTTCGACCGCGTGACATTGTTCAGAAGGTCTCGGCCCGCCTGACAGATTTCTATGTGAAAGCAGGCGAACCAAATGAAGAATGCAACAATGTTGCAACTTCACCCCCAGAACCGCACCGAGTCCACCAAAACTATATGTGAAAGCGACCTAACAGTGTATTGCACTACCACAGGACCTAGCATGTCCTACCATGCTCTGTAAATAACTTATGTACATATACCGATATGCCCTACTCTGTTTACTTGTTTTATTGCACAATGTTGTTCTATTGGATTCTATTATATGTTATTACTATTGTATTATGCACATCGTTGCGGGCAAGACCACCCGCATTTCATTGTATACTCGTATGCCGTGACAAATAAAACTCTTGACTTGACTTGACTTGACTTGATCTGCGTGGCATGATGGATTTTGGTCTAAAATTAAGAATATCACATAGTTTTAGTGATCAAATGTAAGAATACAATGTACAATAACAATAAAATACAATAAAGTAATATATATAGTTAATAATTATAAGTTGGGGCAACTTAACAAACAGAACACCTGGCACAACTTAACCCAAGCCCTTTGGCACAAATCACCCCAAGCCTACCATTTTGAAGAAAATGCATCCCCCAGCTGTTTTGAGCTAGCATCATGCTAACTGTATAGACTCATTGTGTAGCTTACTAAAGCACTAAAACATGTGTGAACTGTTTTCAAAGTTGTCTATAATTGTTCAAACACAGCAATCAAAAAACCTTGATCATACAAATTTTACTTTGGAGGGCAAAAAAATGTTTTTTGAACTTAAATGTGCTTACCTCTCAAGCCAGGTGTCTCCCTTCTCTGCAGGTTGAGTGAAATGGATGCCTCTTCAAAAATATGTTGTCACATGACCAACTTCTTCTATGGTTTTCTAGATAACAGGGGTGGCACTACTTACCCCACTCTCCCCTATTTGTTATTTTCTGCTGACGTATATTTAGCTATTTATAGCTCATAAAACATGTTGAGAGGTCCCTGGGAAGGTTTTAAGTACATAGTGATTCGGCAGCTGTCCTTTTCAGTGACCAGAAACCACAGGGAGTCAAGTCCTGAGGTTACATTGTAAAATAGAAAACAGATGGTTGTCTCTAGGTTAAGGAACTCAGTAATAATAATAAGGTCATTTATTTAGTAAATAATACTAAGATGTTGTGCAAAATGAATGAATCATGTTTCTAGTCTTTATACAGTCAAAGTGTAATGATTGACAATTAGATATACTAGTAACCTGGAAGAGACAGATGACTTTGTTTCTCATAGATTGTGTGAGTGAATACAACCGGTGGGTGCTGTGGGAACACAGAGCTCGATTTACATATAGTAGGTGGTCAAAACAGCTAAAACAATGAGCTGGGCAGATCACATGCGCCTGTTATCTGTTGTGGAGTTTCTTGTGACACAGAGTAGAGACAGCTGTAAAGAGGAGGATCTAAGGATTACTATTTCAAGTAACTCAAATATACTTTCAACTGTGTTTTTATATACTTAAAATAGTGTGAATTAAACTGCAAATATTACTGTTATGATGGACTAATTATGCTGAACATAATGAAATAAAATATGCTGTGTTTATGACAAAAGAATCACAGATGTTTGCCATTAAACTCTTTCTGAACCAACTTGGAAAATACCCATAGTACTGAATAATAGCTGTTTAAAATGGAGACCAATTTAAGCTAAAAGAAATTATTAGAATCTGTAGAAAAAGGATTTAATGGTCAAAAAGACGGTGATTCTCCTCTAGTAAAGCTGTTTTGAGTCAAGAATGATATGTCTGTGTCTAGGGAATCAATCAGAATTCAACTATAAATATCTTGAAGCTTAATACCAAAAGTATTAAGTTTATTTTAGACTCATTCTATTTCTCTAATTTGGAACAATGCCAGAGAACGGTTGGCCTTCTAAGGGCAACCCTCAAATTCAAATACCAAACTGAGCAGAGTCGTGATTGGAAGAAATGTCTAGGTGACGTCACACTGATGACATCACACAGCGGTTTCAGCTCATTGATAAAAAGGAAACGCTGGGAAAGCGGGAGGAGACTCTTGCTGAAACTCACTCACTCAGACTCACACAGCCACGGAGAGACACCGACGCGGATCCCCATGGAAACAAAGGAGAACAACTGAACAAAGAATGCACCAGAGAAACAGAACTTTACTAGCTAGAAGGATTCAACGCTGCTTTGATTCTCTTGATATGGACTCACTACAGCAGAAACTGAAAGCCACACCTTTTGATTAGTTATGTGTTGTTTAAGATGCAATTAAACGCATTGATGTTTGATTTGAGCTCTGTCTCTGCCATTTCCTTTCAGTCCACAGCCGCCGAAGGACGATTCATTCTTCTTCTACCGGGTAATGCAGCAAGTAGAATATTGTACACAACAAGGCAGAGTACTCTAGTAGTATGACTATAGATCACAAGACAAACTGAATGGTTTGTAACCAAACTGCCCAATTCGTTTGGTGGCAAGAAACACTGCTTTTATCTCCACTCCTTCATACACTGTAGGCTTATTTGAACTCCCCCTTTGTGCTTAAAATACTATAAAATAAAAAACCAACATGGTTGATGTTTTTGGCAGTCTAATCACAAATGTGCCTACACTTAGGTCCTTGTCTCGTATTTTTATATTCAGAGTTAATTATATTGTTCACACTGTTTATTTCTTTTTCATATTTTTATATTCAGATATACTTTTATTGCCTATATTTATGTCTTTCTACTATTACCTTGCCCATACCTGTACAGTCCCTCCCCCATGCCGAATTTCCCCAAGGGGATCAATAATCTTATTTGATTATCTTATCTTAAGTCAAGCAATTACTTTCCAAAACTGGCTGCCACTGAGCACTGAGCCACCAACAACACGGTGGGGTCTAAAGGGAGGTAGACTATAGTAACAGCCATGGGATGGTAGACAGAAATATTGATTATGATGGTGTACACATGCAGTATGTACCATAAGTGGTTCTATCATTGAGAGAGTCACTGAATATAAATATATTGGCGTGTGGCTTGATGGGAAACTTACATTTAAATGCCATGTGGATAACCTTGCCTCCAAGTTGCGACAGAAAATTGTCTTCCTGTACAGAAACAGAATCAGCTTTCCTTTGATGAGTAGGAAGAGAGTTGTCAAAGCAGTTTTCTTCTTTTTTTTTAAACTTACATTTTTATTTTCATTTTTTCAACAACATACATAGACAACATTCATAGACAATACACAGTACATAAATTAAAACAAATAGACAAAAAATGAGTAAAGAAAAAGTGTGACATGGGTCCTTCGGTCCATTCTACATTTGCATTATTTATTTACATTTTTATTCATTTCCTTGTATCCTTTTCAAACCTCTGTGATGTCGTTACTTCCCCTCCTGTATTCTTCCCATTTTCCCCATTTCCATTCAAACTTTTCTTCTTGCAGCCTCAGCAGATGTGTGATTCTCTCCATTTCCTGTATCCCCTCTACCAACTCTATCCATTGATCCTTTGTCGGCACTTCTACCTTGTACCACAGTTTAGTTAAAGCTTTCTTGGCTGCCACTATCAATATCTTAATCAAATACTTGTCTTCCCCTTGGATTCCTTCCTGTGACAGATTCCCCAAATACAACACTTGGCCTCCCTGGGGTATTTCTTATCCTATTATTTCATTTATTATCCCTCCTATCTCCAGGTGGTAAGAGCAGGCAACTGCACCTCCTCATCCATCACGCTCAACATAGGGGCCCCCCAGGGCTGTGTTCTGAGCCCCCTCCTCTACTCCTTGTACACACATGACTGCGTAGCACAGCGGAACAACAACACCATCATCAAATTTGCTGATGACACAGTAGTGGTGGGCCTGATCTCTGCCAATGACGAAAGGGCCTACCTGGAAGAGGTAGAGAACCTGGCACAGTGGTGTCAGGAGAACTGCCTCTCCCTGAACGTCAGCAAAACAAAAGAGATGATTGTGGACTTCAGGAGGTCGGGGGTCAAGGACTACAGCCCCCTCAGCATCGACGGGGCACCGGTTGAGAGAGTGAACAGTTTCAAGTACCTCGGAGCCCACATATCCGAGGATTTGACATGGACCACACACATTGACAGTGTTGTAATAATAATAAAAAGACTTCCGGCTCTCGACATGAACGGTCGCAGAATATCCAGCTCTTGCTGTTCCCATGGAAACCAACAACAAAAATCAGCAAAAAGAAGATATACAGGAATATTTATGCATTTCTTGCTCGCCATACTTTGGATTACAGACGTGTGCCTGAATTCAGCACAGAATCGTCAGGAAACGGCGGTGGAAGGCAACAAACGCGCAAATCTACAGTCCCATTGTGACTTTTACCTGTTGAATGGCTCGGAGAGTAAACATCCGGCTATTGGAGCGGCAACTATTCACAGACTGTTGACGGCGAATCCCGAAAGAAAGAGACTACCCCCGACAGGCAAGTTTGATAGAAAATCGATGTTTTTATTGTATTTGCTCCTGTCTGGAGACATTCATCAGAACCCAGGACCTGTTTTAACGCGCCAACAGGCGAAGAATCAACGGCTCATCCTCACACCGTCAATAATCTCCACACCGTCGCCGGCCCAGGACACAATGGCCAGCGGATGCACCAACCGACCAGCAGGCGGCGACATCCCCTCACCGAAGCCCAAGCAGAGGAGCCGAGATGCAAGAGGGAGAGAGCTTGCAATCAGGGGACTCATATCAGCGCGGGACGAGAGCACCAGGGACCCGCCGTTTGACTCGGCTAGCCCCGCCAGGACAGCTAGACTAACCGATCCACCCCCCCTCCCCCACAACGGAGGGCCTCCAGACACATCTGAGGACAGCAACCAGCCCCCCCCCCCCCACGTCGCGGGCTTTCACACCGACCAAATACACCAGCAGAGGACAAAGGATCATCCCCACCCCCCCTCCTAACATCAATGAACACAGGACCCCATCCCCCCCTCCCCACCTACCGCCACAAGATCAACCACACACCACAGTGGAAAAACAATTTGAACTAGACGACATTAATGAAATAACAAACTCAAATGGACTTCACATATTTCACTTAAACATAAACAGCTTGAAACCGAAATTGGCTGAAATCAGACATTTGTTTCTAAACGGTAAGGCAAATATATTATGTTTCACAGAAACAAAACTTGACTCATCTGTTCAGGATCCAGAGATAGAAATCGAGGACTATTCAATCATCAGGAGGGATAGGAACCAGTATGGAGGTGGTGTCTGTGTGTATATACACAAAGATACCAAATTCAGCAACCGTACTGACCTTAACCATGACGAGATTGAAACTGTATGGATTGAAATCTTATTTGAAAGGGCAAAATCAGTACTAATAGGCACAATCTATAGACCACCAGAACAGACTGGTTTTTATGATACTCTGGATGTGTGCTTAGCTGGAGCTGAGGATGCGGAAAAAATTCTTATTGGGGATTGGAACACGGATATGCAACAAAAAAATGCACCCGTCTTCAAATCCTTCAATAGGTTTTGTGATCTGCACGGCCTCAGCCAACTAATCACCCAACCCACAAGGATATGTGAATCAACTCAGACTACCATTGACCTCATACTGACCTCTGACAAGTCCAAGATCTCCAGTAAAGGGGTTATAGCATGCGGGTTAAGTGATCATTACATGATATTCTGTACCCGCAAAAAGCTAAAACTAAAGGCTGGCTGTCACAAAACAGTCACATCTAGAGACCTCAAAACCTACTCTAGCGAGGCCTTTAACCTTGAACTGGAGAGTCTGGACTGGTCAGATGAACTCAATGGTACACTGGTTGAAGAAACTTGGCTTGGCTTCAAAACCAAATTTTCATCAATACTAAACAAAATGGCCCCCCTAAGAACCACCAGGGTAAAAAATCGCGCTGAGCCATGGATGCACACTGAAATACTGACCGCTATGAAAGCCAGAGACAAAAAATGCTCTGAGTTTCGTAAAAGTCAGTCAAAGCTTACCAAAAGCACGAGCAGTGAACTCCAAGACCACGTGACTGAACTCAAACTAGAAAGAAACAGACTAAGAAATGACGTAAACTCCATGATCAAAACTGCAAAAAAAAAATTCATCAATGACAAAACCGAGGAAAACAAAAATAAACCACGTGAACTTTGGAAATTACTCAACAATCAACTAGGCTGCAGTAAAAAACTCAAAACCAGGTTCTCAAACATAAACATAAAGACGGACAACACGCTCATCACAGACAAGCTGGATGTAGCCAATTACTTAAACACTTTCTTCACAAACATAGCCACAACACTGGTAAACAAACTACCCTCCCACTCAGGGCAGTATGGGGTAGAACACATAGTAGCATACTACATGAACCTAGGCGTCCACAAAGACGACTTCAAACTGGAAATAGTAACTACAGATGAGGTACTCAAAAAACTGAGCGCCCTCCAACCAAACAAGGCCACTGGCCATGACAACATCCCCTCCAAATTCCTCAGAGACTCAGCAGCAGCCATCACCCCAGTCATCACACACATAATAAACCTCTCCATAAAACAGGGACACGTCCCCAAGGACTTCAAAATTGCGAGAGTAACACCCCTGCACAAAAAGGGCAGCAAATTAGACCCGGGTAACTACCGCCCTGTTTCTATCCTTACATCCATCTCGAAAGTCATGGAAAAAATAGTATACGAACAGATCGAAAAATACCTTGCGGAAAAAAATCTAATCTACGAATTCCAATCTGGCTTCAGAACATCCCACTCCACTGACACATGCCTTCTCTACTTGAACGACCACATCAAACAAGAGGTGGACGCGGGCAAATACTGCGGCATGGTCATGCTGGACCTACAAAAGGCCTTCGACACTGTCAATCACACCATTCTGATTGACAAGCTAAAAGCAATTGGTTTTGATAGTTTATCAGTGAGCTGGATACAATCCTACCTGGAGGGGAGGGAACAGATGGTGGAAGTAAACGGTACCCTATCCCCCCCCCTCACAGTGAGCTGTGGTGTTCCACAAGGAAGCATACTAGGACCGCTACTATTCCTAATTTATGCAAATGACATGTCGTCAGCTTGTGACTGCAACTTGTTCCTGTTTGCGGACGACTCAGCCCTGCTGGTCTCTGACAAGAACAAGTTACAGGTTGAAAAAGCCCTCAGCTCGGAACTAGGCAAAATCTGCATATGGCTCGCCGACAACAAACTATCATTACACATGGGCAAAACAGAGTCCATTCTCTTCGGTTCAAATAACAAACTCAGCAAGACTGACGGCTTCTCGGTTACAGTGGGTGACAATATTGTCACAAGGAAAGATGAAATTACCTACCTGGGTTCCATCCTAGAGGCTAATCTTTCCTGTGACAAAATGGCATCCAATGTAATAAAAAAAGTCAACCAACGAACGCGATTCTTGTACCGGATCTCCTCTCTGGTAAACAAGAATACCCTGAAGACTCTAGCAGGAGCACTCATTCAAGGGTACTACGACTATGCTTGCACCTCATGGTACCAAAGCACCTCAAAGGCACTAAAAAACAAATTACAAACATCTCAAAACAAGCTAGTCAGACTACTACTTGACCTGACTCCTAGAACCCACCTCACCCCTGCCCACTTTGACAACCTAGGATGGCTTAGAGTAGACGACAGAGTACAGCAACTTGCAATGGGCCTGGTCTACAAGATACACTACGCGACCAAGGTACCCATGTAGATGTCAAAATACTTCCCAAAGGTCAGTGAATACCACGATCACAACACCAGAGGGAGCTCCACAAATCATGTAAAACCCAGATTCGGCTCAAACAAGGGACTAAACACGTTTCGCAATTATGCCACATCAATGTGGAACGCCCTGCCTAAAGCTGTAAAGGAATGTGAATCACTACCCACCTTCAAAAACACTCTCAAAAAACACCTACGCGAGACTGCAATTCGAAACTGGCCCCTACAAATGTCCTAACCTAGTTGTACAGTAAATGACCAAGTAAGGCTTTGTCAACATTCCAATGTACAGTGTAAAATGTGTGTGTGTCCCCTACCCAACCCCCCCCCCACCTCCAATGTACAGCCCTCACCCAACCCACCCAACCCCACCCCACCAACCTCCTCCAATGTACAGTTTCTACGCCAAATGTATATACACTCCTTTTCTGGACACTTTTGTATCACAAACAGTACTGTATTTGCAAATCTGATATGTCATAAATGTATAGATGTAGCAGTACTGTCTATCTGTATGTCATGTATGTCATATATGTTATGATGAATTGAAAATGGGGGACCCTGGTGGAAACAAGACGAAAGTCTTTCTCTGGTCTGCATCCCCTTAACAATTGTATGTATTGAGATGTACTGTACTGTACCCATTCTGCAATCTGTTAATAAACTTTTCAATCAATCAATCAATTGTGAAGAAGGCACGACAACGCCTCTACTTCCTCAGGCGCCTAAGGAAGTTCCAAGTCAGTCAGAAGATCCTTAGGAACTTCTACTAATGTACAATAGAGAGCATCCTGACTGGCAACATCACCTCCTGGTTTGGGAATAGCACTGCACAAGACCGTAGCAGACTACAAAGAGTGACACGTTCAGCCGAACGCACAATTGGAGGGGGGCTTCCCACCCTCCAGAACATTTACAACAAGCGGTGCAAGGGGAAGGCTAAGAGAATTATTAAGGACTCGAGCCACCCGAACAACTGTCTCTTTGAACTGCTGCGATCAGGCAAGCGATACCGGAGTCTTAAGGCGAGCACAGAAAGACTCAGAAGAAGCTTCTATCCCCAGGCCATCAGGCTGCTAAACGAACAATAAACACTAAACAACAACCATCAAATGCACACAGCATACAATATGTATATACTCAGGATCTAGGGGTAACAGTACTGTATATTTGAATACCGCTTATGTCACAAATGTATCAGTACTAAATACCTATATGTCCCTATGCCATAAATGTCATGTATGTTGTGTATGTCATAAATGTCTATATGAAATGAAAATGGGGGACCCTGATGGAAACAAGACAAACGTCTTTCTCAGGTCTGCATCCCCTTAACAATTGTATGTATTGAGCCGTACTGTATTGTACCCATTCTGCAATCTGTTAAATAAAGTTTTCATTCATTCATTCATTCATTCATTCATTCATTCATTCATTCATTCACACACCCACACGCACACACTCACTTAAACAAACAACACACTGCAGCACCCACTCTCCACACTTTAGATCACACAAACACACTTTATATTTATTGATAAAGGATTTGCACTACAACTCGTACACCTACTGTAAATTGTACCTAAATTGCACCTCATCCTATTTCTGCCTTGCACTATATAGTATTGTATATTAGTATACTACACAGTATTGTATATTATATGGTAACTCAGTTACGTCTATTCTGCATCGAACATTGTACATATGTCTATACTGAACACTGTGACCTCATTTTTTTACTTCTAATTTACATGCTATACTATGTTATTTTATTTCATACTTATCTTGTCTTGCACAGTCTCTGGAGCGTAACAATAAGAAGCATTTTGTATAAAAGTATTCTGTACTTCTGTATGACAACTATTAAAGAAACTTGAAACTTCCCAGTAGTACCTTATCTTCTGACATCCCCAGAATATGTGTGTATGGTTCGCCCCTTCCTGTCCACACTCCCTCCAACATGTTTTCTTTGCTGGTGTGTAATTGCCCTGTATTTCTGGTGTTATAAAGTATCTAATTATATTTTTCCACCCAAACTCCCTCCATATCCTTGATCCTGTGGTTGTTTGTTGTCAAAGCAGTTTTCTTATCAGTCTGGGACTATGGTGATGTAATCTATAGACATGCTGCAGCCTCAACCCTTAAATCCTTGGACTCTGTCTATCACTCTGCCCTCAGATTCATGGTGATAGATACAACACTCATCACTCTCTACTTTATGAGAAGGTTGGTTGGCCGTCTGACGGAGAGGCACAACAAACACTGGTTAATTTTAAGGCCCTTACTGGTAAGCTACCTCATTATTGCAATGGAATTCTGGAACCTATGGAACCAGTTCTAGTGAATGGTTGTTTCTGGTCCCCCGAGTTTGCTCGGAACAGGGTAAATCTGTATTTAGCTACAATGCCACTATAGTGTGTCTTATCTATTTTATTTTTCGATGGCTATTTTATTCTATTTTATTGTTTTTTGCACAATCAATGCGGGCAAGACCACCCGCATTTCACTGTATGCCCTGGTATGTATGTGACAAATAAACCTCTTGAAAATAAAAATAAAAACAAAATAGCTCCTGGAATGAACTCCCAACAGTCCTAAAGCTTGAGATTCTCCCCTCTGTTGCAGAGTTTAAGACATTGATCTCCAACCTTTGTCAATCGAGTTGTACGTGTTTTATTTCATTTGTTATCCTTGCTTTTGTTTAACCTCGTCTTGTTGTTGTATTGTTATGATTTTATATACTGTATTTATGCTTATTTCAGTATACACTCGACGTGAGTGTCTGCACACCTGCCTCCTATCAGCTCGTCACCCTCCTCAGTCTGAACACCTGCCTCCTATCAGCTCATCACCCTCCTCAGTCTGCACACCTGCCTCCTATCAGCTCATCACCCTCCTCAGTCTGCACACCTGCCTCCTATCAGCTCGTCACCCTCCTCAGTCTGCACACCTGCCTCCTATCAGCTCATCACCCTCCTCAGTCTGCACACCTGCCTCCTATCAGCTCGTCACCCTCCTCAGTCTGCACACCTGCCTCCTATCAACTCATCACCCTCCTCAGTCTGAACACCTGCCTCCTATCAGCTCATCACCCTCCTCAGTCTGCACACCTGCCTCCTATCAGCTCGTCACCCTCCTCAGTCTGCACACCTGCCTCCTATCAGCTCGTCACCCTCCTCAGTCTGCACACCTGCCTCCTATCAGCTCGTCACCCTCCTCAGTCTGCACACCTGCCTCCTATCAGCTCGTCACCCTCCTCAGTCTGCACACCTGCCTCCTATCAACTCATCACCCTCCTCAGTCTGCACACCTGCCTCCTATCAGCTCGTCACCCTCCTCAGTCTGCACACCTGCCTCTTATCAGCTCATCACCCTCCTCAGTCTGCACACCTGCCTCCTATCAACTCATCACCCTCCTCAGTCTGAACACCTGCCTCCTATCAGCTCATCACCTTCCTCAGTCTGCACACCTGCCTCCTATCAGCTCATCACCCTCCTCAGTCTGAACACCTGCCTCCTATCAGCTCGTCACCCTCCTCAGTCTGCACACCTGCCTCCTATCAACTCATCACCCTCCTCAGTCTGAACACCTGCCTCCTATCAGCTCATCACCCTCCTCAGTCTGAACACCTGCCTCCTATCAGCTCGTCACCCTCCTCAGTCTGCACACCTGCCTCCTATCAGCTCATCACCCTCCTCAGTCTGCACACCTGCCTCCTATCAGCTCGTCACCCTCCTCAGTCTGCACACCTGCCTCCTATCAGCTCGTCACCCTCCTCAGTCTGAACACCTGCCTCCTATCAGCTCATCACCCTCCTCAGTCTGCACACCTGCCTCCTATCAGCTCGTTACCCTCCTAAGTCTGAACACCTGCCTCCTATCAGCTCGTCACCCTCCTCAGTCTGCACACCTGCCTCCTATCAGCTCATCACCCTCCTCAGTCTGCACACCTGCCTCCTATCAGCTCGTCACCCTCCTCAGTCTGCACACCTGCCTCCTATCAGCTCATCACCCTCCTCAGTCTGCACACCTGCCTCCTATCAGCTCGTCACCCTCCTCAGTCTGAACACCTGCCTCCTATCAGCTCATCACCCTCCTCAGTCTGCACACCTGCCTCCTATCAGCTCATCACCCTCCTCAGTCTGCACACCTGCCTCCTATCAGCTCGTCACCCTCCTCAGTCTGCACACCTGCCTCTTATCAGCTCATCACCCTCCTCAGTCTGCACACCTGCCTCCTATCAGCTCGTCACCCTCCTCAGTCTGCACACCTGCCTCCTATCAGCTCATCACCCTCCTCAGTCTGCACACCTGCCTCCTATCAGCTCATCACCCTCCTCAGTCTGCACACCTGCCTCCTATCAGCTCGTCACCCTCCTCAGTCTGCACACCTGCCTCCTATCAGCTCGTCACCCTCCTCAGTCTGCACACCTGCCTCCTATCAGCTCGTCACCCTCCTCAGTCTGCACACCTGCCTCCTATCAGCTCATCACCCTCCTCAGTCTGCACACCTGCCTCCTATCAGCTCGTCACCCTCCTCAGTCTGCACACCTGCCTCCTATCAGCTCATCACCTTCCTCAGTCTGCACACCTGCCTCCTATCAGCTCATCACCCTCCTCAGTCTGCACACCTGCCTCCTATCAGCTCGTCACCCTCCTCAGTCTGCACACCTGCCTCCTATCAGCTCGTCACCCTCCTCAGTCTGCACCCCTGCCTCCTATCAGCTCATCACCTTCCTCAGTCTGCACACCTGCCTCCTATCAGCTCATCACCCTCCTCAGTCTGCACACCTGCCTCCTATCAGCTCGTCACCCTCCTCAGTCTGCACACCTGCCTCCTATCCTAGGTCTGACAAAGTTAGTGTTTAGCCCCAAGTGTTCCTGTAATTAATTACCTTTTCTTGTGCCCAGGATCACACTATTAAACCTTCTAAAACGTTGTCACTCTCCTGTCTCTGTGTTGTGCACTTGGGTTCACTCTGAACACCTTTTGAATCTTTCTTTAAGAAATAATGTTGTTATTTAATTGGAATTTGGCCAAAAACTATATTATTTTAGTCAGCTGTGTGCAAGGGTGCCAATAATATTGACAGATACTACATTTAAAAGGTTTTGGTAAATATTTGTATAAATATTTTGTAATCTCCTCATTTAGTCATCTCACAGTTGCAACAGATCCTCATTCTCGTACTTTACATCCATTGAAAGCATTATGAAGATGCAACAAAAGTCCACAGTCCAATGTAATTAGGACTTGTGATAAAGATGTGTTTTACGTGTTGTTATGTAATGTTGAAGTGAAGTGCATGTCAGGTGAAGTAAGAAAATGTAGAGTGACCTGGGGAATAAGTATTCTATGTGGTCAGAGACAGGGAGGAACGTGGAATGTCACCAGCTCTGGGGAAATAAGCAGACCTTGGACTATGCAAGATGAATGGAGTGCAGTGGGGTAAAAGTAGAGGAGGCTTATTTGACTGAGCAACAGATTTGCCATGTTTAGATTGGATTTCTTTATATTTTTATATTTCAGTGCATACTGATGATGTATTTCACCTTTTTCTAACGATTTACAAAAAAACAAGGGTAAGCTAGGCTTTTTTTATACTTCTGTTTATTGCCATTTTCAGTTTTCTTTTACATTTTACAATTGACAGGTTCAAACAGTACTAACATTACATTTATACACACACAATCACATGGAGACACACATACAAAAACACAACTAACATTTGTCTTAACACCATTAGTACAGAGCTGCTCTACCTATTTATTGACGGGTACTACCCAGTTGCTTTAGTTTTAGTTTCAAGGTTCATTGTCTAGCTTCAACGTAGTCAATGAAGGGTTGCCAAGTCTTATGGAATTTCTCAATAGAACTCCTTAAAGTGAATCTGAGCTTCTCCAGTCCAAGGTGCTGCATAACGTCTCTGATCAACATAGCGCAGGTGGGGGGTTGTGCCTGTTTCCAGTTCAGCTAAATTAATCTGCGTGCTAGAAGGGTTATGAACCTTGGCACTGCAGAAGTCGGTCCTCTAAGAGGGCTGTCCTCTCCCAGTACTCCAAACACGGCCAAAACCGGGTCTGGATCTATCTCGTGTCCCAGAATATCAGACAATGTTTTGAACATAGAACTCCAGAACTGTAATAATTTTGGGCAAGACCAAAACATGTGCCCCAATGAGGCAGGGAGGATCCCACAACGGTCACACAGAGGATCAATATTAGAGTACATTTTAGAAAGTTTGTCCTTGGAAAGATGGAGACGATGCAACACCTTGAACTGTACAAGACCATGCCTGGCACATATGGATGCTGTATGTACTCCCTGCTGTGCCTCTATCCACTGCTCCTCCGATAAATCAATGCCCAGATCTTCCTCTCAAGCGGCCTTTAGATAATCTAGGGATGTATCAGATTGGTCAGACATATAATTATAAATGTGTGATATTACCCCTTTAGATGAGGGATTCACTGAAAACAATGATTCCATCTGGGTTCTAATAGGCACATCAGGGAAGGTAGTTGTATTACGATTTGGCTAATTTAATGCAAAGGGGTCAAGCTCTTGGTGTGAAGTTTTCATATGGTGTTTTATATTATATTATATGTACCATTCATTTATCATTACACATATAATTATAGGTGTATTTCAAATGTACTAGTAATGATTCATATCTAGTTATTGTTGATGGTGTAATAAGGCTGTGTGATTGTTTAAACGTGGCATGTACAAGTCCGAAGGCTACAGGTCACGGTGAACTGTGTTCTGGACAAACATGAGTCCACAAATAGGCCTGGGGGGGGGGGGGGGGGACCCCTTGATTGTTTATGCATTAACAGGAAAATACTCCCTATTTTTCTTATAAAATAACTCCCCTTTGTTGATTGTGGTGTGTGTCGGATCCCATGTACTCTTTGACAGTGGTGGGAAGCCGACTTCACCATTCTGATCAGAATAAACCTTTGAACTGAGAACCTGTGAGACAAGTTTCCTTTTGTGTGCACACCCTGCCAATAAGACGTCTTAAGATTTCCACAACAAGGGTGAGTGAAGCTCGACCCCATTGACTTTGCATTGGTCTGTGGCTAACTAGCTGCAGCTAGTATGAGGAACAGCATGGATTGTGCTGAGAAAGGATGTGATCAGAACTATCCCTTTAGGCGCACAGCTCTTTTGCTGCTCCCCATTTTTTATACTAATATCATACATTTAGTTATTTTGGGCCATGCATCATTCTCTAATGATGACCAGCCGAAACTACCAGTCCTGCACCCTCTCTCTGTCTGAGCCACAACCAATAGTTATAAAGAGGATATGAATGGATGGGTGTTGACTGGAGAATAAAAGCCACAATCTACTAACCTGAAATTTATTTACTAAAACCAAAGACAAATAAAATCGCCACATGCTGCTTTTCCAAATCATGTTTACACATGGAAATAGAATGATTGGGGGCTACCTTTAAATGGAAGGTTTTAGAAGCCTATTGTAATGATCACTCAGCCTACTAAGACATTCAAAAGGTTTATACCTCTGTGAGCATTTGTTAGCAATGCTAGTGCAAGTTAAAGAGGTATGGAACCGTTCCGCAAACAAATTAATTTGCTTACATAAGCTCCAGGAATACAGAACTGTTTGAAGTACTTGTACGGGGCATGGTTTCAAACCCCATTGACTTGCACTAGCATTACTAACAAATGCTAACAGGGGTTTGGTGTACATCTTTCCTAAATGTGAGAAAAACA
This sequence comes from Notolepis coatsorum, assembly GCF_963971535.1. Taxonomy (NCBI): domain Eukaryota; kingdom Metazoa; phylum Chordata; class Actinopteri; order Aulopiformes; family Paralepididae; genus Notolepis; species Notolepis coatsorum. Next base: position 52,128,043 of record NC_140178.1, on the reverse strand, counting down.
TTATCATAGAGGGCCCATGGATATTTGATCAAAAAAGAAAAAGAGGGCCCATGGTTAGTGATTAATAGGAAAGGCTTCTAAAGATCCTGAACTGTGTTACAGCTTGTGACAAACAGAGACAAACACACATTGACTGTGATAAGAGACATGCTATAATTTATATAGCTATAGATTGACTTGTTGGAGCTGTTGTTGAAGTGTGCCGTTTCATAATGACATATACCAGCTTGCACAAGAGAACATACACACAGACCTGACACATTTAAAGGATAAAGCCCGTGTAATTAAAAAATGTTTCCTATTGTCAACATAGCCTATGAAAAGACCAAAAGCTACAATGCATTTCTTCTACTCTCAACACTCTTCCTACTCTCTCCTACCCTTATGCGCTTTCAACCAGCAAGCCATGTTCCCATTGTATGCTAAAATCTTTAAATACAGCTCACAAACACATATTTACTGTTTTTAATATTGTTATGTATTATCATGAAAAACAGGGGCATTGTAGTTATTACAAATTCACCTCAAAAGGCAACAAGCTCGGGGGCGGTCAGGTGGCGTAGCGGAGATTGCGCTCGTCACCAATGCAAGAGGCTGCGGTCTCGACTCCTGGAGTCAGCATTGCCTTGGCTTGGGCTGATCGCTATACTAACTCGTTTGGCTGGGTTAGGGGGAGGGAAGCCGTGGGTGGGAAACTGGCGTTGTGGACAGCGACGCCTACAGGTCAGGTCTGGGCGCTTGCTCAGCGGAGGCAGGACTTGAGGAAGGCAGCGTGACCTCCCACACGTTACACTTCACCAATGAGAGCCCTCGCTGCCAGGTGAGAAGAGAGCCACTGGCTGTCGCTGCACGTGTCGGAGGAAACGTGCGGATACTTCAGGGTTCCCTTGTACCGACCAGTAGGAGAACATGCGCACAACAACCAGGTAGGGGAGGGGGGGAATTGGCACAACGACTAAATTGGGGCGGGGAGAAAACAGAGATAAAATCGGAGAAAGAGAGATATATAAAAAAAAAAAAAAAAAGGCAACAAGCTCTATCAATCTATCGATGTAGTAAACAGAACAGCATAGTCCCCAAGCATGCGTACTGGACACAACGATGAATTATGCTGACTAAAGCAACAGTATGGCTCTGTGACTTGTTCTAAGTCTTCATAGGTGGACTGTAACAGTGGTACAAGTGCTGATGAAATCAGTGGTGTGGTGGTAGAGGTGGGTATACTGTTGTTGTATACACTGTCATCCTACTTTTCTATATATTTCAATGGTAATCAGGCTGATAGGTGTGCATGGGTACTGTATACTTTTTTTTTGATCCACTTTTTCTCCCATTTTCTATATTTTCTCCCATCCCAATTTCGTATCATCCAATTCAACCCTCCCCTGTCACGAACGCTGTTTCTTGCCTCCCACAAGCCGGCTGCAATGTGGACTAAGTCATACATAGCACAAGTCCCCTCCGGTACTTGAGGTAACAGCAGTCGCATCTTTTCACCTGCGCAGCTCGATCTCTCAGTGGCGAGGAGTAACGCGTGGGAGGCTCACGCTCCCCCCGACACTTCCTGATTCTACTGCGCAGGCGCACCAACCGACCTGTAGGAGTCGCTGTCCACAACGCCCAATCCCCACCCATCAGTTTCCCACCCCCTAATACGGCCAATGTGTATTAGTACGGACGACCAGCTAAACTGAAAGCAAATGTGGAGCGCTGGGCTCGAACAGGCGAGCCCAGTGTCTCCAGATTTCGTGGCGAGCGCCTTGCCCACTACATCACGTAGCCACCGCATGGGTACCGTATACTATACAGTATTGTATTTCGGTGTACTGTTTACCCTCCATAACACTACTAGATGAAATCCTAAGTGGAAAGATGTCTTTGTGCCATGGCTGAGCACTGCAAGACCCCAAATTTAGCCCTGAGTGTAGAACAATGGCTTTCAGTCAAGTGACCTGGAGTGCAAAAGTTTCAAGTTCAAGTTTCTTTAATAGTTGTCATACAGAAGTACAGAATACTTTTATACAAAATGCTTCTTACTGTTTCGCTCCAGAGACTGTGTTAGACAAGATAGTATGAAATAAATAGACATATGTACAATGTTCGATGCAAAATAGAAGTAACTGAGTTACCATACAATATACAATATACTATGCAATGTACTAATATACAATACTATATAGTGCAGAGCAGAAATGGGATGAGGTACAATTTAGAGTAAGGTGTGCGAGTTGTAGTGCAAATCCTTTACCAATAAATATAAAGTGTAAAGTGTGTTTAGGTGTTCTAAAGTGTGTAAAGTGGGTGCTGCAGTGAGTTGCCCGTTTAAAGTGAGTGTGTGCGTGTGGATGTGTGTGCTGTGTGCATTTGATGGTTGCTGCATAGTGTTTATTGTTCATTGAGCAGCCTGATGACCTGGGGATAGAAGCTCCTTCTGAGTCTTTCTGTGCTCGCCTTAAGACTCCGGTATCGCTTGCCTGACCGCAGCAGTTCAAAGAGGCAGTTGTTCGGGTGGCTGGAGTCCTTGATGATTCTCTTAGCCTCCCCCCTGCACCGCTTGTTGTAAATGTTCTGGAGGGTGGGAAGCCCCCCTCCAATTGTGCGTTCGGCTGAACGTGTCACTCTTTGTAGTCTGCTACGGTCTTGTGCAGTGCTATTCCCAAACCAGGAGGTGATGTTGCCAGTCAGGATGCTCTCGATTGTACATGAGTAGAAGTTCCTAAGGATCTTCTGACTGACTTGGAACTTCCTTAGGCGCCTGAGGAAGTAGAGGCGTTGTCGTGCCTTCTTCACAACACTGTCAATGTGTGTGGTCCATGTCAAGTCCTCGGATATGTGGGCTCCGAGGTACTTGAAACTGTTCACTCTCTCAACCGGTGCCCCGTCGATGCTGAGGGGGCTGTAGTCCTTGACCCCCGACCTCCTGAAGTCCACAATCATCTCTTTTGTTTTGCTGACGTTCAGGGAGAGGCAGTTCTCCTGACACCACTGTGACAGATTCTCTACCTCTTCCAGGTAGGCCCTCTCGTCGTTGGCAGAGATCAGGCCCACCACTACTGTGTCATCAGCAAATTTGATGATTGTGTTGTTGTTCCGCTGTGCCACGCAGTCATGTGTGTACAGGGAGTAGAGGAGGGGGCTCAGAACACAGCCCTGGGGGGCCCCTATGTTGAGCGTGATGGATGAGGAGGTGCAGTTGCCTGCTTTTACCACCTGGGGTCTGCCCATCAGGAAGTCCAAGACCCACTGGCAGAGGTCATAGTTCAAGCCCAGGTCCCTGAGCTTGGCTATGAGTTTGGAGGGGACTATGGTATTGAATGCTGAGCTGTAGTCAATGAACAGAATTCTCACATAGTTCCCCTGCCTCTTGTCCAGGTGTGATGCTGCTGTGTGCAGCACATGGGCTATGGCATCCTCCGTGGATCTGTTAGGGCGGTATGCAAATTGCAGGGGGTCCAGGTTGATGGGGAGGGAGGAACAGATGTAGCCCTTCACTAGCTTCTCAAAGCACTTCATGGCTATGGAGGTGAGAGCTACAGGGCGGTAGTCGTTGAGGCAAGCGGGCGTAGATTTTTTGGGTACAGGGATGATGGTGGACTTCTTCAGACAGGTGGGGATGACAGCCTGTTCTAAGGACAGGTTAAAGATGTCAGTGAATACCGGGGCCAGTTGGTCGGCACAGACAGGGGATGCCGTCCGGTCCTGCTGCCTTCCTGATATTCACTTTTTTAAAGGTCCGCCTCACCTCATGCTCTGTTACCCTGAACACTGAGTCTCCATCAGCAGACCCCCCCCCCCATTGCCGTGGCTTGTAGGCTGGTGTTGTTATTCACAGCCTCAAACCTCGCATAGAAGGTATTGAGATCATTTGCTAAGGAGATGTCACTGTTCAGTTTGAGGGAGGTGCCTTTGTAATCTGTCATTGTTCTGAGGCCCTGCCACATACCTCTAGAGTCAGCCTGTTCAAACTGAAGTTCAACTTTATCCCTGTAACGCCGTTTTGCCTCTATTACTGCTCTCCTGACGTTGTATCTTGCCGTCTTGTGTTCTTCCATGTTGCCTGTCGCCAGCCCGGTGTTGTAGGCTGAGGTGCGCACTTTCACGGACGGATTTATCTACCCAAGGCTTTTGATTTGGGTAGATTCTAATTGTGGTAAAAGCCTGAATAGCCATCTTTAAATGCTTGACCTGCAAACATTTCACCTGCTTAGTTCATACAATCTAATTGTAAGTAATATATTAGCTGGAATTCGTTTTTGCTTTTGTGCGTAGATTGCAAGATTTATCGGTTTATAATATCCTGCATTTGTGGGGATTGTAGTGCGGTGAAATACCAGGAACATCAACATGGGCTGGTGTGAGCTGATGTGTGTAGTGACGATTTCCATTGACTAATCAAGGGTCTGCACTCTGCAGCATTGGGTTGCAGCACGGGTAGGGTGTTTTGTACATACGTAGCTAACTCAGCACAAGACAATGCTGCTCCGCACAGGTCCATTGAAAATGGAAAAAGGTAAACAAAGTGGGAGCACAGACTTTGGCATGGCACAGCAAGGTAGTGGAAAAGTCCCATATGGGTCTGATGTGTCCGGCTAGCAGTCGTGCTGTGACTGCATGGCTTGATATTAACACAGGCTGCCATGTTAAATACTGGTACATTTAGGCTGTGCAAGTCTGTCAACCATTATTTTCTTTTTTTATTCTAAAAGCTACATTGGTTTAACACTAGAATTAATTACTAAAATTCCATAACTACAGAGGTCATAACAGTCATTCTGACTGCTCACATTTTACTGACGTTTAATTTCTATAATAAATACAAATCTAAAAATGAATAAGATGTTATGTTAGGATAGGTTATAGGGAACATCAGGACAATTCTAATAAATTGTAGTTGTATTAATTTATGACTATATAGTTTATCATTGTATGAATAAAGAGCATTATTTTTAGATCATCCTTCGGCCTCCAAAGAGTTGCTGAATGTTTTCTCCCTTGATCGTTTATTAATTTTGAATGACTTTAAATAATAAATGTACTTTTAAATACCACATAGACAAAATATTGGGTTCTATTACAGAAAGATAACATAAGCTAAGACAAGATATTCCTTTATTCAGAATCAGAGTCAGAATCAGTCAAATGTAAATTAATCAGAAAGGTCTTTATTGCCAAGTAGTTTTCACATAGGAAATAGATTTGGTCGTTTTCGGTGCAACAATAACGGACAGATAATGAAATAAAAAGGAGGAATAAAATAAAATGGAATATGAACTAAATTAAGATAGAAGCACAATATAATATAATTATGAAATAAAAATAGGCCAGGGCTGTACAACTGTATTGCTCCCCAAAACAAGCTTCCCTATGATTTGCAGAAAGAGGATTTGTTGAAGCAGTCTTTGTCAGTTTTGGATTATTATGGTGATGTAATTTATAGAAACGCTGCCTTGTCCACTCTTTTATCCCTAGACACCGTCTATCACTCTGCTCTTAGATTCATAACTGGTGATAGTTATGGCACTCATCATTGATCTAAGGCCATTGATGGACAATTGCCACCATTTATCACAATGATGCTTGATTGGAATTAAGGTCCGAGTTCAGTCTGAACTTGGTAACTCAAAAAAATTTAAACTCCCAACTCAGTAGGCCCATGTAACTGTTTTTAATTTCACCTACCTTTTTCTCTTTCCACCTGTGTTTTGTCACATGTATGCAAATGTATCTTTCCCTTTTATATGAACTGAAATTCTTTGAACTTGTGATTGCAGGTGATTGATTGAAAATTTTATTAACAGATTGCAGAATGGGTACAATACAGTACGGCTCAATACACACAATTGTTAAGGGATGCAGACCAGAGAAAGACTTTCGTCTTGTTTACATCAGGGTCCCCCATTTTCAATTCATAATGTATTGTAAGTAAGGGTGCAATTAGCACTGTACAATCCATTCTTTGTGGATCCCGCCCTCAATGTTAATTTCGAGAATAAATATGGCAGCATTTTCCCCCTCGAGATGGGAAGAGTGGCAGCCACGCAAACAAATGTTTACATTGTATTTGATCGCGATATGCACAGTTATACAACGGTATATTTATCTAATTCAAATGTCATCCACTTTAATCACGCGCACACCCCAGTGCTTCCGGTCTACGGATCGCTAACGAGCGCATGTACAGTATTGGGGGGGACTCTCGCGAGAGTAAAAAGAAAAAAAGATCTTCTCTTTAGGGAAGTGTAGAGCTAACGATACAGAAAGAAACATTACATACCCGACCAGTTCTATGAACGAAACACAAACTCGTTATCTAGCTAATTTAAGAACAAGGAGAACTTCGGCCCAAGAAAGCTATACCCTTTGATGAAGGTGCATATGAGAATGTGAGCTTGATCTTTCTTGAATCACACGTTACCGTTTTTTTTTCTATCAAAAGATAATCTGGAGCTGGAAGGAAGAAGATGGCTCAAATGCATTTATTGAGGACCTTTCTGAGCGAGCGACTCCATGCGGTTGCCGATGAGATTTTTGGCGTGGTGAAGATAACAATTACGGAATATGAGAGGGAGCTCTCCAATTCAAAAGAGGAGACTGAACGCCTGAACAGGATTGTGGAGCTTATGAAACCGAAGATAACATTACATGACATAGGTGACGAAGGTAACGAACCAATGTGTGTGTGTCTGTCTGTCTGCCTTGTAACTTAGAATACTGTTCAAAAGTAGGCCTACTTTTTTAAAAATAGTGATACTATACTATGGGGGACCCTGATGTAAACAAGACGAAAGTCTTTCTCTGGTCTGCATCCCCTTAACAATTGTATGTATTGAGCTGTACTGTACTGTACCCATTCTGCAATCTGTTAATAAAGTTTTCAATCAATCAATCAATCAATCAATCAAGCATAAGTGTGTGCTAGTACAACAATGGGTGCAGTACAACATAATAATATGTTCTAGTTATGGCTTGCCTTTTCTCCTTCAGACAATCCAGCCACTCCAAACCAGACAGCTGTTGAGTCGTTGGTTGACCCTGAGCAGCAGCAGGGCCCTGCGTGGGTCAGAGAGCTTCCAAAACCTCCATACCTGAACCAAGACTCTGGGCCCTCGCTGCTTCTCAAAGAGGAGCGTGAGGAACGATGGCCGTGTGAGGAGCAACAAGGCCAACAGGAGCAGAATGGATTCTGGTCGTGTGACGAGCATCTTCAAGGACTTGACGAGGAGCAAAACGGACCTTGGCTCAGTGAGGGGGAAGAGCATCTCTCTGCACTGAAAGACGAGGCGGTAGAGACCTCACTTATTACCTCAAATGATCACGGTATCCGTGAGCTAGATGAAATGCAATCCACACACGGCGCCGCGGACGAAAGGGACGAAGTCGCGGAAAACCTCCGGCCGACCACTTCGAAAGAACAGACCGGGGTGCGACTGGGTGAGGAGGAGGAGCGGTGGATGTCGGGCTCTGCCCATTCAAGCAACTCTCCCAGTCGCTGCAAGGTTTGTGGGAAGCTCGTTGACTCCATACACGCCCTTTTGGATCACGTGGAGCTGCACGCTGGCGAGGACCGCCACCCGTGCGGAGTGTGCGGACACCAATTCCTGTCGCCGGAGAAGCTCCTGCGGCACATCAACTACCACCGGACTAGGAACGTGTGTCCCATCTGCGGCAAGTGCGTCTGCCGCCTCCGGAGACACATGATGATCCACACGGGGGAAAAACCCTACCGCTGCCGCTTCTGCGGCCTGGGGTTCGCCCAGTTCACCAACATGCGCTCGCATGTGCAGACCCACACGGGCGAGAAGCCCTTCAAGTGCAAAGTATGTGGGAAGGCGTTCCACCGGAAGGCCAACGTGAAGCTGCACATGAGAGTCCACGCGGCGGAGAAGCCTTTCCGCTGCGACGTCTGCGGCAGGGTGTTCTCCCACCCCCAGAGTCTGCAGACACACATGTGGAGCCATGCAAACGACAAGCCGCAGCACAGTTAGGTCCGTGGCGAAGGCTTCACTGCGTTCCGCGTTTCAAAAGCAAGGATTTGCTCTCGTTTCACTATGTTAAAGCACCAGAAGGGTGGAAAGGAATCCCAACCTGAGAGCAAAATGGCGCCGCCATGTAAATTATGGTCAATGAAGTGTTGGTTGAAAATGCAGGAGGAACCACAGGAGCAGCAGGTGTGGCTGAAAATACTGCAGATGCACCTCTTCTCTTACTCCAAGGGAGAGCAGAGACTCCCATGTCTGACATGTCAATAAGTAGACGTGCAATGCACCCAATAAGGTGCTGCCGACTAATGGGAATTAACTGATAGAAAGGAAACATGTGGTACAGTATTGTGATCTGGTCTCTCATGGCACTCTTAAGTTCCTTGGTCACAGCAAGTGCAGAACAGTTTGCAATAGGGGTGTAAAGGTACACGTATCCGTACCGAACCGTTTCAGTGTGTACCGTAACCGAGCGGCTGTGTAGTGTACCGAATGAATACAACGGTATGTTAACCAACCACCGGGGGCTGTTTTTTTTCACAATCTAATATAAAAATTAATTCTTTTTACAAGTCGATTATTAATTTCAATATAGAATATTCGTTGACAGCCCTACAAGTACAATTAGTTACTGCACAGCACACTACATCACCCCTGAGTGGAACATGTACCGAAAACTCGTACCGAACCTTGACTTCAAAACCGAGGTACGTACCGTACCGTGGTTTTTGTGTACCGTTACACCCCTAGTTTGCAATGTTTCCTTTTCATTAGATATATCCTATACAGCATCAGCCCTGCAGTTGGAGAGCACAGCATAACCCTCAAACCTTGACCCGTTTCTAGTATTTTACACCAAAAATAATAAAAGGGTGCATCACTACCACCTCAAACTACTCCTTTACTGGTTCCTACTGGAACCGGGAAGTAAATATATTGGTAGAACCGTGAGGAATGGAGGATCATAATCATAATTCTGCATCATGTAGGGCTGCTCCATTATGGCAACGATCATAGTCACGATTATTTTTGGTCAGTATTGAGATCTCAATTATTTAACAGGATTACTCATTGACTTTGGAAACATAATCATAAGCCAAAATCATGATTGAAAATTGTATTCTATTAATTGCCCAGCCCTAGCATTATGGATGAGATGTCGATGACCTCACACCAATATAGAGGAGCTTTCCATTCACTACATATTAGGTCGTCAACTTCAAAAGAAATTCGATGATGTTGACAATATATCATTTTAGACTTTTCCTCAACTCCACTATTGAGACAGCAGGTAACATGGTGGTGTTAACATCAGTATCAGAAGATTGTTAATATTATTTTAACTTTTGTGAAAGTACTTGTGGTTTTGCAGATCAAAATAAACAGACATTTGAAACTTGTGTCCAAGTCTATCTGGGGTATACAAGGGGAAGGCTACGTGTTTTAGTGAGTAGTAAGTGTAGCCTAAATGTTAATGGACACACCAACTTTTTGGGAAATTAGCTTATTTGCCATCTACCCTGGAGATAGACAAGCAGATACATACCCTTTTCTTCTCTGTGCATGCATTAGGCTTAGGGAACAGCCTACAACTTTACTGTAAACTGTAAAAGACCCCTATGCTCTGCATCTTCTGGCCGCCTCAGACCTACTCCTATCCAAGCTCCCGGAGGGTCATCAAAGAGAAGCCGCCTATTCTCAGTCCTTGCCCCACAATGGTGGAATGAACTACCCACCCCAGTTGGGACAACCGAATCCCGTCCAATCTTTCGCCGTCTAATAAAGACGCACTTCTTCAACCATTATCTGAAACAATTAAAAAAAAATATCTAACCCTAACTAACCTTACTGTCATGCACTTGTCCTAATAAACTAACCTACACTGTAACACGTTGATGAATATTGTTACTCAGCTGATAGTTGTACCCTTCCTGATGACCTGTCGTACAGAACTTGTAAGTCGCTTTGGATAAAAGCGTCAGCTAAATGACTAAATGTAAATGTAAACATGTTGTGACCTGTGTGTATTTCTATTTACCATGTGAATTTTGTTGACATTTTCGTTTTCTAAGCAGATATACTCTGAATTCTTTTTTGCCAAACCACTGCTGCCTGGGCGCAGTGATTTCATCACCTCAAAAGCCCAGTTTTTCAAAAAGCAACAGGGCTTTTGAGGTGATGAAATCACTGCCCCCAGGCAGCAGTGGTTTGGCAAAAATATAGTAGTATATATATATAATAGTATATATCTGCTTAGAAAACGAAAATGGTAATTTTTTTTATTTCTCCATGTGGTAAATACACAGGTCACAACATTTTTGCAGGAACGTTTGAGTGTATTTCGTGACTGCTGTGAACTAGGCTACACTGGCACACCTACTTCCAGTGAATGATGCTAAGCTAGGCTAACGGTGTGGCTGTTCCCTAAGCCTAAAGCATGCACGGAGAAGAAAAGGGTATGTATCTGCTTGTCTAACTCCAGGGTAGACGGCAAATAAGCAAATTTCCAAAAAAGTTGGCGTGTTCCTTTAAAAGCACATTTATACATTTATTTGTGATGCATTTCATTCTGAAAGAATATATTTTGATGTCAAAATGTGGTTAATCTGAAGACTACTATCGATAGGAAGAACAACAGAAACACAGGAGACATGGTTTACTTTGCATACTTCCATTCCTACTCAAGTCTACTTTATTTCTTTTGACTTTTCTTTCTTTTTTTGGTCTTGTGCAATTTGCAAAATACTTTGCACTTTTACAAACGATATAATAGGCACGTACATATACATACAAAACGACCTGCTGAATTGTTTCCAGGAGGTCAACATGTAAACATGTAATAAGTATCAATACAGCAAAATACACAGAATAAAAAAGGAACACATAAAAAGTTTTTATAATTTCCTTATCTGTATGGTTTAACTACCATAACATTAGTGAGCGTAATAAAAAATAATTATGACGTTGCTACCGTAATGCAACTTAATAAAAATATCCGTCAAGTAATGTAGCTATGAAGAACTGTGGTTATATCTGCTCCGGCAGGCACCTCAACACTACTCGCCAAACACTCCCCAACAGTCGTTGGGTGATCCTCTCTCAAACCCCACCCTCTTTTCTTGATCCTCCAATCACATTGCTTCCCCAAAACAACAGTTGCGATTGGAGGATCACAAAAAGACGAGTTTAGAGAGAGGTCGATCGTGGCCTTGAAATTAGCAAGTGACATCTAAATGTGTAACATTTTGCTTTTGCACAACTCGTACTTGATACGTTTCTTTTTCCCATTCTCTACATTAGAGGAAGAAAACAAAACAAAAATTTAGCACCCTGAAATTATCTTCAGATTTTCTTTTCTTTCATCCTGGGATCACATATTGCTGCTCTTCTCTTTCGCTCCGGGGGCCATGCATGTAGGTCAGGCAGTCGCCTGTCCCCTCCAGACTTGTCTGTCCACCTGTCTGTCCTCCTACCCTCTCTCACGGACGCCTCCCCTGGCCACCTCGAGTTCCGTCGCGGAGCCAATTAATCTACCAAAACACCAGAACAGACCGATTAGTAGTGTTGTCTATGGGATGTGTGACATAAGAGTATAGCCCTCTGCTGTACGCCCACCAGCCTAACGGGTACACAGAAGAGACTACTCTAATAAAACAACACTACTACAAAAAACAGTGTTTACATGCACACAGTGTAGTAGCCCATAGTCTAATGGCCCGCTCTCACCCAAAGCAGCCAAGTCGAGCAGTGCGGCTGCATTTAATTAATTTCCAATGTAGAGGAGCCGCAAGGCACTGCATACTGCAAGGTACTGCATACTGCGCTGCTAGACTTGGCTGGAAGTAGTGGAACTGCACTTGAAATCTTATTTGGGATAAGCGGCCTGTTAACATGTGTTAACCCTTTCACTACCACACTACAGAAGGTTAAACTTTCACTACCACTACAGACGGTTAACCGTCTGTAGTGTGGTAGTGAAAGGGTTAAAATAATATAAAAATATATACCATTATCCACACCACGGTAGCAGTGAAAAGGATACGGTGTACTAGACATGCTTCAGTATCCTTGTCCTGATGTCAGTATAAGACTGGTTCCATATGTAATTCACGCTTCTCATAATTAGGATAAAAGCTTATATCCAGGTTATATTGTTTGGAAATGTGGATATGACTTTTTTTTTTACACATACAGACTGTCAAGACATCATATATCACTCTTCGGTCAATGTATCCTATTTTATTATTTCACCTGAATTTATTTGTTTCTATCTTCCACAGAATGTGTCAATTGCAGTCATGAGGTGGTCCAATGGACTTTAAGCCAATTTATGGTTTTTACGAAAGGCCAAATAACTATAAGAGCCATGAGGCATAAAGAGAATGGTTGTGGTTTGTGCTTTTCCCCCCTCATGTACGAAATTGAATCCCCTTAACTTCAGGGTTTTGTAGTGCTTAAAGTTCTGTGTTTAGGAGCAACCCAAGGATGGGGTTGGTAACTAGAGCTGAGTTCTGCCAATGAGCTGGTCATTTAAAGATCACTGCATGCATCAAAACATACTTGTTCTTCAGGGAAAACCTGAGCTACTTGATTAAAGTCCCAGGTGTCTGTTTGATGGAGATTTCACTAGACTAATAGATGCACAGCCAATGAGATGAGGACACAAATGTCATACAGGCCTTAAAAACAAGCCTGTATGCCATGGGCAAAATGAGAGAAACAATTCCTACTAATAGGCAACTGTATTAAAGATGTCTGCCTCCATGGTTGAGATGGTCCGTCGTTTTAAGCTAGGCTAGTGGTCCATATCCGCTTCCATTAATTTGTGCATTAATAAGCTAGGCTAGCTTGCAGCCGGATAGCCTTCTACTGAACGCCCGGAGGAAATTGGTATCCATCTTCTTGCCTGACGCTGGAGAAAACGGTAAGCACATTTCCCATAATGTCGGCGTGTTCCTTTAAGGTAAGATTCTGGGGTTACGTCATCCCTCCAGAACACAGTATTGTACAAAATATTTTGTTCCTTTTCTTTCAAAAGCCTAAAAAATATAATACTGGCCTCGCCACGTGCCACTCTTTACCTCAAAAGGTACCATTTATACACAAATGTATGAACAGAAGATATTCATTCCAGAGGAATTAAAAGTATCTGCATTTACAGATGTTCAACTTCAGCATTGAATAAAATTTTACTACAAGGCCCGTTGTTATATTGATTAGTGAAGAGCTCACCAGTATGGCGTCTTCAGGCTTTTAGAGAAGTGCCTAATGTTAGCATATGGTGCAGCAACTAGTTTCACCAGTCGCTTTTCAAAAAGAGCGTGGAGCTCGGACAAAACTGCATGTTTGTGCTTTAGTAGTTCATGGTGAAAATTGGAATTTGAATTACGGTATGACAACTTTATCTTATGGGCTGTGGATTGCTGTTGACAATGAGTACATTATTCTTTCACAAGTCTACAATTAGATTTAGGGTGATTGGCTGTGATATCTATATCCTGCATTTAGCCCATGAGTCAACTCTGGCTAGCCGTTTTACTATCTGCAAGAGAGAGATGTTATTCGTAGGTAGCCACGGTGTCATCGACGCCAGGAGGATAAGGAAATACGCTGGTGTCAGGACATGTCGACACCCAGGCTCACCAGCCAGACAAGCTAGCTGACGAGAATTAGCGCTTCTGGATGCTCACAGGAGGGAACTCATTCTCATCGTCCAGACAGACCGGTCCAGCAGCAAACTCGTGTTCTGGGATGACGTCTCCATTCTTGGCTCCACCATCCTCAGAATAGCCTGGTCAGAGGTGAGGTGAAGAAGGCTATAGTAAGTGGCACAGTTGATGTCTTCCATATTCCGATATTTCTATGAACAGTTGAACATTGCACACTAGGACTGCACGATTCTTGCCAAAATCTGAATCACAATATTTCTCCCTAAGAATTGAGATCACGATTCTCTTACACAATTCTTATTTTTTCAATAAAAACCTTTATTGCACTCTTTCTTAAACAGACACCCTAACATATATCGAAGTGCTTGACTTAAGCTTAACACTATGATCGCCGTGGACGAGTTTACACGTCATTCCTAGCCATGCTCATTCTGCCGAAGACGCCGTAACTCGTCTTTGATGTCAATATTTCAAAAATCTGTCATCGAAATCATATTTCCTTTTCGGAGCCCTGAGACACACTGCAAAGCTCCACTCAACTCTCTAGCGGTTCAAGAGCGCCATCTGGTGGCCGATCGGCAGATCGCCAACCGGAAATTAACCTTTGAACCGGTAGTGCTCATCCATATGTGGTCCGGGCACTCGCTATCGTTAGAGACTCCTTATTGACACAGTGAACATCGATCGGTGCAAATAACTCGAAAAAACAACATGATTTGGACGTATATACTATTATACAACCTGGAAATGGATCGGGCATTTCTCCATCCCATAATAGAAAGAATTCTGTTCCACGCTCATCTGCCAGCGGCGCGAGGAAGCCACGGTAATATTCAGCGTTATATTCTAACATATTCCATATAAACTGCTATGATGAACATATGACCCACTCTGGATGAATCATCTAACGCTGCCCACGGAATTATAAACGATCCCCCGCCCATCCGGTCATCATCAGATGATGCGTAGAAACTTCTAGAACCACGTCCAGTTGACATTTTTTATCTCGCACAGTTTCTACCAAACTGTATTTGATCATCAATATAATGCATTTAGGGCTATAAATCACGTTCTGAAGAAAGCTGCAGAAAACGATAAAAACACTTATACTTTAGACCATATTTTAGTATGAATATGTGAATGAAAAAGTTAAACGTTGCTACACCCTGAACAATACATATAGGACATTGAATGGGCCATAATAATGGCAATTTAGCAATAGAATTTAAAAAGTTATAGCCCTGCAAAGAAGGGGAACTTCTCCATAGACAAATAGAGCTGGCGAGGGATGGTAAATTATGAATTTAACCCATGGCGATTAAAGTGTTAAAGGTCTTAAATGCTGCTGAATATAAAAAAGACTAGAAGTTTATGAATAAACTTTGGTGTGATTGCTTTAGCAGTAATGAATGTTCAATTATGGCTTTGGAATGTTCATGTTCAGTTAGGGCTATATTGTTCAGTCGTTATTGAATCTAGTGTGAGTAACTATTTTGATCATTGAATCTAATGTGAAGCTACTGACATTCTTTATATTGTATAGCAGCCCGAATGCAGCATAACGAGGAGTGGGTGTAATGCAACTGATCTCCATTTAATGCAAATGCGAATACATCAGCATCATTTAGAAATTAGATCGCTTAGATGTATGAATCGAGATCGCAATCTCTTATGATTAATCGTGCAGCCCACACACATATGCACCAAACAAGTTAAAGCAACATTCTTTGTTACAACCCAAATACCTGTGAGAGTTGCAGTGACTGGCCCAGTGGACGGCATGGCGACGGTGGCAGCGTAGGTCGGACAAGCCTGGACAACCGCCGTGACCTCTAACCCCTGAGACTCTGCCCCTTGCCCCCTGTCCTCGTCGTCACCAAAAAGCCTTAGAGGAAGGGGAGAAGTAAAGATCTTCACGTTCAAGTGTATTTAACTTTTAACCAGTTTCGCTGGTTTGCCTGGCAGGGGTTAAACAATGTATACCCATAGATTTTGAACACTTTTTAAAATGTATTTATTTGTTATTGTTTACCCAGGGACAGTGCACATTAATCAACATTTTCAGTTTCCACATCAATGTAAATGTGCCAGTTAGCTAATGAGATAGTTTTCATCCGTAGTCCCTGCCTAACATGCATGTCTTTTGGTGTGGGAGGAAACACAAATATGCAAACTCCACACAGAGGCCTCCCACCGGGGCAGTGCTAACCACTGTGCCACAATGCCATGCCACTGATCTGTGTGTGATGGGATAAGCCAAGGCACCATTCCACCACTCGCACCCGTCCGACTTGCCTTACGCATCAGATCCACTGAACACTAAGCTAGCTCTGCAATGCGTCTGAACGCGGCACACCAAGAAGTAAACAAATAGCTTCCTGTCGATAAAAGTCCATTTGACTTACCATGGTGATGCGTTTGGCGTCTTGTGTTTCATCCCGTAATGAATTAACAGTGCTGTGATTACATTAAAGTACAAGAACAACTTTATCTGTGTGTCACTAAGGCAACAGGTTGTCAGTGTACACATGCCAAACCGGGGCTTTTATATCAAAGTTTAGCCCCATGCAGGAGAGGCTTTTTACAGTAGATAGCGGTTGGATAGTACAGAGAAACGGTAGAGAAAGTGTCTTCCCCCCACTCTTTAATGTGATTACAGCAGCAGGGATTCATTACAGGACGAGAGACAAGACAACACATCACCATGGTAAGTCAAATTGACGACCATTTCCGCCGGGAGGCTATTTGTTAACTTCACGGTGTGCCACGTTTGCTTCAGACCATCGGCGTATTTAGACCACTATCAGTAGGGCACGTGCCCTACTGATGATCATCTGTGCCCCACTGATTTAAAAAGAAAAGACGTTTTTGCCCCACTGATTTAAAAAGAAAAGACGTTTTTTTTATTATTTTTTTTTTACAAATGTTTTTTATTTCCCCTTTTTTAACATGATCAAATGATCATTTAACATGATCAAATAATTATTATAATATTTTTTACTTCACTTTGAAATATTATAGTGAAATATTTTGCAATGTTGTCGCATTTATCTTGTTGAAATCCTCCAACAGGCTCTTTTTTGTAAGTTGACTGGTTTGCACACCAATAATACAGTGCAATAATAGAATAGTAGAATAGATAGTAAAATTATGCAATAGAATGGCCAGAGTAAAATAGTGCTACAGTACAATCAACAGCGGGGTGTATTAGAAGGCTATGGTGAAGAGGTACGTTTTTAGCTTATTTCTGAAAATATTAAGAGATCTAGCTTCCCTAATGTCCATAGGTAGTGTGTTCCATAACTTTGGTGCATAGTTACCAAAGGCTGCATCCCCGATTTTCTTTAGACTGTGGCTTGGAACCTTCAATAGTAGATGATCGCAATGTTTATACTTTGTATATAAGGAGGAGGACCTTGAAATCAATTCTAAATGTTACCGGAAGCCAGTGTAGGTTATTTACTTGTAACTTTGGGTTTGATCCAAGGAGTAAGTTGCCCCATATTGCTCTGTAACATTTCTCTTTTTGTTATAGGACCGACTAGTAGGATTTCAGTTTTGCCCTCATTTAATTTTAGGAAGTTGTTCGTCATCCATTTGTTTATTGCTAAGAGACAGGCGGAAATGGAGTTTATAGCTGTGTGATAATTTGGTTCAGCGGAGATGTACAATTGTGTGTAATCTGCGTAACTATGGAAACATACATTGTGCTTTCTAATGATGTCTCCTCAATGTTCAATGCAAGTAAAGCACTTTAAACTTTAAGTATGACTAAATGCTTTCTTGACTATATATATAGTAACTGTTCCAAAATGCATAGATTTCTATGTATTTTAGGGGTTTGGGGGGCTAGCTCTTTTTAATATAAATGTCAGATTGTTTTATTTATTTCATAGATTTCTATGCATTTCAGGAGTTTGGGGGGCTGGCTCCCCCAAATAATTAAATAACATAACCCTAACCTAACCCTAAAACCGAAATAAAGTTTAAAAAAAATAGTTACAAAATCCACCCATTTTAGCCCACAAACCGGCCAAAACCGGCCACATTTTTCTCGCGGTCGCGCTACACGCTCCCGCTTCATAGTTTTTGGTGCCCTTCTGTGCCCTACTGAAGTGCTGGGTCTAGATACGCCCCTGCTTCAGACCCATATGGTGAGCTAGCATAGCGGTCCATGGCTCTCCACGTTTCAGGCTGCAGACCTTCACCTGTGTTTCTGAGCCAGTGCGCATTCCCCCCCATCCTGCGGGTCCACGTTGTAGATGAAGAGCTGCCCGTCAGCTGAGGCCACCAGGAGCCGTGGTAGCTTCTGGATTCTGAAACGTCGGATTTGGGAACTCCGTTATCAGTGGGTTAGTAAAGCAATTACCTTAAATAAGAAAAAGAGGAACTCATATGAACAGTCTTGCACCAATTGATTTGGTCTGTATGTTATTGACAATTTGTGAGCATGTGATGTCATCAGAGGGCACCAAATCCTACTGTTGTATTAATTACATTAATGGAGGGATAACATTAATAAAAGGTAAGGTGTTTCACATTCAGTGAATAGGGTTCTTCAGGAATTCAAATCAAAGCAAAGAATCACACAACCAAATATCTGGTGAACTTAAGATCAATAATCTATCTTGGAAAGTCGACTGGACAAAGTAGAATTCAGATGCAAGTATTATTAGGTGAAATGTGTTAATACTCCCCTAAATTCAATTAAATATTTTTGAACATGACCAACTCTCTCAAAGTCACTCACATGGTACTCCAGTGTCACTTTTCACATTCTCCCAACCACTTAAAGTTAGCATTTTAGTGGGCTGTCACATTTTTCGGAAGGAAAGGCTTTTTGGGGACATGGCCAATGAGCTGAGGGAACAGTATAAGCTAACCAATGTGCTGAGGGAACAGTATAAGCTAACCAATGTGCTTAGGGAACAGTATAAGCTAACCAATGTGCTTAGGGAACAGTATAAGCTAACCAATGTGCTGAGGGAACAGTGTAAGCTAACCATTGTGCTGAGGGAACAGTGTAAGCTAACCAATGAGCTGAGGGAACAGTGTAAACTAACCAATGAGCTGGTAGATAGTCCATTATGGGGCTACAGCTTTAAGTATGTACACCGTCTTGTACCGTTAGATATCTTTAATGTTTTCCCAGAACCTTTTCAAGTGCAGTTACACAATATTTGACCATTTTATCACCTCTGAGAATTCTGGACTGATTGAATGAATAATAATGAATATGTGGAATGGTTTAGAAATTCATTCATCAAATCGCTGTAAGTTGAAAATGAACAAGCAAAAGTACCTTGTTGGTAACTTGGCGCATTCGTCACAATAAGAAGGTGTATTTTGTTGTTGACAAAAGCGATCCCGACTCACATGGCGAGGGCACAGACGTTCCTCTGTCCCGACACTAGGAGGCGCACGGTGGCAAAGGCACGGTCCTGGCTCATCATGCCAGACACCTGGGCTGGGAGGTAGCTGCTGGCCGCTGAGAACATCTTCCCCACATAAGCTGTCCAGGTAGGGGCCTCCTCCTCGCTGCTAACCAGGGACGTTGGGGGGTTGAATTCATTCAATCTTTATTTCAACTCGAAGATTAATTTTCAATAACATCAAGCATATTTATTGTATTAATACATGATAAATACAATAAATATACAATAAACTATATACATTAAGTGCAATCATAATAATGGAGTTTGTACAATCAATTAAAATAACTGCAGATTGTGGTGGAATGGTTGGTTAAACTGACCAATGGATACCAAAGTATTGAGTTTTAGAGTTTGTTATATGATGTTAAGCTAAGTTAAGAAGCTAAAAGCAGACTTCCCAAGTTCAGTACAAACTCTAGGTGCTTTAAGTGTGAACCAATCATTGGAACGTGTCCTATAGATGTCCATTCCAACAAAGAAGTGAGATACATTGGGCAATCTCCAATTATGGATTTATATAGAAACAGATGCCAAAGCAGCTCTCGCCTCTCTGCTAGGGAGGACCATCCACCCCTATTATACAGGACACAATGGTGAGCACCATAACCATCACCGGTGATAAATCTAATGGAGGAATGATATACAGTCTTAAGAGTGGAAGCCGCCACTCTATAAAGTACATCTCTGTAGTCCAACACAATGATTCTCTTTCTGCTAATCATAGGGAAGCTGGCTCTATTCCTATACAAGAAGCCAATCCAATTAGCGGGGCAGTGGCAGAGTGGCCTGGTGGTACGAGAGACTGGAAGGTCACAGGTTCAATCTGATGCTACAGCGAATACGTCCATCCCTGTTAAGTTTCACGTGACTGAGTTTGTATTATTAGACAGATCCATAGAGACACTACTGCTCAATACTCTGTACCTGAAGAAGACCAGTGAACCACTATGGATGTGGAGATAAACAAGACTAGACAAGCCTAGTTAAAGCCACACTCGCACATACAGGTTTCAACATTAGACCTCTCTCATACATTCACATCATTATGAAGCCCCAGTAGGGCTGGGCGATAAAACAATAACGATAATTATCACAATATATTTTTCCTCGATATAAATATGAAACGTGGTCAATCATTTTTTATTTGTATTATTATTATTAATTCCAGTTATAAAAGTTTTATTGTTATACAGTTTGTGTTCATGTTCTACCTCAGATTTGTGGACAGACTTGTCTTTCTTGCCCCCAACTGGCTTTGCTTGTACAAATGACAATACTGACCAAATTGAGATTCCACTTTTTTTCCACTCAAGTCTTTTTCTCTTGTCAGTTTATTTTGTTTGCTTTCTAATTTAAAATAGTTTGAAACAGTCTGTACACAGCAGGCTATGTGTGCTAATCAGACTTGAGATTTAATTTATTTTTCATTATTAATAATACCAGAATTGAAATTTTATGTATTTATTTATTTTCATTGTTAACACTTTGACTGCCGGGACACGTCTTTTCACGTCTTTGCTGGCCATGCTAAAGTTGCCGGGGGACGCTGTACAGCGTCCTTATATCAATATTTCAAAAATCTGCGATCGGATTCATATTCCCCCTCCGCTGGCCTGAGATCCACCAGCAGGACCCACTGAGCTCTCTGGCGGTTCAGGAGCGCCATCTGGTGGCCGATCGGCGCAATCGCTTTAACAGGATGTTGAATAGAGGTTGTCATGACGACCGTAGTACTTCCAGGCGCTCGCTATGGTTCATGGGACTCTGGCTCGTCACGCTACACGGTGATCGATTGGCAATAACTCGATAAACAACATGATTTGGACGTATATACCATTATACAAGCTGGAGATGGACCGGGTAAAAATATATCCCATAATGATAAAATTTCGACTCGACGATGATCGCCCAACGGCGCGCGGAGACTGGGGTGAGTTTTAGCGTGTAACGTTACCGTCTTAGATACTAACTGCTATTATCAACATTTGACCCACATTAGATGATTGGTATAACGCTGCCCACGGAATTATAAACGCCCCCTCGCCCATCCGGTCAACATCAGATGACGTGTAGTAACTTCTAGAAGTACGTCTAGTTGGAATTTTTTATATCGCGCTGATTGCCATCAAACTGTATTTCATCATCAATATAATGCATTTGGGGCTATATATCACGTTCTGGAGAAAGCTGCAGAAAGAGATGAAAACATACTTATACATTAGACCATACTTTACTATGAATATGTGAATGAAAAAGTTTAACGTTGCTACACAATGAACAATACATATAGGACTTTGAATGGGCCCTAATAATGGCAATGTAGCAATAGAATTAAAAAAGTTATAGCCCTGCAAAGAAGGGGACTTTCTCCATAGACAAATAGCGCTGGCAATCTATGGTATATCATTAATTTAACCCAAGGCAACCAAAGTGTTAATGCCAGTTATAAAAGTTTTATTATTATAGTTCATTTTCATGTTCTACCTCAGATTTGTAAAGAATATTCTGAACCACAATTAACCTTCTGGTTTCTTCAGCTTTCATTCAGCAGCAAAAATAGCATTTAAACTTGACAGAAATAATTATTTCATGTATATCGAGATAATTATCGATATGGAAAATGTTATCATGATAACATTTCTGGCCCCAGTGCATTTTCTCCCCAATTTGGCAGAAAGTAACGGTCTTTTCCTTTTACCGCTTACCAGTAATTGTGTCCTTCATACTGCATGTGGGGCTAATGGGAAAATGTTATGTTTTGTTAATGTTCCAATTTTTAAAAGCCAAATTGCTAACCCTAACTGAACGGATGTTGCAAAGAAAACACTGGTGACATCGGGTGATCTGAACTGCAATGCTAAGCTAGCGACTAGCGATTTGTCCTTTTTTTAACTGCCGCTTAAAGTTCTAATTCCCCTGCCTCATCAGAGAGAGGAATGTATATTAGAAGGCCTTGTTCACGGGAACCACAGCTGCATGAACTACAGACGACGCTTGGAGAGATCTATTAATAGTCCATTTATTTTCCTATAGCTGCAGCAAATACTGGAGATTCGGGAGTAGCCAGACAATACGTCACCCGTTCCATTACTGAAAGGTTGCAAGTTCGATCCCCGATTTCCTAAATTTCATCCCCGATGAAGTGCCCTTGAGTAACACACTGAACCCCTGTACATGTATGCATGTCTAAGAGGGTGGCGGTGTGAGTAATAATAATATAATAATGCAGGACCTGTTGCAGAGGTCTTTATTTGGCATGCAACGACACTCAATGTTTTTAGTGGTACACACAGCGGTTAGTTTTTTAGCACACACACCGGAACACACACGCATGCATTGTCTCTTTAGGATCGCAGATGCGATTTGTCTCTGCGATTAACCCATCCCGTCTTCCCTTCCCCCCCAAGGGCAGCCGGGAGCAGACAGGCGTCAACGTGAGCCGCGCCAGGGGACCAATCCAAGTGCTCCTGTCCGTCTTCGTCAAGGACGCCACAGCGTTAGCGATCTGTTGTTGTGCATGTTTTTCCATTGGGTTTATCTTATCGGGGGGGAAACCCTTGCGAGCACGGGGAGAACATGCAAACTCCACACAGAAAGGCCTGGGAGATACCCCACCTGGGTACCTGGCATCATGGAAACCTGGTCCCCAAGCGGGAATCGAACCCTGGACCTTCTTGCTGTGAGGCGTACAGTTTATGTGTATATGTTTGTACAGTATTATGTGTGTATACCTTGATCCATGTGTCTCCAGTTTAAAGATGTGTACAGTCTCTGTGTTACTGGAAGCACAGAGGAACTGGGCATCAGGGCTGAAGGACAAGGAGCTGATGTTGACGTATCTGCACACACACAGTTAATAATACAACTTTTAATCAAATAATAATCACAATGTTCCAAAATTCTAAAATGTCTGTATCCAGAATTAGCAGTGGCTTCAAAACTCAAAGGAAGTCAGGGAAACACCATAGAACATACATATGCCTTAGGCAGGCATACATCAGTACCCATGTGTCAGGGTTACACACTGGAAATGGCCATGTTGTGACGATATTTTCAGTTTCTGTAGTCTGGATTTTAGGATTGACATTCTCAAATTACGTTATCTTTCCTAGAGCGATATTTTTGAAAACTGGAAACAGTTGGAGAACAACTCTCTGTAGGCTACCAGCCCACCCTCACCCCCCTAACTTAAAAAAAGAGAAAAGAAATTTGGACTAAGTGAATTGTTGTTAATTAGATTGTTTTGTGGTGTTTGTCTTCCTTTAAATCTGAACTTATGAGCTTCCTCAGCAGCTGTGCCAACCATACATCATTCTTCAGCATGCAAATGAAGTCTATATTCCAGGCAAGTGCATATGTGCCTTTATGTCTGCAGAGTGATGCAGAGGGTGAATATCTGCCTTTATGTCTGCAGAGGCAAAGAGGTTCTATTCTAAACACCTGTTTGGCTGGTGAAACTGTGGATTTTAGAATCCACCAGCCATTGTGACAGGGAGGCAAACAGAACGTTTCCTACCCAGTGATGCAGTGCTAAAATAAAAGGTGGGTACTAGGAATGAGACAATATATAGAAATGCACTATATTGTGATACAAAATGCAATATGGCTAAATTCAATATGGCAAAATTCATAATCACGATTATTTGTCAATATTGAGATCACGATTATTTAACACGATTACTCATTGATTTTGGAAACATAACAGTGGATTTCCTTGAACTTTAAATATTCAACTGAAAAACAAAAAGATGACCCGGCTCAAAAACATGACCTGACTAAAAGTCGATTATCTTGTTTTCATAATCGTTAAGACACCAAAAATGTTATTGAAAATAAAGAGATTAAATGCCCAGTCCTAATGTGGGGCAGAAGATTGTATTGCGACATCAGCTACATTTGATTCTGTCATAGCAGTAATCTGTCATAGCAGTAATCACAAATTAGATGACTTTCATCCCCCATTACAGCAAAGGGCGCAAGCGACTGGGTAGCGCAGTGGACTAAGCACTCGCCTACCACCGCAGAGACTCTGGGATCGAATCCAGTTGTCAGCGGTACCTCTGGCTTGGTCAGTCATCCCTACTAACACAATTGGCAGTGTTAGTGGGTGGGAAGCCGGTGGGGTATGTGTCCTGGTCGTTGTAAACTGCGACTCCTACTGGTCGGTCGGGGCGCCTGTTCAGCAGGGAGGGGATCTGGGGGAAATAGTGTGAACCTCCACACGCGTTACGTTCTCCCAGTGAAACTCCTTGCTGTCCGGTGAAAAGAAGCGGCTGGCAACTCCACATGTATCGGAGGAGGCATGTGGTAGTTCTACACCCTCCCCAGGCCCAGTGGCGTCGCGTGGGTAAAATAAGAGGGGAAGCCAAAAAGAAATTATTAAATTTTTTTTTTTAATATTTTTATTATTTTTTATTTTTTATTTTTTTTAAGTCAAGCTGTCACCATGTACACTACAGTATGGCTCGGCGGCCAGTCAAACTTTCTTTTTATTTATTTAACAGATTGCAGAATGGGTACAATACAGTACGGCTCAATACACACAATTGTATAAGGGGATGCAGACCAGAGAAAGACGTTTGTCTTGTTTACATCAGGGTCATTAATACTGCTGGAGCATTGGTTCATTTTTGGTCCGATTTTTCCTTGCACGATTTCGCGCGCCGCGTGGGAGCAAATTCGAGACACATATTCGGTTGCAAAAAGGTGTCCCACGGTCTCCTCTATGGCCGTGAATATATTTATTTTTCATATTTCATATTAATTCATATTTTAATAGGGAGGCCTGGCTTCCATTGGCTTCCATAAGGATTCGCCACTGCCCAGGCCAACAGTGGGGCAATGTGCGCAAGGACCAGGGAGGTAATTGGCATAACGACTAAATTGGGATGGGTTAAAAAAAAAAAAAAAAAAAAAAAGGTTTCCAGCGAAAGTATCGTGGTTGTATTGAATCGTGAACTCCATATTGTGTATCAAATCATATCATGATAAGCATAAGGTCCCTAATGGTCGGGTACTGTATGTCAGCGGTTCTCAACAGGGGTGCCGCGGAGAGCTGCCAGGGGTGCCGCGAGATGCCTGGCAATGTTTCTTTAAAAATATAGAATGACAACAGTCTTATTTTGAAAAACCTATAGCGGGTCTCATTTCTGCCCACGCGCAGCTCCAGCTATAATAACTAGGCTCCGACAGCTAGCAACGTTCAGGTCATTATGATACTCTTATTTTGAAAATCCGTGGTGTCGTGACTCATATCCGCTCCAGCACACAGCCAATAGGATGCATCTCCACACAGCAGTACTAGTAGCGTCTCAGCAGCAGTCAGTAGCGTCTGGAACAGTGAACACGCACATTGCAACAGAGCAAGGATAGTGTTTTTGCGACCCAAAATAAATCCCTGCCGTTTTATTCTGCAACGGGTCAAATGCATATAACATGCTTTGCAATCCTTGCCATTCCTTTATGACCACGTCGTGTTTAAGACCGGAATTAACGCCCCGTTAGCATAAGCTAACAAGCTAAAGCCCTGTTCAGAGCGACAGAGAACAGCAGAGAGGGGACTTGGAAGGAGGACTGGGAAGGAGGAGGGGGGGGGGGGCATTCTCCCTCTGTGTGTGTGCTTTTGAAAAAATATGATGAAGTCAGACGAGTATATTGATAGTAAATGTACTGAGGGTGGACAGACAGATGATGTTGATATTTAAACATAAAAAATACAATACATAATAAATGTATTCATGATCATCATGCAACATAAAACAATTGCAGGAACGGTTTGGGAGACGAAGGGGTTGCGTGTTCCAAAAAATTTACTTAAAGTTTAGAGCTCAATATATCAAAACGTGGCACTTTATAGTGAACAGGAGGTCTATTTGTATTAAAAACAATAAATAGTTTTTAATTTAAATGTCTGGAAGAGCTAAACATTTTTTGTAATGTTTGTAATGTAATTCCTTACACGTAACGTGTCTGTGTGACAGGGTTCGAAATTAACGGGGGCTTGGGGCAAAATGCCCTCGAAAATTGACCAAATGCCCTCGATAATCAGTTAAGGGGGGCAAAAAAAGCCCCAGACAGTTTACTAATTATATATATAATTATATATATGCTCTACAGTGCGAGCATTTCTTCGTATTTGCCCCTAATAATATGTGTGTGTGCGAACCGGAAAAATCAATTACTTGCAGTGTGCGAGACAGACGAGTGATTGTGAAGATTACAAAACAGCTCCGCTGTTAATAGTTCAGATTGAAACTGGACTGAAATTCAGTTTTTGGGTGGAATGTTTGTTCCAAGGAGGAGGGAGGCGGGGCCCGCTGCGTGTTACAGGGAGATGCTTCCAGGCACTTGAGAGGTGCTGCGAACACAGAGAGAGCGCTCTGCTCTCATCAAGCATTACACTGCTATCTTAACGTTAGCAAGCTAAGCATCTGCATAGCGCGACCTGTGTAACGTTAAGTAACTTGTGTTCGGCGGGGAAAGACCGTTCCATTTGTAACACAACTCCAATTTGTAACATCCAAATCCGATCCCGATGCGCATTTCCTTCATTCCACAGCGCTGAGCGCGCAACGTATTTCATTGATCGATCTGGCCAGAGCCTATACTCACAAACGTTGCGTGTGTGGGGTTTTTCATCAATTTGAAACAAGCCTCTTGACTGTTGGAATTAGGGATGTTAAAAATCTAATAATATTATTCAATATTAGACATGCATTGATCCAGAGGCAACCGGTTATTCGTCTGCTATTTGTAGATATATCAAGACAACAACACAACTTGCCCTCAGGGACAATAATATTTAATCTATTTAGATAAGAGTATGTATGTATTATTTACAGATAATTGAAGGTACCTCAAAACATGAAACCAAGCCATGATGTCACACATCGTGTGTGTGTGTGTGTGTGTTACTTGAACAATTGTCACTGTGCTCCTAAATTTCTGTGTGCTCCTAAATTTGTATTTAGATTTTATTTATTAACATTTTATTTAGGAGCACATGTGCTCCTTGGGAAAAAGGTTAGCGTAGAGCCCTATATATGGAGACATTAACATTACGTTATCAAACATAGGGACGAAGACTGTAAAAAAAAGTGTCAACAATGTTTTATAATATTTATGTTAATTTTCATTATAAAAATGTTGTGCCCCCGAAATACAAAAAAAGCCCCCGAAAATCAATTAAGGGGGGCAAAAAAAGCCCTTGAAAAAAAATGTTAATTTCTAACCCTGCTGTGTGACGTCAACTTGTCAGCATGAAAATGACAGCCAAACATGGCACTGCAACTAAATAACACAAATACAATAGGCACATTTGTGACTGTTACAAATATAACACGTTTTATACTTGTGCTACAAGATTTTGGCCTGTGCTACAAAACTATCAACCTCTGTAGCACCAGTGCTATGTGCAAAAAAAGTTAACGTACAGCCCTGCAACTATTTAACTAAACAAATAGTCTATCTAGTGCTTCATGTGTATACAATAATTGCCTAATCTAATAACATGAACTAAAAAAATCGATCACACGTTTCGTAAAGTTATTATAGAAACTTCACCAACTTAACGTCCGCGGCAGGAGTCATTACTTTTACCAACAGATTTTCCAACCCATTTCCAGAGCAGTCCTATGTCCGTTATCAAGGAAATGCAAAGTGGCTATCGCAATCGTCGTTGTGATAATAATCACTAAATGCATTCAGTGCTGAATCTAATCAAATGGATTTATCGAGACACGTTATGGAAAGTTCAAGACCGGACTACACAGCTTACAAGTGAGTGTATCAGCCGCTGTGTTATGATTATTATGATACAAAATGTAAATGAATGAATGAATGAAAACTGTATTTAACAGATAAACAGTAAAAGGCACTCTGCAGGGATGTGATGTCATAATCAATCGTCACCTCACTAGAATAATATTTCCAACGTGAACCGCAAAGCTGAATTTTCACACAAAATGGACAAGTTTTTAACTCGTCCATCGAAAAACAGGTTACAGTTACCAATACCAATTCAGTACCTTCCAGTACCAATTCGACCGCTGAGATTGCCCCAGTCAAACAGTGCAACTGCAATGTTGTGTTCTCATGCTAAACCAGACTGGTATTATGTTGTGTGATCCTTTTCTGTATTTAAAAAAAAAAAACATGATTTTCTGTTTGAGAAATGGTCACACTATTGCTATATTTATTTATACATTTAGACCTGAAACGCCTGCTAATAATGCATTTATATAGCCTGCATATACACACAAATGTGTTTCCCGGTTTCAATGGGTTAAATAAACGTTATTTTGAAAGCAAGCACTTGTGTCATCATTGTAGCAAAAAAGATAGGACCGGAAAAGTCTTTATCGTATGTAGGGGTGCCCTGGAATATTTTATTGGACACAGGGGTGCCTTGGCAGCAGAAAGGTTGAGAACCCCTGCTGTATGTGAAGTGCTGTTATTATCACTGCACCATTTACGTCCATCATGCTACAGAAAAGGGTACAGAAAAGCTTTTGGCCTGTTTTGCCATCATGTGATTTCCTGTCATCTTTAAGTTTGGTTTTGATGTGTTTGAACTCTGACCTCTTCATCCCTCGACGGAACTCGAACAGTCGCTGACCCTCGGGAATGGAGAACACTCGGATGACAGTGCCCTAGACGGAGAGAGCGAGAGATTACAACAAGGTGCTGTCTTTAGCATTAGAGTCCACAAGTACTACATTATTCTGTAGCAAGTCCACCACAACGCTGCAGTGACAAATGGGTGGCAGCCTGAGTAGAAGGAGGTATTTCTACAGCATCCACCACATGTGGATATGACTTTACCCCCAGCACAGCTGTCTTTTCACCAGCGTGTAGATAGTGATAAAAGATGACTTTACCCCCAGCACAGCTATCTTTTCACCAGCGTGTAGATAGTGATAAAAGATTACTTTACCCCCAGCACAGCTGTCTTTTCACCAGCGTGTAGATAGTGATAAAAGATGACTTTACCCCCAGCACAGCTGTCTTTTCACGAGCGTGTAGATAGTGATAAAAGATTATTTTACCCCCAGCACAGCTGTCTTTTCACCAGCGTGTAGATAGTGATAAAAGATTATTTTACCCCCAGCACAGCTGTCTTTTCACCAGCGTGTAGATAGTGATAAAAGATTATTTAACCCCCAGCACAGCTGTCTTTTCACCAGCGTTGTTGTGAAGGGCCAGATTAAACCGAATATATATATTTATTTATATATATATATTTAATTGTATTTGTATATTCTCTAATATTCCCTGATATCCCTTGTATATTCCTTGTACAATATGCATTGAATATCCATTCTAGCCTACTGAACATCCCATAATAGTCTCCATTCTACTATTGGTCGAGACCTTGGTGCCAGGCTGCCATACCCCTCAGACCCAGTTCAAACGTACCGCTCGACATGTACGAACAAGTCCTAGTTCCGCGTAGGAATTTGGCTACCGCACCACTAATGGGACTATTTGTTCATAGTGCGTATATATACTGCGCTACTAAAGTAGGACTTTCTTTTCAGTCCAGTTTCTTACCCTCCAATAGAGTCACAGACGTAAAGCCTCCCCGCGACGCCACGTGTGGGAGTAAGGCCAAGTTCGCCTACCATCGGTGTTGAGACATCGTGTATATTAATATTTGAATAGTCATATTTGGCACTATATCGTCGAGTTGGACGTAGTCTATTAAGCTAATAATAGTCTGTTAATATATAGTGCTTCGTGCGGTGAGAATACTACCGTAGTCAGTACCCCATCGTTTCGGGCAGAGAACTGGCTGCTTACCCAGGGTGGTTGACCCTATGTGAAGCTGCACCCGAGGAGCCCCAGAGCCGACGAGCGAGTGGACCTGTATACCGGATTATTCTACCGACGACAGCCCGCCTTCCCAGGCACGGATTATGCTTTGGATACTTTGATTATTCCATGGATAAAGACCCCCGACACTGCCGTGTGTTGGAACCCCCCCCCCTGGAGAGGACGCAAGGTGAGGAGACGCTCTGCAAGACGAGGTCTCTTCACGTCTCTCCCCCGTGGACCGGAGAGAGCCGGCCCACAAAGAGTCCACCTGCTTTCATCTGTGGTCCAAGGATCGCCGGCGCATTGAACAGCAATACAGTGGGTTCACCTGGGATACCCTTGGCCAGACGAGGCAGCCGGATTCTACCCCCCCCCCCCCTCCTACTCCTGTCGGCTTACAAGCGACCGGATTAACCCCCTCTAGTGTATCCAGCCTATAATCATTAAAGTATCATTGCTGTTATTCCTTAACTATTCCAGGTCGTATATTTACCACCTGCGCCTTCAGAGATTGGACATTTTCTATTGATATACCGACGAATACTCCTTGCCATAAAAGTGCATACTATTTCAATTCATAAATGTAATTAAGTGATTAAGTGCTTATTCTACACACCATCGCTGTGTAGGAAATAAAGACCTGTTTCTAATTCGTACATTTGTGTTGGATCCGTTTCATCTACGTGAGAGTGTTCATGATAATATATTTATGCCGTGTACTGGGTGGCCGAATATTAAGTACAAAGGTAGTGGTAGTAAGTATCATATCTAGTAATACAGTCAGGGAATTGTACCCCTCAGTTACAATTGGTCCTTCGAGCCGGATGGTAATTAGTGTAATATTAATATAGTGTTATTAATATTGAAATGGCCTATGATGAACACTCCACGAAACGATCCTCCTAACCAACGCCCGCAGCGCGAACGACGGCTCCCTCAGTACTTAGAGGCTTACGCTGTCAGTCAACAACCTAGTCTTCTACTAACAGTAAACGCGGTAAAACTAGAAAGTAAAAGTATGTCTAACCCCAACGCCCAGACTACCCCAACCATAGAGGCCCCTACGGGCTCTAATGTAACTGACCAAGTTCACGGTGGGGACCAGTGGGAACCAGACATGACTTCACACCCCGCCAGTACTGAAGAAGTAGTCCCCGATGAGTCCCGGGAGGAATACAACGCTACCGAGAGAGAACTCGGCACGGAAGAAGACGGGGAGAGCACCGTGGAGATAGAGCTCCAAGGCTCCGCAAGGAGTACCCCGAGGGAAGGCTCCCCTATACAACCGCCTTCTTGTAGCGAGGCAGAGAGGACCCTACAGCAGGCATTCCTCGTCAGCCTGAAAGCCTCTACTGAACGCGATAGACTCCAGGGTGAACGCGATCGATTGCAGCTACAGCAACGGAGCGAAGAAGAGCACATACGCCTGGAAATAAGACGCATTCAGATGGAAGAGAATGTGGCCCGAGAACGAGCCGGTGCTCAACGGGACGCAGCGCGCGACAGACAGCAGTCGCAACTAATACAACAGCTGATCAGACGGACAACACCCTCTCCCTCCGCCAGAGGCTCCAGGAACTCGTCTAGACACACCTCCAGGGCGGCATCCCCTAGCCGAGTAAACAACCCTGAACTTGACCAACAGACGAGGTCTATACCCCCCACAGACCACCTCCCCCCACCGGTCCAAGCGAGACCTAGCAACCGGGAAGGAGCAGCATATCCTGTGGAGAGGCTAAACCAGAGACTACAAGCACTGGATGACCTAACTGAAGACGAAGAGGAAGAGGAGGAGAACCACGCCCGAAGACAGCACAGTACTCTACCGGACCAGGAGGTCCGGTACAGCCCAGGCTATACTCCCGCGGAGCTGCGCTACAGACCCCCGACTCTATACACGGGTGAGCACGACGCACGACCCGCACCGAGGAACAGCACCTGGACAAGCGGGCCATGGTACACTGCCGGTACCAGCCCATACCAAGGAGCGGGAGGAGACTCGCCTAGGAGGCCTCTCCCCCAACGCTCGCCGATGTATCCACAGTCAGCGTCATACATTGGCACGCCTATGGTACCCGACTTCACCCAAGAGAACCGGGCCCAGTATACAGAACTCCGCATGTGTCTGGAGACCATGTTGGTGGATGTATTGGATGAACGCCACAAATACGCCATCCTACTGCAGCACTTAAAGGTGCCCCGCGCACATAATATAGCGCTCGCCTACGCGACTTCCACCACCCCATACACAGCAGCGCTGGTAGCATTGGACCAGAGGTATGGGCGCATATGGGATTACGTGATCCAGGAGATCCGACACATCGACCGCTTACCCCCAGCAATAGACAATCGAGCACTGGACGACCTGTCCATCAGAGTGCAGTCCCTGGTAGGGATGTTGGGAGCGCAAAGAGAGAAGGGGAAGTATGAACTTTACGCCAACTCAAATGTGGAAAGGATTCTGGAGAAGCTGCCGCCCGCTCGTCAGGAGCGCTTTAGGCGGCAGAGGGACCACAGAAACCCGAATGGCCCCGAACCGAACCTCCTCGATCTAGCAGACTTCCTGGCGAGAGAAGTCAGCAGCCTACGGCTAGATACATTCGGACGGAGCACCCCTGGCTCCAGAGAAGGAACCAGACGACTAAATGATGGAAGAAGATCGGTGACTGTGATGCACCAATCGGAGTCAGTACCGAGCAGCAGGAGCCACAGTACCCCCTCCAGAACGGAGAAGTGGAAGATAGTGTGCCCCTACTGTGAGAAAGAACACTGGCTAGCGCAATGTGACTCCTTCCCCAAGCTGAACGCGGAGGAAGCAGGTCAATGGATAAAGTCCAACAAGCGCTGTTTTCGCTGTGCGCGCTCACACATGGCAGCCGAATGCCGCTTAAAGAAAAGGTGCACCAAGTGCGATGGAGCCCATCTGGACATACTTCACGACAGTAACAGACGGCGCCCTTCACCTGCACCATCCAGCCGCAAAGCGAGCGTCATGTACATCGATCCCGCCAGCAGCAGTGGAGCCCGAGTACTCCTAAAAGTAGTGCGTGTGACACTAAGCTACAAGAATAAAGTCCTGGACACTTACGCCGTCCTCGATGACGGGTCAGAGAAGACCCTGCTGCTCGCCTCCGCTGCGGCCCAGCTAGGGCTGCGGGGAAGCGAAACCCAAATGACAATTCAGACAATAAGACGAGATTTGAAGACGATAAAGGGCGAGAATGTCTCATTCTCTATCGCAGCAAGCGGCCAGCCTGAGCGACGGTACCAGATTGCAGACGCTTTCACCAGCCAAGAAATAGGACTGTCGCGGTACACATACCCCGTCGCCAAGCTGATGGAGAAATATGCACATCTGCGCAAGTTACCGATCCCGCTCATAGACAATGCTATGCCGACCCTGTTGATAGGCTCCGACCATGCAGACCTCATTGTCCCGATAGACCGGGTTCATACCGGACCCCGAGGCTGCCCTGCAGCAGTCGAGACCCGTTTGGGATGGACTCTCCAAGGCCCGCTCGCCAAATCTCTCAACCGAAGTACAGCCACTAGATGTCTTCACTCCCGAGTCACAGAGGGAGAAACCGCACTCCTGCAACACGTAGAGCGGCTATGGAGCTTGGAACAAATGCCCTTTAAGAATGGAAAGAAAGACATTCGCTCTAAAGATGACATTTACGCCATTCACCTCCTCGAGACAGGGACCAAGAGAGTCCCGGTCAACGGCGTGTTGAGATACGCCACGCCACTCCTGCGGCGAGAAGGAATGCCTACTTTCCACGCCAAGACAGACGCCATAGAACGGTACCTGCTGAACACGGAGCGGCGCTTAGCCAAGAACCCCGCCCAAGAGAGTGTATACCGCGCTGAGATTGAGAAGCTCATCACAGCGGGACACGTCACAAAGATGGACATTAAAGAGGCTGACCAGACCACTGAATCGTGGTACGTGCCCCACCACAAGGTCCATCACAACGGTAAAGACCGCATAGTATTTAACTGCAGCTACCAGATCGGATCCCAAAATCTGAATAAAGAGTTACTGCCCGGTCCCACACTCGGCCCCTCCCTACTCGGCGTTCTACTCCGCTTCCGCCAGGAAAAGGTGGCCATCAGCGGGGACATTAAAGGAATGTTCCTGCAGGTGAGATTAGTAGAGGCGGACAAGCCCCTGTTACGGTTCCTATGGAGAGAGAAGCCAGGAGATGAGCACCCAGCCATCTACCAATGGGAAGTCCTCCCCTTCGGAACGACGTGCAGCCCCTGCTGTGCGACATTTGCACTACAGAAACATGTAGCAGAGGACCCAGCAGCGGACGAAGAGGTCCGACACAGCGTAAAGAACAGCTTCTACGTAGACAACTGTCTACAAAGCCTTTCAACCCAGGAAGAAGCCGAGGCTCTCCTGATTAAACTCCGCGCCTCATTGATCAAAGGCGGCTTTGATCTCAGGCAGTGGGCCAGCAGCGATCCGCAAGTACTGCGCAGCCTCTCCTCCGAGGACAAGGCAGCCAGCAGCGAGACCTGGATGGCTACAATCCCAGGAGAAGCCCAGGAGATGACCCTGGGATTGGTGTGGCGATTCAAAACAGATTCGCTGCACTACAGACACAAGCCCCTGACTACGGAGCAGGGAAGGCCGGCGGCGGCGCCGACCACCAGACGGAGTGTGTACACAGCACTCGCCCGACAATATGACCCGCTAGGATGTATTCTACCGTACACCACCAGGGCAAAAATGATTGTACGAGCATTGTGGGACAAGGACCAGGGCTGGGACGACCCCATTCCCGCACACCTTGCATCCACCTGGAGAGAGTGGGAGATGGAGCTCCACTCACTCCCAGGCGTTAATATGCGCCGAAGCTACTTCCCACCCACGGTGAGGCCAGAGACATGTAAAATGGACTTACACGTCTTCAGTGACGCCTCAGAGGTCGCATACGGATCAGTAGCCTACTTGCGGGCCCAAGACCAGGGGGGAGAGATCTACACAGCATTTGTCCTCGCCCGCTCGAGAATAGCCCCACGCAAGCAACAATCTATCCCACGTCTAGAGCTCTGCGCAGCCCTAGCCGGAGCGCACCTAGCCACGCTCATCCAACGTGAGCTCACCATACCGGTGTCTAGAACAATCCTGTGGTCAGATTCCACGACGGTACTCGCCTGGATCAAATCGGACTCATGCAAGTACAAAGTCTTCGTGGGAGTCAGAGTCACCGAGATTCAAGACCTAACCGAAGAGTTAACCGGAGAAACAGAGTGGCGCTACGTTGATACAAAACAGAACCCAGCTGACGTTATCACCCGGGGGATGCCCCTGGATGACCTCACCCGTCGCAATGTCTACAGTGACGGCCCCGCATTCCTAAGACTCCCGGAAGGACAGTGGCCCATGCCTATCCCGAGGGAAGCAAGTCCAGAGGTGGAAATTAAGAAGTCTGTGTTCTGTGGATTGAGCACCGTAGCCTCCACCGACCCTAACATAAACGATTGCACGTCCATAGAGAGTGCACAACAAAGAACATTCCTGCGGTACCACCCGGAGTGCAAGTCCCCCGCTGATATGTCAGCAGCTAACTACGAGGAAGCAGAATTGCTTCTACTGCAGCGAGCCCAGAGAGACTCGTTCCCCGATGAATTGGCCTGTCTACAGGGAGGAAAGCCCGTCCCTTCCGACAGCAGATTAATTCACCTGGCCCCCGAGAGCGACGCTCATACCCTCATCAGAGTGGGTGGTCGCCTACGCAGAGCCCCCAATCTACCGAATGACATTAAATACCTGATCGTATTGAACAGCCGACACAAGATCACAGAGCTGATTATAAAGAAGTACGATGAGGATGTACATCACGCAGGAGCAATGACAGTCCTCACGGAGATTGAGGGAGTACTTAACTCGAAGCCCCTCGGATATGTCTCCAGTGATGTGGCGGATATCGACCCAGTTACCCCCAACACACTCCTGATGGGGCGGCTAGATCCTGCATTACCACAGACAATGTACCGGCCTGAAGAAGCGAACGGCCGACGAATGTGGAGGTACAGCCAAGTATTAGCCGACAAGTTTTGGAACAGTTTCCTACTGCACTACCTACCGTCTCTACAGACCCGCCAGAAGTGGGTAAAGGAGAGAGACAATTTGACAGAAGGAACAGTCGTCATGATTATTGATCAATCACTGCCCAGAGCTATGTGGCCGGCCGGCCGCGTAAGCAAAGTGATCACCGGTGCCGACGGCAAGGTCCGAGCAGCTGAAGTGCTCGTCCAGGGTCGCACTTACACCCGTCCCGTGGCAAGGCTCATAGAACTGCCTCGACTCCCAGACACAATCGATGATGACCATGACCCTACAACCCTATGACTTTGTGAAGTTGACTGACCCCTACAGCAAACCCTTATGTGTAAATAGACAACGCGATTAATCTGTCTCTGTTTAACTGATTAGGTCTGGGACCTATTCAGGGGGTGGCTGTTGTGAAGGGCCAGATTAAACCGAATATATATATTTATTTATATATATATATTTAATTGTATTTGTATATTCTCTAATATTCCCTGATATCCCTTGTATATTCCTTGTACAATATGCATTGAATATCCATTCTAGCCTACTGAACATCCCATAATAGTCTCCATTCTACTATTGGTCGAGACCTTGGTGCCAGGCTGCCATACCCCTCAGACCCAGTTCAAACGTACCGCTCGACATGTACGAACAAGTCCTAGTTCCGCGTAGGAATTTGGCTACCGCACCACTAATGGGACTATTTGTTCATAGTGCGTATATATACTGCGCTACTAAAGTAGGACTTTCTTTTCAGTCCAGTTTCTTACCCTCCAATAGAGTCACAGACGTAAAGCCTCCCCGCGACGCCACGTGTGGGAGTAAGGCCAAGTTCGCCTACCATCGGTGTTGAGACATCGTGTATATTAATATTTGAATAGTCATATTTGGCACTATATCGTCGAGTTGGACGTAGTCTATTAAGCTAATAATAGTCTGTTAATATATAGTGCTTCGTGCGGTGAGAATACTACCGTAGTCAGTACCCCATCGTTTCGGGCAGAGAACTGGCTGCTTACCCAGGGTGGTTGACCCTATGTGAAGCTGCACCCGAGGAGCCCCAGAGCCGACGAGCGAGTGGACCTGTATACCGGATTATTCTACCGACGACAGCCCGCCTTCCCAGGCACGGATTATGCTTTGGATACTTTGATTATTCCATGGATAAAGACCCCCGACACTGCCGTGTGTTGGAACCCCCCCCCCCTGGAGAGGACGCAAGGTGAGGAGACGCTCTGCAAGACGAGGTCTCTTCACGTCTCTCCCCCGTGGACCGGAGAGAGCCGGCCCACAAAGAGTCCACCTGCTTTCATCTGTGGTCCAAGGATCGCCGGCGCATTGAACAGCACTACAGTGGGTTCACCTGGGATACCCTTGGCCAGACGAGGCAGCCGGATTCTACCCCCCCCCCCCCCTCCTACTCCTGTCGGCTTACAAGCGACCGGATTAACCCCCTCTAGTGTATCCAGCCTATAATCATTAAAGTATCATTGCTGTTATTCCTTAACTATTCCAGGTCGTATATTTACCACCTGCGCCTTCAGAGATTGGACATTTTCTATTGATATACCGACGAATACTCCTTGCCATAAAAGTGCATACTATTTCAATTCATAAATGTAATTAAGTGATTAAGTGCTTATTCTACACACCATCGCTGTGTAGGAAATAAAGACCTGTTTCTAATTCGTACATTTGTGTTGGATCCGTTTCATCTACGTGAGAGTGTTCATGATAATATATTTATGCCGTGTACTGGGTGGCCGAATATTAAGTACAAAGGTAGTGGTAGTAAGTATCATATCTAGTAATACAGTCAGGGAATTGTACCCCTCAGTTACAAGCGTGTAGATAGTGATAAAAGATTACTTTACCCCCAGCACAGCTGTCTTTTCACCAGCGTGTAGATAGTGATAAAAGACCTCCTGCTGCTGAGCTGGTTAGTGGTATTTTCTATAGACACAAGCAGGGTTATTATAGTTTTGTATTTTTCATCAGTTTAAATTTTATTTCGTTTTCAATGTTTGTTTTCAATTCAATTTAGTTTAAAGGTGACATGTACTATAAATGTCATTTTTCAGTCTCTAGCATTGTATTATAGTAATAGGAGTTTGTATCCTCCCCCCTGACCGACCTTTCCATCACAGTCGAGAATGCAGCTGTGACCGCGTCCCCGACCGCCAAGAACCTTGGTGTTGTCCTCGACGACCAGTTGAACTTCTCTGCTCACATCGCAGCGACAACCAGAACCTGCCGATTCCTCCTGAGCAACGTCAGAAGGATCCGCCCCTTCCTGACAAAAGAATCCACCCAACTCCTCGTCCAATCAACAGTCATCTCCCGCCTCGACTACTGCAACGCACTGCTCGCTGGCCTCCCGGCCACTGCCACTAAGCCTCTTCAACTCATTCAGAACGCAGCGGCCCGCCTGATCTCAAACCTACCCAAGTCGGCCCATGTCACCCCACTTCTTAGGGACCTGCACTGGCTCCCCATTGCTGCACGAATCCGCTTCAAGGCCCTCGACCTAGCATACCGTGCGGCAAAGGGAACTGCTCCCGCCTACCTCCGGTCAATGGTCTCTAACTATACACCCTCAAGACCCCTACGCTCTGCTTCTTCTGGCCGCCTCAGACCTACTCCTATCCAAGCTCCGGGAGGGTCATCAAAGAGAAGTCGCCTATTCTCAGTCCTTGCCCCACAATGGTGGAATGAACTACCCACCCCAGTTAGGACAGCCGAAACACGTCCAATCTTTCGCCGTCGACTAAAGACGCACTTCTTCAACCATTATCTGAATAAAAAAAAAAAAAAAAAAAAAAAAAAAAAAAATATCTAACCCTAACTAACCATACTGTCATGCACTTGTCCTAATAAACTAACCTACACTGTAGCACTCAACACTTTGACGAACATTGTTACTCAGCTGATAGAGTTGTGCCCTTCCTGATGGCTTGTCGTACAGAACTTGTAAGTCGCTTTGGATAAAAGCGTCAGCTAAATTACTAAATGTAAATGTAAATGTAATGTATCAATGTGTTTTAGTGTCTAAATACCATATTGGCGGATTGCTCTGATTCAGCTCAGCCCCTTTCCTCCTCCAGTAAATCAGGCCATTTTGATTTGAACGGCTGAGTCACGTCATTCGGACGCTGGGTAGCAGACTTGATTGATTGAAAAGTTTATTAACAGATTGCAGAATGGGTACAGTACAGTACAGCTCAAGACAGTGATGTGATTGGCTCTGTGGTTGTAGCGAATGCCCGCCCACATTCTACCTAGACTGACTGTACACAGCGAGTGGAAACCATTTCCTCATACTCTGCATGGGGAGAGAGAGAGATAGAGCACTTGGGGGGGGGGGGGGGGGGTGGGGGGGGGGGGGGGACCTGCCGCGCGCCACACACCCGCAAACGGGAGATTGAAAGAAAAAAAAACACAAGCTGCCACGCGGACTCTCATCACCCCTCTCTCTCTCTCTCTCTCTCTCTCTCTCTCTCTCTCTCTCTCTCTCTCTCTCTCTCTCTC
>NC_140178.1:51472170-51474670 GCF_963971535.1 Notolepis coatsorum | reverse complement strand
CTAACTGGCCCGCCAACCTGCCACCCGAGATAGAATCTCTCCACAGGGCAGTGATGACTGGTTTATACATTGTGTGTTCCAGAGGCCCTGCTCCTGAACCCGGACCCGAAGCAGTACGAGTGGGTGTGTCAGGGAGTCACTGTAGTCGAGAACATGGACGACGGAGAGGAGCTGATGCTGACCGATGTGAGTCCACCTCCTGTTCACTTATA
The DNA here is from genome assembly GCF_963971535.1 of Notolepis coatsorum. Taxonomy (NCBI): domain Eukaryota; kingdom Metazoa; phylum Chordata; class Actinopteri; order Aulopiformes; family Paralepididae; genus Notolepis; species Notolepis coatsorum. The sequence continues at coordinate 51,474,458 of NC_140178.1, read as the reverse complement.
TAGACTCACATTCACCAGTATCAACGCTCATAAGCAGAGCCGTCCCTAGACCTTTGGGGGCCCTAGGCAAAAACAAATGTAGGGGCCCTTCCTTTTGGCCTTAAAGCAGATCTCAGCACCAGATGGGGTACAGCTGTTTGGTTGAAATGATGTTTGACATGATGATCGACATTACGAGGGGCTCTCTGATTGGCCGGTTGAGATTATGTTTGACATGATGATTGACATTTTTAGGGGCACTTTGATTGGCTGACTGACCTCCCTACAACCAATGAAATAACTAAGAGGACCTTGATTAAATAATTCCATTACTAATTTGGCAGTTAAACTGAGATACATAAAAACATATATGTATGTGGGCAAGGCGATCGCGTCTAACGCAGGATACGCTGGGTTCGAGCCCAGCTCTCGGCGTTGCTACAGGCTGGCCGGTCGTTCATACTAACACAATTGGCAAGTGTTAGAGGGTGGGAAAGCCGGTGGGTGGGGATTTGACGTTGTGGACAGCGACTCCTACCGGTCGGTTTGGTGACGCCAGTGCGACGGAAGCAGGAAGTAGCGGGGGCAGCGTGAGCCTCCCACGCGTTACTCCTCGCTACTGAGAGTTCGAGCTGCTGCGGTGAAAAGATGCGACAGGCTGCCTCCTCGTGTACCGGAGGGGACACATGATGCAAGGCTTCTGTCCTCACTACAACCGACCTGTGGGAGGCATAGTCTAGCAACGTCAAGACAGGGGAGGGAAGAATTGGATAATACGAAATTGGGATGGGAGAAAAATAGAAAATGGGGAGAAAAAGTGGATACAAAAAATAAAATAATCAATACATCCAATGCACAGTCCAAAGTAGGGGTGGAACGGTTCACAAAATCGACGGTTCGGTTCATATCACGGTTTTAGGTTTACGGTTTTTGGTTCGGTTCGGTATATGTTGTTTTTTATTTAAAAAAAAATTAACACTCCAAAAATACCATACATCAACATAAGATATATAGCCTAAAAAGAATCCAACTTTTCAGTTATTCTCAAGGACATAGTCATGCAAAAACTGAAAGAATGAGGCCATTTGACATCAGGCACATTATTTTGACAGTGACGGTTAGAGCTAGGAGAGATTTTGGTACAGCAAGAGGGGAGGCATTGCTGATTTAAACATGCTTCTCATTTATTTGGTAAAAAAAAAGGTTTACCTTTAATAATGTTTGGCACACAAAGACCGAACTGACTGAAAAATATAGGCAACATTTGTCCAGTATTAACTCGTCAATATACCCCCCTTCCCCACTAATCGAACTGGTGTCGTGGAGTCACTTCTCTGTGAGCGTTTCCATGGTTAGCTTGCGGCTAACATTAGTTAGCTTGCGGCTAAAGTTAGTTAGCTCGTAGCTAACGTAATGTTATATAACCGAACAATACACACATGCCCGAATGCGTACCGTTCGGTACGACCTCCACGGTTCGGGGCATGTGTGTATTGTTCGGTACACGGTTCGAATGCGTACCGTTCCACCCCTAGTCCAAAGCCATGATCACTAACCACTGTGTTATCAATCTGTAACTGATTTTCCTTGTTTTATCTTAATTTGTATCTTTTATTTTGTCTTTATCTTGTTGTATTACTACTTTTAATCTTGTCTTATTTATTTCAACTGTAACCCGTCAACATTGGAAACGAGGTCAACCTCAATGATTTTACAAGCTTAAATAAAGGTTTGATGATGATGATGATGATGATGATGATTTTTATTTAACCTTTAACCTGATGATGACAATGATGATCTGCCTAGTGGGCAGGACAGGCCTGCTCATGTCATGAATCCATTTGATTCCATATTCTCAATTAGTGAAAAACTATTAAACAATCAGTCTGAAAAACTGAAGATTAGTGTGACATTACCATAGGTGGCGCATTACCACTGTTTATGACACATTTAATCTATGTATATAATTATCTCTCTTTCTCCCCTTTCTTCTCTCCTCTTTCTCCTATACCTCTCTCTCCCACTCTCTCCTCTCCTTCTCTCTTCCCCCTCTCTCTCTTCTCTCCTTCTCCCCCTATCTCTTCTCTCTCCCATTCTCTCTTCTCTCCTTCTCTCTTCACCCCTCTCTCTTTTATTTTCTCTCTCTCCTCTCCTTCTCTCTTCCCTCCTCTCCTTTTTTCTTCTCTCTTCACCCTGTCTCTCTCTCTCTCTCTCTCTCTCTCTCCCTCTCTCTCTCTCTCCCTCTTCTAGCAAGCCTTTGATGTGCTTGGTTTCACCGCGGAGGAGAAGATGAGTGTGTATAAACTGAC